>NC_044558.1:6576670-6906713 GCF_007565055.1 Rhinopithecus roxellana
CTCCCAGGCCCTCCAGCTATGCAGGCGATCAATCCCCTTCACAGGAGAGGTAGCTGGAGGTTTCTGACACACGCAGTACAAGATCCTAACACACATGGTATTCAAATATGCTTCGCTTCGGTACTGGGCTGAATGGTGTCCTCCCAAAATTCATGTCTGCCTAGAACCTCAGAAAGTGGCCTTCGTTGGAAACAGGATTTTCACCAATGTAATTAGTTAAGATGAGGTCATTCTGGATGAGTCCAATGTGGCTGGTGTCCTTGTAAGAAGAGGAGAGGAACCAAGACCCTGGAGGCTATGTGAAGATGGAGGCGCAGATGGCGTGATGCTGCTGTGAGCTAGCGCACACCGGGCATCGTCCACAGCCCTCAGAAGCTGGGAGAAAGGGTGGAACAGAGTCTCCCCACAGCCTCCAGAAAGAACCAAGTCTACTGACACCTTAGTTTTAGGCCTCTGGCCTCCTAAACTGAGAGAACTTTCGCTTGTTTCAAGCTGCCCAGTTTGTGATCATTTCTTACAGCAGACCTAAGAAATTAACATAGCTTCCAAAAGGACCTTTCATTTTTTTTTTATCAGCCTTAATTTATTCTCATGACGGTCTATGTAATTGTGGAAGTTCGCCGACAATTGTTTCATGTCATCTGAGTATTTTTCAATATCTTCCTTCTATGGTCCAAGAGAAAAGCTTGTTTGGCTTGGTACTGGACTTGGGATGAGAGCTCTGATTCTCTGAGGTAGGTGTTAATTTCTCCCCAATTCCTTCCAGGCTGAGAAGTCTGAAGGGTGAGGACTGATGCCAGCCTTATCTTCACAAATGTAGGTGCCTTCTCCCATTTCTTTCTAGTTGTTTCTAAGACTTGACTTTGTCTTCCTTTCTTAAGATTTTAACAAGTTTGTGGAGGGCCTGTGTCTGATGAAGGCTCACCCTTCGGTGGGGGCATTATGGGCCCTTTGGTAGCTGTTCTGAAATGTCTTAGTGTTTAAAAGATAGTCTTTAATTCTTGACATGATTGTAGTTCCCGCATGGCTGGCTTCTCCCCTTTTCTCTGGAACGCCTATTTCCTCAGAATTGGGTCTCTGCATTTGATTGATCAGTCTTTCGCACTGTTACTAGCTATTGGTCTTCTTTAGTTGGCATGTGGCTTGCTTTGACAGTGAACCTTCAATCCTGCTGAATCCTTGCTTCCATACCTCCCTGCCTTTTGTTCCTCTATGGAACAAAATCTTTTTTTTTTTTTATTATTATACTTTAAGTTCTAGGGTACATGTGCATAACGTGCAGGTTTGTTACATATGTATACTTGTGCCGTGTTGGTGTGCTGCACCCATCAACTCGTCAGCACCCATCAATTCGTCATTTATATCAGGTATAACTCCCAATGCAATCCCTCCCCCCTTCCCCCTCCCCATAATAGGCCGCGATGTGTGATGTTCCCCTTCCCGAGTCCAAGTGATGTCATTGTTCAGTTCCCACCTATGAGTGAGAACATGCGGTGTTTGGTTTTCTCTTCTTGTGATAGTTTGCTAAGAATGATGGTTTCCAGCTGCATCCATGTCCCTACAAAGGACGCAAACTCATCCTTTTTTATGGCTGCATAATATTCCATGGTGTATATGTGCCACATTTTCTTTTTTTTTTTCTTTTTTTTTTTTTTTGAGACAGAGTCTCACTCTGTCGCCCAAGCTGGAGTGCAGTGGCCAGATCTCAGCAACACTGCAAGCTCCGCCTCCCGGGTTGACGCCATTCTCCTGCCTCAGCCTCCCGAGTAGCTGGGACTACAGGCACCCGCCACCTTGCCCGGCTAGTTTTTTGTATTTTTTAGTAGAGACGGGGTTTCACCATGTTAGCCAGGATGGTCTCGATCTCCTGACCTTGTGATCCACCCGCCTCAGCCTCCCAAAGTGCTGGGATTACAGGCTTGAGCCACCGTGCCCGGCCAAGCCACATTTTCTTAATCCAGTCTGTCACAGATGGACATTTGGGTTGATTCCAAGTTTTTGCTATTGTGAATGTGCCGCAATAAACATACGTGTGCATGTGTCTTTATGGCAGCATGATTTATAATCCTTTGGGTATATACCCAGTAGTGGGATGGCTGGGTCATATGGTACATCTAGTTCTAGATCCTTGAGGAATCGCCATACTGTTTTCCATAATGGTTGAACTAGTTTACAATCCCACCAACAGTGTAAAAGTGTTCCTATTTCTCCACATCCTCTCCAGCACCTGTTGTTTCCTGACTTTTTTATGATTGCCATTCTAACTGGTGTGAGATGGTATCTCATTGTGGTATTGATTTGCATTTCTCTGATGGCCAGTGATGATGAGCATTTTTTCATGTGTCTGTTGGCTGTATGAATGTCTTCTTTTGAGAAATGTCTGTTCATATCCTTTGCCCACTTTTTGATGGGGTTGTTTGTTTTTTTCTTGTAAACTTGTTTGAGTTCTTTGTAGATTCTGGATATTAGCCCTTTCTTAGATGAGTAGATTGCAAAAATTTTCTCCCATTCTGTGGGTTGCCTGCTCACTCTGATGGTAGTTTCTTTTGCTGTGCAGAAGCTCTTTCGTTTAATGAGATCCCATTTGTCAATTTTGGCTTTTGCTGCCGTTGCTTTTGGTGTTTTAGACATGAAGTCCTTGCCCATGCCTATGTCCTGAATGGTACTACCTAGGTTTTCTTCTAGGGTTTTTATGGTATTAGGTCTAACATTTAAGTCTCTAATCCATCTTGAGTTAATTTTCATATAAGGAGTAAGGAAAGGATCCAGTTTCAGCTTTCTACTTATGGCTAGCCAATTTTCCCAGCACCATTTATTAAATAGGGAATCCTTTCCCCATTTCTTGTTTCTCTCAGGTTTGTCAAAGATCAGATGGCTGTAGATGTGTGGTTTTATTTCTGAGGACTCTGTTCTGTTCCATTGGTCTATATCTCTGTTTTGGTACCAGTACCATGCTGTTTTGGTTACTGTAGCCTTGTAGTATAGTTTGAAGTCAGGTAGCGTGATGCCTCCAGCTTTGTTCTTTTGACTTAGGATTGACTTGGCAATGCGGGCTCTTTTTTGGTTCCATATGAACTTTAAAGCCGTTTTTTCCAATTCTGTGAAGAAACTCATTGGTAGCTTGATGGGGATGGCATTGAATCTATAAATAACCTTGGGCAGTATGGCCATTTTCACGATATTGACTCTTCCTATCCATGAGCATGGTATGTTCTTCCATTTGTTAGTGTCCTCTTTTATTTCACTGAGCAGTGGTTTGTAGTTCTCCTTGAAGAGGTCCTTTACATCCCTTGTAAGTTGGATTCATAGGTATTTTATTCTCTTTGAAGCAATTGTGAATGGAAGTTCATTCATGATTTGGCTCTCTGTTTGTCTGTTACTGGTGTATAAGAATGCTTGTGATTTTTGCACATTAATTTTGTATCCTGAGACTTTGCTGAAGTTGCTTATCAGCTTAAGAAGATTTTGGGCTGAGACAATGGGGTTTTCTAAATATACAATCATGTCATCTGCAAACAGGGACAATTTGACTTCTTCTTTTCCTAACTGGATACCCTTTATTTCTTTCTCTTGCCTGATTGCCCTAGCCAGAACTTCCAACACTATGTTGAATAGGAGCGGTGAGAGAGGGCATCCCTGTCTTGTGCCAGTTTTCAAAGGGAATTTTTCCAGTTTTTGCCCATTCAGTATGATATTGGCTGTGGGTTTGTCATAAATAGCTCTTATTATTTTGAGGTACGTTCCATCAATACCGAATTTATTGAGCGTTTTTAGCATGAAGGGCTGTTGAATTTTGTCAAAAGCCTTTTCTGCATCTATTGAGATAATCATGTGGTTCTTGTCTTTGGTTCTGTTTATATGCTGGATTACGTTTATAGATTTGCGAATGTTGAACCAGCCTTGCATCCCAGGGATGAAGCCCACTTGATCATGGTGGATAAGCTTTTTGATGTGCTGCTGAATCTGGTTTGCCAGTATTTTATTGAGGATTTTTGCATCGATGTTCATCAGGGATATTGGTCTAAAATTTTCTTTTTTTGTTGTGTCTCTGCCAGGCTTTGGTATCAGGATGATGTTGGCCTCATAAAATGAGTTAGGGAGGATTCCCTCTTTTTCTATTGATTGGAATAGTTTCAGAAGGAATGGTACCAGCTCTTCCTTGTACCTCTGGTAGAATTCAGCTGTGAATCCATCTGGTCCTGGACTTTTTTTGGTTGGTAGGCTATTAATTATTGCCTCAATTTCAGAGCCTGCTATTGGTCTATTCAGGGATTCAACTTCTTCCTGGTTTAGTCTTGGAAGAGTGTTAAGTGTCCAGGAAATTATCCATTTCTTCTAGATTTTCTAGTTGATTTGCGTAGAGGTGTTTATAGTATTGTCTGATGGTAGTTTGTATTTCTGTGGGGTCAGTGGTGATATCCCCTTTATAATTTTTTATTGCGTCCATTTGATTCTTCTCTCTTTTCTTCTTTATTAGTGTTGCTAGTGGTCTGTCAATTTTGTTGATTTTTTCAAAAAACCAACTCCTGGATTCATTGATTTTTTGGAGGGTTTTTTGTGTCTCTCTCTCCTTCAGTTCTGCTCTGATCTTAGTTATTTCTTGCATTCTGCTAGCTTTTTTTTTTTTTTTTTTTTTTTTTTTTTTTTTTTTTTTTTTTGAGGCGGAGTCTCACTCTGTGGCCCGGACTGGAGTGCAGTGGCCAGATCTCAGCTCACTGCAAGCTCCGCCTCCCGGGTTTACGCCATTCTCCTGCCTCAGCCTCCCGAGTAGCTGGGACTACAGGCACCCGCCACCTCGCCTGGCTAGATTTTTTTGTATTTTTTTTAGTAGAGATGGGGTTTCACCGTGTTAGCCAGGATGGTCTCGATCTCCTGACCTCGTGATCCGCCTGTCTCGGCCTCCCAAAGTGCTGGGATTACAGGCTTGAGCCACCGCGCCTGGCCATTTTTTTTTTTTTTTTTTTTTTTTTTTTTTTTTTTTTTTTTGAGGCGGAGTCTCACTCTGTGGCCCGGACTGGAGTGCAGTGGCCAGATCTCAGCTCACTGCATCTGCTAGCTTTTGAATGTGTTTGCTCTTGCTTCTCCAGTTCTTTTAACTGTGATGTTAGAGTGTCAATTTTAGATCTTTCCAGCTTTCTCTCGTGGGCATTTAGTGCTATAAATTTCCCTCTACACACTGCTTTAAATGTGTCCCAGAGATTCTGGTATGTTGTATCTTTGTTCTCATTGGTTTCAAAGAACATCTTTATTTCTGCCTTCATTTCGTTATGTACCCAGTAGTCATTCAGGAGCAGGTTGTTCAGTTTCCATGTAGCTGAGCGATTTTGAGTGAATTTCTTAATACTGAATTCTAGTTTGATTGCACTGTGGTCTGACAGTTTGTTATAATTTCTGTTCTTTTACATTTGCTGTGGAGTGCTTAACTTCCAACTATGTGGTGAATTTTGGAATAAGTGCAATGTGGTACTGAGAAGAATGTATATTCTGTTGATTTAGGGTGGAGAGTTCTGTAGATGTCTATTAGGTCCACTTGGTGCAGAGCTGAGTTCACTTCCTGGATATCCTTGTTAACTTTCTGTTTCATTGATCTGTCTAATGATGACAGTGGGGTGTTAAAGTCTCCCATTATTATTGTATGGGAGTCTAAGTCTCTTTGTAGGTCTCTAAGGACTTGCTTTATGAATCTGGGTGCTCCTGTATTGGGTGCATATATATTTAGGGTAGTTAGCTTTTCTTGTTGAATTGATCCCTTTACCATTATGTAATGGCCTTCTTTGTCTCTTCTGATCCTTGTTGGTTTAAAGTCTGTTTTATCAGAGACTAGGATTGCAAGCTCTGCTTTTTTTTTTTTTTTTTTTTTTTTTTTTGCTTTCCATTTGCTTGGCAGATCTTCCTCCATCCCTTTATTTTGAGCCTATGTGTGTCTCTGCATGTGAGATGGGTCTCCTGAATACAGCACACTGATGGGTCTTGACTCTTTATCCAGTTTGCCAGTCTGTGTCTTTTAATTGGAGCATTTAGTCCATTAACATTTAATGTTAATATTGTTATGTGTGAACTTGATCCTGCCATTATGATATTAACTGGTTATTTTGCTCGTTAGTTGATGCAGTTTCTTCCTAGCCTCGATAGTCTTTACATTTTGGCATGTTTTTGCAATGGCTGGTACCGGTTGGAACAAAATCTTACATCCTCAATTTATATTAAGCTTTAAGTATTACAGCATATTCCTCCTGGCAGTCATTTATATCACCTCTTCTTCCCTCGGAACATAGGGTAGTGACACTCCTTGCAGAAAATTTGGAGAGTAAAAAAACTAAAGGAGTAAGGTAGATGTCACTGCTGATCTTTCTACTCATGATAATCAGTTAACATACGAACACATTTTCTTCCCAGTTTTCTTCCTTGTTATACACACGTATGTGTGAATTAAATGTGTGTTTTGGCCGGGCGCGGTGGCTTATGCCTGTAATCCCAGCACTTTGGGAGGCCCAGTCAGGCAGATTACGAGGTCAGGAGATTGAGACCATCCTGGTCAGCATGGTGAAACCCTGTCTCTACTAAAAATACAAAAAGTAGCTGGGGTGTGGTGACACATGCCTGTAATCCCAGCTACTCAGGAGGCTGAGGCAGGAGAATGGCTTGAACCAGGGAGTTGGAGGTTGCAGGAGGCTGTGATTGCGCCACTCCACTCCAGCCACTCCAGGTGACAGAGTAAGATCCATTTAAAAAAAAAAGTGTGTTTTTGTTTTCTGGTAGTCAGAAATAGGCCTATTTATACCCGTTTCAGATTGAGTGATTACATTGGCTACTGATGGTGTATTTTTTTAGCCTTTGCTTTTTTTTTTTCAGTTTAGTAGCAGAACTTGTCCTATTTTTACTTTTTATTTTATTTTATTTTTTTCAGATGGAGTCTCACTCTGTCACCCAGGCTGGAGTACAGTGGTATGATCTCAGCTCACTGCAACCTCTGCCTCCCAGGTTCAAGCGATTCTCCTGCCTCAGCCTCCTGAGTAGCTGGGATTACGGGTGCCCACCACCATGCCTGGCTAATTTTTGGTATTTTTAGTAGAGACGGGGTTTTACCATGTTGGCTGGGCTGGTCTTGAACTCCTGACCTCAGGTGATCCACCTGCCTCGGCTTCCCAAAGTGCTGGGATTACAGGTGTGAGCCACCGTGCCTGGCTCCTATTTTTATGTTTTAAAAATCAGCTAATTATTTTGATTTCTGTCTTGGTGGACTGGTTCTTGTTTCACTTCATTTCAAATGTTTCTGTTATTTTTTTCTGAAGGATCTAACTGAGAGAAGGCCCATGTCTGGGTTATTCAATGAATTAAATTCCCAGATGTCATCACCTTTCTCTAGTCTACCAACGAAGCAACGGAAGTAGAGACAGAGTAAATGGCTCATACTCATGTCATTAGTGAGAGAGTAGGGATTCTGATTTGAGTCTCCCATCTCCCTGCCCAGGGCCCCTTCTGTTGCCCCAGAGGAACACACTGACGGACAGCCTGAGCTTTAAGCTGGAAGTGTAGGAAGGGGAAGGAAGCATACTGCTTGTCTCATCTGTGTTTTCTGTAATTACTACACCAGTGGGTTTGACTCATCTCTGTAGCTGGTTCAAAATGCAGATTCCTGGGCCCCATGCTCGGGGATTTGGCATCATCAGATCTGCGTGGGTGCCTGGGACTCTGTAGCTTTAACAGGTGTCCAAAGCTGATTCTGCAGCAGGTGGTCTTTTGACCATGTAATAAGAAACACTAGACACTCCAAGGCTGGACACGCTTGGAGAGAAATGGCATCTTCTTAGGAGTATTTAATACAGCCTTTTCCACAGTGGTTCACAAACTCTTATCCATCATAAAGTGAGCAGATTATCTCACTCAGGCTGCCGCTAGCCCTTAGGGTGCCTCGTGAAAACTAGAAGGGCCCCTCTAGGTGGACACAGCCCTGAGGGAGCCCAGTCTGAGTAGGTGGCACCGGTGAGGTCTGAATCCTTACCTGTCCACTGGCTGACAGCCTTGATCCAGGCTCAGCCCACACAATGTGTGCGATGACCACCACCACAGCCACCACTTGTCACTATGTCCCCTTTCCCACACATGTCTTCCCAGCACAGTCCTATTAATTTAATGAGTTGAGCATTTGAGATGCCCACCTGTAGCTAGTGTTAAGTCCTTTTAGACAGGGGTTGGTCCTGCTTTAGCTAACACCCGTCTTCTTCTGTTTTGTGAGCTATACTCTCTGACTTTAAGATACCACCAGAATGAGTCCCAGAGTTTAATGGAAAGCGAGAGTTCAAAATGAATAAGCTAGAGCAGGCTGGTCCAACCTGCAGCCCATGGGCCACGTGCGGCCCAGGATGGCTTTGAATGTGGCCCAACACATATTCTTAAACTTTCTTAAAACATTGAGTATTTTGCGATTTTTTTTTTTTTTTTTTTAGTTCATCAGCTATCGTTAGTGTATTTTATGTGTGGCCCAAGACAATTCTTCTTCCAATGTGGCCCAGAGAAGCCAAAAGATTGGATACCCCTGAGCTAGAGGCAGGGAGACCATTCAGGAAGCAAATAAATCATGAGCAGGCTGGGACCCTGCGATGTCCTGGAGCTTAGGTCACCCCTGTATCCCCGCTCGGATGCTGTCTGGGGCAGGAAGGTCCCTTGAGCACTGTGCAGGCTGCCGATTTCCTCTCTGATTATCTGCTAGACCTTCTGAGTGTCTCTCCCAGTGCCCACGGGCGCCCTTACCTTCTGTTTTGATCCTCAGGGCTGTCCTGACCAGGGCAAACAGGGTGGCATTGAACATAACCGTCCCGTCGCTGTTCAGAGGCATGTTCATGGAGACCAGGCGCTGCGGGGGAAGGGGAGCAAAGCCGGTGATGATGGCAGGCAGTGCTTAGGGGACCACAGAACACCATGGCAGAGTGATATGGTTTGGATCTGTGTCCCCGCCCAAATCTCATGTTGAATTGTAATCCCCAAAATTGGAGGTGGGGCCTGGTGAAAGGTGATTGCATCATGGAGTGGATTTCTCATAAATGGTTTGGTGCCGTCCCCTTGGTGAGTGGGTTCTCATGAGATCTGTTTAAGCGTGTGGTCCCTCCCCCTTCTCTTTTGCTCCCTGTCTCTCCATGTGATGCACCTGCCTCCCCTTTGCCTTCCATCATGATTGGAAGCTTTCTGAGGCCTCCCCAGAAGCAGAATGCGAGTGCCAAGCTTCCTGTACAGCCTGCTAAACTGTGGGCCAATTAAACCTGTTTTCTTATAAATCACCCAGTCTCGCGTATTTCTTTATAGCACTGCAAGGATGGCCTAATACACAGAGGATGCTGGGGGAGACACGCAGCTTGTGTGGGTGCTGTTGGAGTGGGCAGTGAGTGAATGCTCCCTGAAGCATTCCAGGGAGAATCTTGCCTTTGCCACAACTACTTTTGACCCTCCTCACAGAGTGGAGACGTATGAAATTTGTCCTCATTAAACCTTCACTTCCACAGAAGGATGTGAAGGCCACCCAACCTTGCGCCCTGCTCGGAAGTCTGCTCAGGCGTGCAGGTATGCTCTCCTGCGGCAGCAGAGACCGACTGCACGCCAGCACATGCTGGGAGCCCACCTGTCAGGCAGCATTCGCCCACAGCCCAGAGAGGAGAAGGGATCACAGGAGCTTTGCCTGCAGGAGATGCTACATGTCCTCTCTGTGTATTGCCGAATATGCTTCTGCATCAAGCTGGAGCAGAAGCCTGCTGACACTGGATAGTGCTGTCTTGCCCTCTTCTTACCTAGCACACCCCCAGAACAGGCTTCCCTGGCCCCGAGCTCCGGTGTGGGGCCTTCAGCATGCACTGGGTCACGATGAGCAAGCGTGGTGTGAAGCTCAGCACGGCATCCATGCTGAGGACATGCTCAAGGGGGCTATTCGTCAGCTCACACGGTGACCTCCTGCTAGTCTCAATGTCTAGAAGGGTTACACTTTTCCTGAGTGACCAGATCTTGGTGAGTCTCATGGATGATGTGAACTGTATCGTGGCCACTGGAAAGTTTCGCATCCAGGCTTCAGCGTGCCCAGGCCCATCTGGAGGCCACAACGGATGCACCTTAGCCCCCTCCAGGCTGCATCCCTGCCCACCCTCACCTTGCATGGTGTTTGTACCTCGCATTTATTTTATACTCCTTTTTTTCTGATATTTTCTATGCCCTTGGAAATCTCTTAAAGTCTGTTTTTTTTTTTTTTTTGGAGTAAAGTAGAGGCACAAATGAGAAGAAACTCAGTAAACAGAGCACAAGTAGAAGGTTCTATGTTCCCTCAGTCTGCGTTTTCCATGAGTGGATTCTCACAGAGCCGAATCCTCTTGCCATCTGTTTCCTCCTCTCTCCAGCCCTCTGGTCTCCCTTCGCCCACCTCTCTGCCAGCTCATTACTGCCCCAACAAGGGGCGCAGAATGGCCACAGAAGAGAGGAGGGGAGAAATGGAAATGACACTTTTTTTGGGGGGGTCATGGTCTCACTAAGGAATCTGAGGAAAGTGAGAAATCCTCCCCTGGTACACTTTGTATTTTAGTGATTTTATGTACAATTTTAGGACTCACAGACCCCTGAAGTCAATGCCTGGGCTTTCTAATTGCCCTCCACCTCCAGGAAAAGAATGCCTAACCCCTCTAGCCTAGGCTGGGGAGTCTCCCACCCCAGGATGCCCAGATGGTGCAGTGGCATGGGCTCAAAAAGCCCTTTATCCAGGACTGGGCCCCTGGCTCACTGGGACAGGAGGCATTCACTCCGTTATTCCCTTATAGAGTCTGAGAATTTAGAGCTGGAAGGATCCTTAAAATGTAATTTTTTTTTTTTTTTTTTTTTTTTTTTTGAGACAGAGTCTTGCTCTGTCGCCCAGGCTGGAGTGCAGTGGCTGAAGCTCAGCTCACTGCAAGCTCCGCCTCCCGGGTTTATGCCATTTTCCTGCCTCAGCCTCCCGAGTAGCTGGGACTACAGGTGCCACCACCGCGCTAGGCTAGTTTTTTGTATTTTTTAGTAGAGATGGGGTTTCACCATGTTAGCCAGGATGGTCTCGATCTCCTGACCTCGTGATCCGCCCGTCTCGGCCTCCCAAAGTGCTGGGATTGCAGGCTTGAGCCACCGCGCCCAGCCTAAAATGTAATCTTTAGGCACATAAACTAGTATGTTAATTCCCTTAAAGGATCACAAGAAATGGGCACTTCGCCTCCCCTCTCTTCTCTCTTCCTCCCATGAACCCAGTTATCTCTTACTTTGCAAGCCACGCGGTGAGGGCACAGCTTCCCAAAACCTAGTGGGGGCTGAATCCGCCGGAGGAGGGTCACCACATCCAGGTGTTTGATACGACCCCTAGAAGAGGAAGGAGGGGAGGGACAGGGTATCAGAGAGCCATAGTCTCTGCCAGCAGCCCAGGACGCATGCACCTGAGGGGTGGGGCCCACTCACATGGGCAACACTGCAGTGTGTGGTGGCCCTATTAGTCACACTCAGTGCAGAGCTGCAGAATTGCATGGCACAGCCCCAAACCAATATACATATACACGTTTTTAGGTTTTAATGAATACTTTTCTGCCCTCACCATGTTCAAAGTGGAAGGGATTTTAGCAGTGCTACAGAATTCTCAATACATACTTGCTGACTGAATGAATTAACCTTCTGACCAAAAGGTATTTACTGAGGGTCAGCCGAATGGGATTGATCTTTAGACCAGAAGCAGGAATGGAGGCAAGATTTTGCCCGGCCCTGTGTATCCTAACTTGAACACTTAACTAGTTATTCCTGATACTAGAATTTCCTATCCTTCCATTCAACTGAATGTAGTAGATATATTCTTTTCTTTCTTTTTTTTTTTTAGATGGAGTCTTGCTTTGTTGCCCAGGCTGGAGTGCAGTGGTGCAATCTCAGCTCACTGCAACCTCCGCCTCCCGGATTCACGCAATTCTCGTGCCTTGGCCTCCTGAGTAGCTGGGATTATAGGCATGTGCCACCATGTCCGGCTAATTTTGTATTTTAAGTAGAGATGGGGGTTTACCATGTTGGCCAGGCTGGTCTTGAACTCCTGGCCTCAAGTGATTCACCCACCTCAGCCTCCCAAAGTGCTGGGATTCCAGGCGTGAGCCACCGCACCCAGCCTAGTAGATATATTCTTGACTTAATTGAAGGCGCCAGGCCTCCTCCTGCTGGCAAACCCTGGGGTTTGATGCAGTTTGGTGTTTCTAATTGATCCACCCAGTGCTGGCCAACCGTGAGCCCCTCCTGCAGGTGTGGTCAGTGATACCCTCTCTCAGCTTAGGGAATCAGGATTTCCCGAGCCCTCCTGCAGGTGTGGTCAGCGATACCCTCTCTCAGCTCTCAGTTCCCTCTGGGAACTTACTTGGCTTCAGGGTCATACTCTGCCCAGATTCTTTTAAACTCATCCAGGTGGTGGGGACCAAGGATGGACCAGTCCCTTGTCAGGTAGTCAAAGTTGTCCATGATGACAGCTACAAAGAGGTTGATGATCTGCAGGGAACAGTACAGTGAGGTGCTGGGAGAAGACCTTCCTACACACCTGCCTCTGGAACCCCCTTGCCAGCCGGGGCCCACTGATGGCAGAAGCCAACCTTTCTAAAGACCAGTAATCCATCCTACCAGCCTTAGAACCTGGGTCTCTCGGACATAAACTTGACACAGCTTCCCTGAGAGTTGTGTGTGATGAACCCACGTCACAAGCTGGACAGCTTCCCTCCTACTGAGCCGCTGGGCAAGGCTGCGCAGGACAGAGGGGACTTTATCCCCTTTTCCTCACTCCTCAGTAAGACGCCAAAAAAGTATAGCTCTTTCTAGGCCTCCACATGTCTCCTGTGTCAATGCCACCATGACAAGAACCAAGAATGGACAAGCAAGATGCTGGTGGAGCTCACTCTGGCCCAGGGCTTTCTGCCTTTCTCTCCATGTGGCTGGACACTCCTGCCAACTTAGTCTTCCCAAGCCAGCTCCTCCGATGGGGTTGCCCTGACCGTGAGCTGCAGAGATGGAGGGTTCAGGATGCCCTGGAACTGGGCACTCATGGCTGCTGGCTGTTGAGTTCCCCCTTGGCTTACCAGGAAGGCACAGAGCATGTAGAAGCTGATGAAGTAGAAGACGGCAAAGCTGCTGCCACAGGGTGTTTCACCCTCCGTGCTGTTGCTGGGCTCGGACTCCGGGGCACACTTCTTGCCTGGCATGCAGGCCAGCATGATGTCCTGCCAGGCCTCCCCGGTGGCACACCTACAGGGGAGGGAGAGCCACATCCATGCAGCCCATCCTACAGATGCCAAGGAGGGCCCTCTGCATCCCTCCCCGCCTGTCCCTTTCCTCCTTCCCCAGAGGGAATCACTAAAATGAACTTGATGTTCATCATTCCCCGAATGCTCTGATATGTTCGCTAAATATGCAAACACATGGCATTATTTTGAAGATTTTAAATTTTATATACACAGTAACAAATTGCACCACTTCCAAAAACTTGCTGTTTTTGCAATCCACATGATGTTTTTGAGACTTAGCCTTTTGGATGTATTTTAGTTCCAGTTCCTTCACCTTAACTGCTATATAGCAGTATGCTCTATGAACTTACCATAAAAAAATCCACCATCCTGTTAAGGAACATTTAGGTTTTTCACTATTTTCTTTTACTAGTACAAAAAACACTGCAATAAACATGCAGATTTATATCTTGGGTATCCACTTAGAAGTAGAATTGCCAGTTAAAGTACACGTGTCTTCATTTTTACTAGATATTCCGTGAACTCCAAGGGTTTGTCCAACTTAGACTCCTATTATCAGTGTAGGAGAAATGACACTACTGTACAAACTCATCTGTTCATTAGTGAATTGTTTTAAATGATGCTTGTATAATTCCTGTGAGATAATATGTCATTGCTGTTTTAATTTGGTTATAAAATGATTAGTGGGTTAAGAATTTAGATTTTATCTTCCATTAAATTGCATGTTCATGTTTTTGTTTGATTCAAGATGTCTTCTTGTTCGTTTGTAGGGTGCTTAAGATATTCTATTTTCTATTATTTTTAAAAATTTTCAACAGTTTTTGGGGAACAAGTGGTTTTTGCTTGCACGGACAAGTTCTTTAGTGGTGATTTCTGAGACTTTGGTGCACCCATCACCCAAGCAGTAGCCTTTTATCCCTGACCATCCCCCCACCCTTCCCCAAGTCCCCAAAGTCCATGACATCATTTTGCAAATGGTGCTGCTATAAACGTGTGTGTGCATGTGTCCCTTTCATATAATGACTTCTTCTCCTTTGGGTAGATACCCAGGAGTGGGATTGCTGGAGGGAATGGTAGTTCTACTTTTACTTCTTTAAGGAATCTCCATACTGTTTTCCACAGTGGTTGTATTAGTTTACATTCCCACCAGCAGTATAAAAGTGTTCCCTTTTCAGCACATCCATACCAACATCTATTATTTTTTATTTTTTAAATTACAGCCATTCTTGTAGGAGTAAGGTGGTGTCTCAGGGTGGTTTCATGTCTATTCTTAATCCTTTGTTAGTTATATGCATCAGAAATAGCTTCTTCCAATTTGTGGCTTATCTCTGGCGTTATTTATGATGTATTTTGGTGAATCTAAGTTTTGTATTTCAATGAGGTCAAATTTTACAGTTTTTCCTCTATGTTTTGTGCTTTTTGCATCTTTTTAAAAAAATCATTCTCTGTTTTAGGTCATAAAGACATTCTTTTCTATGTTCTTCTAAAGGTTCTAAAGTTTTGTTTTTCACAATAACTTACTAACCTGAAATTTATTTTCATGTTTGATATGAGGTAGAAATATGCTTTTATTTTTCTCTGTATAGATAAGTCATTTTACTAATACTATTTATTGAATAGTACATCTTTACCTACTTAAGTGAAATATTTCTTCTGCCATAAGTTGTATTTCCATAGGTGTGTAGGTTGTGTTCTAGCCTTTCCATTCCATTCCTTAGGTTTATTTGTTTATCTTGGTACAGAAGTACTGTGTTGTCTTCATAGTAAGTTGCCTTATGGTAAGTCCTGCCCTGTCACAGTGCAGGAGTGCTTCCAACCTGTTGTTCTTCAACATTTGTCTTGGCTATTCAGTTTCCTTTTCTATTCCATAGACACAGTAGAGTCAGTTCCAGGATCTATGAGTAATCCTGTTGGGAGTCTTATTAGAATTGCATTGGGATATCGATTAACTTGGGGAATCCTGACATCTTTATGATATTAAGTCTCCTGGCCAGAAATGTGGCATATCCTTCCTTTTATTTTGTTGTACATTTAAAATGGTATAGTTTCAACATTGTATTTTAAAAGCTATATCCATTTGCTGCTGATATAGAGGGAATACAATTGATTTCATATTATGGAATATTTGCTGAACTCTCCTATTAGTTTTAGCAATTTTCTGTAATTTTTCTTGTATATACACACAGGCAATCAATTTTTTTGGCATTTAATTTTGTTTCTTCCTCTCCAATCCTTATCATTTGATTTATTTTTCTTGTCTTATTTTATTGGGTAAGAGTTATAAAATAATAATATTGAAAAAGTGACAGCATAACATCTTGTCTATTACATTTACTAGTTATTGCCAGCACAGGAAAACAATTATTTTTCTTTGTTAATCTTTTAATCTTCCACTTTATTAATTCTATTGTCATAAAAGGTTTTTAGTTAATTTGCATAGATTTTCTACTTGAATTAGCCTGTCATCTGCAAACAACGGCAGTTATGTGTACATATTTTCACATTTATAACCGCTTGCTTTTTTCTCTTTTTCTTATTGGCATTAGCTTTATGTTAGTCTTATGGGATGAGTGAAGAGGTTTTTGGCAACTTGTTGTTCCTGGAAAGTTTATATAACATTGGAATGATCCACTTCTTGATAGTCTGGTAGACCTCACAAATAAAAATATTGAATCTTGGGCCGTTTCAAAGGCTAAATTTTTGACTACCCTTTCAATTTCTGTTGCAGTTGTTTTTCTTTTAATTCTTAAGGTAATTTTATAATTCTTATTTTCTACATAAAAGCATCTGCTTCATTTAGGTTTTCGAATAGATTGGCACAAATTTGTTCATGATGTTCTCTCTGTCTTCTTTTTTGAAGTCTGATATTATTTGTCTGCTACTCTTAGAAAAATCTTGTGTGTGTGTATATGTGTTTAGAGATGGGATTATCACTTCATCACCCAGGCTACATTGCAGTGGAGCCATCTTAGCTCACTGTAACCTCAAACTCCTGGGCCCAAGTGATCCTCCCACCACAGATTCTCAAGTAGCTGGGACTACAGGCGCATGGCGCCATACCTGCCTAATATTTTTATTTTTATTTTTAGAGATGGGGTTTTGCTATGTTGCCCAGGCTGGTCTCATACTCCTGGTCTTAATTGATCCTCCCACCTCAGCCTCCCAAATTGTTGGGATTACAGGTGTGAGCTGCTATGCCTGGTGAAAATCTTTTTTTTTTTTTTTTTTTTTTTTCTGAGACGGAGTCTCGCTCTGCCACCCAGGCTGGAGTGCAGTGGCCGACCTCAGCTCACTGCAAGCTCCGCCTCCCGGGTTTATGCCATTCTCCTGCCTCAGCCTCCTGAGTAGCTGGGACTACAGGTGCCCACCACCTCGCCTGGCTAGTTTTTTGTATTTTTTAGTAGAGACGGGGTTTCACCATGTTAGCCAGGATGGTCTCGATCTCCTGACCTCGTGATCCACCCGTCTCGGCCTCCCAAAGTGCTGGGATTACAGGCTTGAAAATCTTATTTTTGATAGACTCAGAAGCTCTCAGTGAACACAGCCTCCACGTCTTGGAAATCTGTTCCTGGCATTTTTCTTTGGTCTCCTTCATTCTCTTGGCCAAAAGTTCAGCATATTGTTTAACCTCTTCCTTATATTTATTTATTTATTTGGAGACAGAGTCTTGCTCTGTCGCTGAGGCTGGAGTGCAGTGGCACAATCTTAGCTCACCGCAACCTCCACCTCCCAGTTTCAAGTGATTCTCCTGCCTCAGCCTCCCGAGTAGCTGGGATTACAGATACCTGCCACTGTGCCTGGCTAATTTTTCTATTTTTAGTAGAGACAGGTTTAACCGTCTTGGCCAGGCTGGTCTCGAACTCCTGACCTCATGATCCACCTGCCTCAGCCTCCTAAAGTGCTGGGATTACAGGTGTGAGCCATCGTGCCCGGCCTTACTTATTTTTATTTTTATTTTAGTGTCCTGTTTCTTCAGAGCAATACGTCAGCATTTGTGTTGCAGGACATGTGGAGTAAGCAGATGCTGAGTCTTGGGTGCTTTGGTTCTAGGTTCCTGACATCCTTTGTTTAGGGACTTACTCACTGGTGGACATCATCTTTATAGGGAATGAAAAGTTATTAGACTTGCCATCTCTTTTGGACCTCAGGTGAAAAGGCACAGTAGTATCAGTCAGTCTAGTCTTTCTCTATCCCCTATCTGTTTTTACAAAAACCAAATTAAGAAGTCAGATTGGCACTCACAATGCAACCCTGAACAATCTGTGCTTTCCTTCTGCAGTTCCCCTTGGTCTGTAACAGAATGCCCCATATGCAGTAGCAGGTGGACACAACCACAGGTCAGGACACACTGCTTCATAGGGAAACCTCGCTTGTCATTTGTACCATTGATCTGACCCTCATACGCCTTCCATTCTTCACCCAGAGTGGCACTGGTGACTTCTGAGGCCATATGCTTCTCATAGAGGGTATGGTTTGCATTCACTGTCCACTTCAATGAGTTTCTGGCAGCCACTGGCTGGGAAGGAGACCTTCTGCTTCATCTTGAAGCAATTGATCACCTTTGAGGTGCCACAAAACAGAGGCATGAAATTCTCTTATCATTCTAAAAATCACTTCCGCATCTGTAATTATGTTGCTTTTTGCATTCCTGATGTTGTTGTGTGTGTTTTATTTTAATTGGATTTGATGGTTTCTCTGTTTATTGGTCTTTTCAAAGGATCAGCTTTAGGGTTTATTGATAAAATCCATGATTTATTAATTTATGCTTTTATTTTTAAAAATGCATTCCTTCATATTCTGGGATTATTTTACTATTCTTTTCCCCATCTTTTAGCTTACTTAATATACATCTTTTTAAATAAACAAATAAATTTTAGGCTCTGAATCTTTTTCTTTGGTGTTCATTGACGCATCTCATACATTTCAGATACGGTGCTCTGGCTCTCATTTCTAAGTACAGTCTTGTGTCACTTAACAATGGGGAGATGCACGGTTAGGCAATTCTGTTGTTGTGCAAACAGCATAGAGTGGATTCACACAAACCTAGATGCCATAGCTATTACACACCTCAGCTCTATGGCACAGCCTACTGCTCCTAGGCTTCAAGCCTATACAGCATGTGACTGTACCGAATATTGCAGGTAACCAGAACACAATGGTAAGTATTCGTGTATCTAAACATACCTAAACACTGAAAAGGAGCAGTAAAATAGGAACAGTAAAAAAGATTTAAAGATGGTGCACCTGTAGAGGGCACATACCATAAATGGAGCTTGCAGGACCGAAAGTCGTTCTGGGTGGGGCAGTGAGTGAGTGGTGAGTGAATGTGAAGGCCTAGGACCGCACACTGCCATACACCACTGGAGACTAGAAACACTATACACTTAGGCTACACATATTTATAAAAAGTACTTTTCCTTCTTCAGTAATAAATTAACTTCAGCTTAATGTAACATTTTTACTTTATAAACTTTTAAATTTTTTTACCTTTTGGACTCTTCTGTAATAACGCAACTTAAAACACACATTGTACAGCTGTACAAAATATTTTTCTTTATATCCTTATTTTGTTTTTTTCTATTAACCTTTTTTTTGTTGTTGTTTTTTGTTTTTTGTTAAAAGCTAAGACACAAACCCACACATTAGCCTAGGCCTACACAGGGTCAGCATCATCAGTAGCACTGTCTTCCACCCCCACATCTTGTCCCATTGGAAGGTCTTAGGGGACAGTAACATGCATGGAGCTGTCATCTCCTATGATAACAATGCCTTCTTCTGGAATACCTCCTGCAGGACCTGCCTAAGGCTGTTTTATGGTTAACTTAAAAAAAAAAGTAGAGGCCGGGCGCGGTGGCTCAAGCCTGTAATCTCAGCACTTTGGGAGGCCGAGACGGGCGGATCACGAGGTCAGGAGATCGAGACCATCCTGGTTAACATGGTGAAACCCCGTCTCTACTAAAAAATACAAAAATCTAGCTGGGCGAGGTGGCGGGCGCCTGTAGTCCCAGCTACTCGGGAGGCTGAGGCAGGAGAATGGCGTGAACCCGGGAGGCGGAGCTTGCAGTGAGCTGAGATCTGGCCACTGCACTCCAGCCCGGGCGACAGAGCGAGACTCCGTCTCAAAAAAAAAAAAAAAAAAAAAAAAAAGTAGAAGCAGTACACTGCAAAATAATGATAAAAGTATAGTGCAGTAAATACATAAACTGGTGACACAGTCCTTTATTCTCATTATCAAATATTATGTACTGTACATAATTGCATAAGCTATACTTTATTTATTTTTTTGAGACGGAGTCTCACTCTGTCGCCCAGGCTGGAGTGCAGTGGCCGGCTCTCGGCTCACTGCAAGCTCCGCCTCCCGGGTTCACGCCATTCTCCTGCCTCAGCCTCCCGAGCAGCTGGGACTACAGGCGAGCAGATGGGACTACAGGAGCCCTCCACCATGCCCAGCTAATTTTTTTGTATTTTTCAGTAGAGACAGGGTTTCACTGTGTTAGCCAGGATGGTCTCGATCTCCTGACTTCGTGATCCGCCCGTCTCGGCCTCCCAAAGTGCTGGGATTACAGGCGTGAGCCACCGCGCCCGGCCAAGCTATACTTTCATATGACTGGCAGCACCATGAACACCTGAGTGAGGCACTGCGCTGGGTGATGATGTATCGCGTCACTGGGTGATAGGAATTTTTCAGCTCCATTGTAATTTTAGGCAGACTGTCATTGGCTGAAATGTCATCATGTGGCACATGACTGCAGATTGTAGTTTCAGCCTTGAGTCACTAAGAAGAGTGCCAAAATTTTAAGTAGATTTTGGAGAGGTTATTGTTTTTATGGCTAATTTCTAATTTTGCTATATCAAAGTAAGAGCAGTTTTAGAATTTGTTAAATTCTTTGTGACTTAAATGTCGGCTAATTGTTGTGAATGTTTCTGGGGTGTTTAAAAAGAATGTGATTTTTTGGCCATTTATTGAGTATAAATCTATAAGATCAAGTCTGTTACTTGTATTACTTAGATATTCTTTACCCTTTTTTCTATTTTGGTCTATTTGATCTGTCATGCTCTACTACCTGTATTAAATCTTCCTGTGTGTGTGTGTGTGTGTGTGTGTGTGTGTGTTCTCCTTATACTTCTATCAATATGTAATTGATACATTTCCAAACTATATTGTTAGGGCTCATGTAGTTTTATGACTGTTACATGTTTTTGATGGATTATACCCTTTATCAATATAAAACCCCTCTGTCTTGTTTAATGCCTTTTACCTGGAATTCTATTTCTTCTGCTACTGCTATTAGTACATCTACATTGTGAGCCTTACATGATATTCATTTTTCTGTCCTTTTATTTTCATTTTCTTTAGGTCATTTTGTTTTACTATACCTGTTATAAACAGGCTAGAGCGAGATTTCTTAAAGCCAACATCAGAGTATCTATCTTTTTTTTTTTTTTTTTTTTTTGACGGAGTCTCGCTCTGTCGCCCAGGCTGGAGTGCAGTGGCCGGATCTCAGCTCACTGCAAGCTCCGCCTCCCGGGTTTACGCCATTCTCCTGCCTCAGCCTCCTGAGTAGCTGGGACTACAGGCGCCCGCCACCTCGCCTGGCTAGTTTTTTGTATTTTTTGTTTTTTAGTAGAGACGGGGTTTCACCGTGTTAGCCAGGATGGTCTCGATCTCCTGACCTCGTGATCCACCCGTCCCGGCCTCCCAAAGTGCTGGGATTACAGGCTTGAGCCACCGCGCCCGGCCCAGAGTATCTATCTTTTAATAGTGAAATTTAGCTCAATAAGTTTAGTAATTATCTTTGTTCTTATTCCTGCCATCTCCTTTTATTATTCTAATTTCCATGTTTTATTTATTTATTTTTCTACTTTTGCTTTACCTTCCTTTTGCTGAATTGCTAAGTTTTCTTTGTTCATTTTTTCCTCTAGTGGTTTGGAATGTATACATTCCATTTCTATTTTTTTAGTGATTGACCTTTAAGTATTAACATATATATTTATACACACTTTTCCCTTAAGTTATGTACAGAATTAAACAGTATCTATTCTTATCCGCAAACGAGAAGAATCTTAGCGTGGTTTCATGTTTCTAATTCTTCTACCACCTCACGTCCTACCTTGTTGAGATAACATAAAATATTACTTCCAAATTGTCATTAAGGTTTTGTACATTTTCCCCTTAACAATTATGTAGATTTTATATAAACTTTATAATGTCCTTGTTCGAAACTCACAACTATAAACTTCATTATTTTTTACTCATATCATTACTCTGCTCATCCTATTTCTTTGATTTGTTTTTCATTCTGTGGAAGTACAGCCTGAGTAATTGCTTCGAGGAAGACTTATGTGGGGCAGTAAACTTTGTGGGTTCTTAAACACTTGGAAATCTATTTTGCTTGGCTACTTGAATGCTGATTAGACTGCATATACAGGGCCAGGTTCAAGAATACATTTTCCTCATAATTTTGAACATATTATTCCATTGTCTTCTATTACATATATACTTTCGTTAACGAAAAGTCTAATGCTAATGATGATCTTCAAAGTAATTCCCTTTTTCCCTTTTTGGCAACACTATTTATTAAAGAAGCTGTTCTTTTTCCATTCTGTGTTCTTGGCACCTTTGTCGAAAATCAATTGGCTGTAAATGGGTGGGTTCATTTCTCAGGTTTCTATCCTGAGCCATTGCTCTATGTGTCTGTTTTCATGCCAGTACCATGCTGTTTTGGTTACTATAGCTATGTAACAGATTTTGATATCAGGCAGTGTGGTGCCTCCAGCTTTGTTCTTCTTGCTCAAGATTTCTTTGGCTATTCAGGGTCTTTTGTGGTTCCGTATGAATTTTAGGATTTTTTTTTTCCATTTCCATAAAAAATGACATTGGCATTTTGATAGGAATTGCATTGAATTTGTAGATTGCTTTGTGTAGTATTGTCATTTAACAATAGTAATTATTCTAATTCATGAATACAAGATATCTTTCCATTTATTTGTGTCACACCTATTTTATCAATGTTTTATAAGTTCTCAGTTTATAGATCATTAAATTTTTTCCTAAGTATTTTAGGTTTTTGTTGCTATTGTAAAAGGGACTGATTTCTTAATTTCTCTTTCAGATAGTTCATTGTTAGTATAAATAAATGCTACTCATTCTTGTGTGTTGATTTTGTGTCCTGCAACTTTACTGAATTAGTTTATCAGTTGTAATAGATTTTGGTGATCTTTAGGATTTTCTATACATAAGATCACGTCATCAGCAAACAGAAAATTTCACTTGTTCCTTTCCTATTTGGATAACTTTTAAAAATTTGTCTAATTGCTCTGGCTAGGACTTCCAGTATTATCATGTTGAATAGAAGTGGTGAGAGTGGGCATCTTTGTCTTGTTCCTCATCTTAAAGGAAAAGCTTTCAATTTTTCACCACTAAGTGTGATGTTAGCTGTGGCCTTGTCATATGTGGCCTTTATTGTGTTGCAGTACATTCCTTCTATGCCTAATTTGTTGAGAGTTTTTATCATGAAAGGATGTTGAATTTTGTCAAGTGCTTTTCTGCATCTATTGAGATGATCATGTGGGTCTTTTTTCCTTCATTCTGTTAATATAGTGTATTACACTTATTGATGTGCATATGTTGAACCATCCTTGCATCCCTGGAATGAAACCCACTTGATCATGATGTATCATCTTTTTCATGTACTGCTGGATTCAGTTTGCTAGTATTGTGTTGAAGATTAAATGATGACGACGCCAGTGCATGTGGACATAAGCGCCCAACACAGCAAATGGCACAGACAGGTGCTGGTATAGTGATAGATATCCGTACTTATTGGACGAGAAAACTGAGGTTCAGAGAAGGTAGATGTCTCGCTCAAGGTCGCAAAGCATGTTGGCAGGTTGGCTTTGGGCCTGCTCAGACTCCAAACCAGGCTGTTTCCAGCATGTGACTTTTGCTCCCCTAATGGTTTTGGCTGGTTTCCAGCAGGTGTGCCAGTGCCCAGTGTGTTTCTCTGTGGAAAGTTATCATAAATGACAATGGACCCACTGGCCTCCTTGTCAGGCAGACACCAAGCACACAACCTCTCCCTTCCTACTCCCTGGGAAACAGTTCTCTTTCATTCTACCACCAGGCCACAGTGTGGCACCATGCAGGTGTGTGTGTATCTGTGCACCTGTGTCCTCAGGGACCCACCTGAAGAGGAGCAGCACGGCCTGGGGGAAGGTCTGAAAGTTGTTGTTCCGGTTGATCTCTGTGGTATCATTCAGGGCAATTTTCCCAAACACCTAGGAGAGGGAAGGAAGAGGTGTTTAGTGATTTGTGGACAGAGAGGATCCTAATTTCTCACCATTGCTCAATGGTCTCTTCAGGGGTCTCAGGTGTCCCTGGAACTGGCCGCCACAAGCTGAATAGTCTTCCCATGCAACCTGGCAGGCACCTGCTGCCCCACCCAGCCTCTGAGCACAATCCCCTCACTGGACAAGCATGAGAATCCAAGAGCCCACAGCCTCAGGAAGGTCCCTACAGCCCGGTGGGAGCTGGGGCTGAGAGTGGTGGATGCTGGAACGGGGATCCTGCTTCTGACAGGACACAGGATGCACTGTGTTATTTTATTTGCTATTTCAGCTCTGCATGCCCAAGCACTCTTTCAAATTTAGTTCTTGCATTTTGGAGTGATGTGGAGTGAGTGATCTGGGGCTAGGACAGGCTTAATTCATTCCTGAAATCCCTTTTTTTTCCTGGTCTTTTAAAGCTGTGCTTATCTTAGAAACTGCCACCTTTATCAGGTATCAAGGTAGCTCTTCTAGTCTCAAAAGGTTTTGGCACCTGAATCTTGGGTCTTTCTGCGATGAGTAAGTAGGGGACTTCCTGGAGGAGCGGCCAAGGAAACGCTCTGGGCCAGTGTGGGCATCCTGCCAGGTTTGACCTTGGGACCTCAAGCTGAAGCCCGGAGACGGGAATGGAGAGCTCCAGGTTTGTGGTGAGAGATGCAGTGGGCACCTGGGAGGGGAGGCCTCAGAAAACTGCTGCATGTTTGATGTGGTGAGCCTTGTGTTGATTTGATTTGGCCCTTCCTTGCTTCCTTCTTCTTTCCTCCCTCCCTCTCAGTCATTAGCTTCAAATGAATCTGGTTAGGGTAATTCTCAGGCCCATCAGACCTGGACACAAACAGGGGTGCTGGGTAGACACACCTTGCTGCTGTTTCTTGAGAAGGGGCCGTGTCTCTCCCAAGGCCCCTTGCATAACTCAGGAGTGTCTTTCCTCTACCAAGAGCAGAACCCAGGCCTCGGGGAGGGAAGCTCTCTGGGCTGTGTATTCTGTACCTGACCATTCTCCTGTTACCTACAGGAGATCCATTTGGGGAAAGTTCCCATTCCTGTGGCTTTTTGGGCCTCAGAAAATGGAAGAGGAGGGAGAGGGACAGTCAGGAATGAAAGGGAGAAGGGAGGGAGGAAGGCGTGAGGGAATGTGGTGCTGGGAACTGGGAAGAGACAGAGCAGGAGAGGAGGAGAGCAGGAGGCCAGGGGACCCGTGATGGGAGCCTCCCTACCTGCATCCCGATCACCGCGTAGATGAAGAACAGCATCACGATCAGGAGGGCCACATAGGGCAGGGCCTGGAAGGAAGTGCAGGAGACTCCCATGAGGCCAGAGTGCAGAGGCCAGCTGGGCCCCTTCCCAGGGAGCACCGCATCCCTGTCTCTGCAGCCATCAGCTATTGCCTGGTTTGGGCTGGGGGACACTTCCAAGAGTCCCACAGGACTACTGGGGAACGTGGGAGAAGGTCTGAGAAACGAGAACTGACTTCCCATTTCAGCTGGGTTTTCAAAGCAGAGGACTACGGGGAACCTGGGAGAAGGTCTGAGAAACCGGAACTGACTTCCCATTTCAGCTGGGTTTTCAAAGCAGAGGACTACGGGGAACCTGGGAGAAGGTCTGAGAAACCGGAACTGACTTCCCATTTCAGCTGGGTTTTCAAAGCAGGCCGCAGAGTAACCATATCGTGCGACACTACCTGGGCAAAACAATCAACAATGAGCAAAACCTCCCTCCTCCGACTACACATGTGCGGTATGTTTGTGCGAGGCAGGAGGAATCGTGGACAGCACCCAGCTGACTGTGGTTACCTGTGGAGGAGTGGGGTAGTGGCAAGGGACACCCTTCCTTTACACAGCTTCATTCTATCCCACTAGTTGTAGTGAGCAGGTATTACTATTACAATGAAAACATTTAATAAGGAAAAATTTAAAAGAAAGATCATGGGTTCAAATCCTGTTTTTGCCACTTTCTATCTATGAGAGCTGGGGCACTTAACTTCTCTGAGCTTCAGTCTCCTCATCAGAAAAATGGAAGTAATAATGATGACCTCTCAGAGGTTTCGTGGTTTAAATGATTGAAGGCTTATAAAGTGCTTAGTGCATGCCTTGCACAGAGTTGGGTTCCATACATTCTATTCGCTTAATGCATTATCTGCCTGGCAACTAGGACGACTCAATTTCCAGAGCCCCCGCCACTTCTAGGGAGAGGCCATGGTCCCCGGGATGGGAGGCCCGGTCCGTGTTCCCAGGCGCCGCTTCAGCCACCACGGGTCACTAGAGAGTGCAGCCAGAGCAGGCGCCGGCTGCCCGGCCCGAACACCTGCGCCACCGTCAGGCCCTCGCAGTCACCCAGTCTGTGTCTCTTCCCAGGCCCGGGAGATGTCGGGGGGCAGGGCGAGTATGGCCACTCAGCCATGGGTTCCGTGTGCACCCAAGTGCAGAGTCAGCGGCAGTCCTGCTTCTGCTGGGGTCTACTTTTCCGAATCCCCGGAGCCTGGGCCGACCCAGGCTGGGAGTGCAGGAGCCCCAGCTCACCATTAGGCGGGGGTCAGCCCTGGCGGCTCAGAGGAGGCCTGGCCATTGGGAGCTCCCTCGAGAGCCTTGGATGGTCAGTTCCTGGCAGTAGGCTGCCGGGGGCAGAGCGGGGACGGGCATCTTTCCTCTGGCTACAGCTATAGCCATGGACACACTAGACCAGGCCCAGGCACGCCCAGTCCCCAGGCGGGGACTGGCCGGGGTGGGGCACACAAAGGCTATCTTCCCCGACAGATTCTGGTCTGGGGAAGGCTGAGAGCGGCCCCTCCATGGGGGGAGAGAAGCCTGCGTTCCGCCAGCCCAGGGAAGCATGAACCGCCTTCACTGGTTCTGCACTCATCTGGGGGAAGTCAAGTGGCTCAGCAGCTTTGCCTCTCGTACTTCAAACCTACAAAGGCTCCTCCGAGCTGGCAGGGGCTGACTGTCATTCTGTTTTAACGGGAAAACAGTGGCTGAGAAAAGGAACGCATCACGTGGCCAGGCAGTCCTGGGCCCATTCGAAAGGCCTCTCTAGCCGAGCGGAGGACACCAGGGTCCTGCGACTCTGGCCGAGGACATATCAGGTGCTGTCAGCAGATGCTGCTGAAATGCCTGCGGGGAGGAGGGCGATGGCCAGATTCTGAAAATGCTGAATTCAAAGGGCAATAGCGGTCACCAGGTTGTCCAGACCCGTGTTTTTCAGGTTTGTTCCTTACCACAAAACCCCTTGGTCCAGTAAATTCTTGTGGAGAAAGACATAAATGATGGTTAAAAGTAAGGCAGACCCTTTCCGCCTCCCCTTAGCTCCCATCCCTCCTTTACCACCTGGCCTTCTGGGGCTCAGAGCCTGCCTTAGAAACCACAGGCTTCGTCTAAGCCTCTCAGTACAGAAACAGGGAGCCAGGTAGAGCGGCCGAATTCTGCCACACAGAGGAAGGAGCAGGGCCCCAGAGTGGAGGGCTCCTCCCTGTGCCAGCTGTGTTCTGGGCCAGGCGGCAGCCCTGGGATCCCCAGGCTGCAGGACATGAGGGGCGGCTACCTGGAAGGACTTGATGAAGGTCCACAGCAGCGTCCGGATGCCCTCCCCGCGGCTCAGCAGCTTCACCAGGCGCATGACCCGGAATAGGCGGAAGAAGGTGATGGAGATGCGCGAGTTTTCCTCTGCGTTCTGGAACCCGTCGGCAACAGGAGGTGCAGTTAGCACAGCAAGAGGGGAGGTGAGAGCAGAAGGGCCCCTCCGAGAAATACAGACCTCAGTGGCAGTGGCAGAAGGCAGGCCAGGGTTTGCTGCACTAGACTTCCCCCTCAGATGGGAGGGCAGCCGCCCACTGTAATGAGTGGACAGCTCAGCCCCATGGTCTCTGCAGAGCTAGACTGTGCCCAGGCTGCTGGGCTGTGGTCCTGTGTTTTTACTCTCCCCACTTCCCCTTCATTCCTAGTTCTTAATGCCCTGGGTGGAGGAACAGACAACTCCATCAGGAACTACCATAAGCTTTGGAATCTTGTAGGCCCACAGCCAGTTGCCCTGGGAGCCCCTGCCTCTGCAGCTGCTGAGGAAGCAGCCCTAGCCTCTCTCCCGTTTGTCTGGGCAGAGAGTCCTGCATCCTAAGTGGAGCCCAGCACTCTTTGAGGACACGGGTTGGTGGATGGCCTCTCTCCCAGCTGTGGGTATGCGTGCATTTGAGGCCCCCTGAAGGGACCTCATGACCCAGGGGCTTGGGACTTCAGCACTTCCCTTGTATCACCTCCTACTTTCCACAGCCCCTGTCCCAAAGGGAGGGATTAGGGGTACTCCTCAGTGCTGGAGAGGGTCAGGTTTGCAGGCCTTGCTCTGAAGCTGTTGCCCTCCTACTCCCCTCTGCCCTGGGGCCTCTGGGAGGCCTCAACCCTCCAGGCTGTATAAGACCCTGGAAGGGAGAGGGGCAGCATAAGGGAGGGGAGGCCTCCCTTGCAAGTGGTGCTCCTGCAGATGGTCTCCCTCGGGGCCTGGGGAAGGGGAAAGGGAAGGCGAAGGGGAGGAAGGGTGGAGTGCAGGCCCAGTTGAGTGGAGGTGCTTGGGCTGCTGCTGTTGGACCTGGGGGAACCTGGGGGCTTGGGCACATGCCTGGCCAGGACTCAGGACAGGCTGCCCTGCCATCCTCTGCCTCCAAACCTGAGAATATGAGCTGACTCCCCACCTGTTCCTCCTTCTGCCCACACCGGCCTGGTGAGCAGGAACCTAGGAGGGAGCCACTGCCAAATCCGGAGCTAGTGCAGCTCACCCAGCCCTGCGGGCACCAGGAGAGAATGGACCCTCGGGGCTTCCTGCTACTGTTCCCATCCACACCTCCCTGAGGTGGGAGGTCTCAGGTTGTTACTGGGGCCACCTGGGCCCTCCCCACGCCTTGCTTTACCTTGCCTTTTATCTTGAATTGTTTCTAGGTCAGACTCTCCCCGGCAATATCCAGCGCTAAAGCCCTTCTAACTGCACTGCCTGCTCTGGTCGACCCCGATGTGACATCAGAGGCCGTTTCCCTCACTATGCAGGACACGAGATTATGAGGGAGGCAGGGAGACCCGAAGGCAGCCACCACTCTGCACAGAAGCAAGCTAGAGACCTCTCCTGCTTTCCAGACCTTCCAGACAGGAGAAGAGGAAAAATATTTCTTATGTTTCAAAATCAGAGCTGCCTCAGTTCCTCCTAAGGCTCCCATTCCCCTCAAGGCAGGGGACAGACTGGTGGGTCTCGGGACCTGCTGCACGGGTACCTGAGGGGCTGGGTCGAGAGCTGCAGGCAGCAGCGCTGTCCTGCCCTGGGCTCTGCCCTGCCTGTGTGTTCTGAAGCCTTTGATGCCCTTAATCTCTGTATTTCTATCATCCGTGTATCTACTTGAAATTCTATTTTCACTCCTTAAAAGGAGGTTGTGTTCCCCCAGAGGAGTATGCAGAGGAGGCTTAGGATTTTATAACTTAGCTGTCAGTTCCACCATGTTCGAGAAAGGAGAAAAAAAAAAAGAAAGAACAAGCTTAAGTGGAGAACTTCAGCTCCAAGTGTCAAGAGTTTGAGAAGTTGGTGCCACAGGGGCATCTGGATCTGCTCAGTTAAAAAAACAAAACAAACAAACAAAAAAAGAAAACACCAAACACCAAGCTTGCAGTGTGAATTCCATTCCCCTGTTCAGAACCCTCCCCTGTGGCTGCAGTTTCCTAATGCTGCTCGAGAAGGGGAACAAACACATTGCCATTTGGACACACCAATTGCCTCTAATAAACCAAATGACAATGCAAAAAAGAGGCAGATCCAGACGGCTGATCCAGGAAGCAGCATCCCCAGGAAGTGGGGTAGAGTACCCCGGGCTCAGCCTTTCCTGTGGCAGCCTTGCAGCCAGGCAGGGCCAGGCTGCACTGGGGAACCCATCAACCCACCCAAGCTTGCCTCGGCCTGTGGACTTTGCGGCTTGGTCAGTCAACCCCACTGGTCCTTCTAAAAACTCATACTTGGCCCGGTTTGAAATGCGTAACGGCAGCCTTTTGGAGGAGCCTGGGCCAAGGAGCCTTCAAAGTCACACTGAATGGCATCTCTTTTATCACGTTCGCCAAAGCAAATCAGAGACTCCTACCGCAGGAGTGATCCAATCAACAGAGCTCGTTTTTCTGCTTCCAGCTTGCTGCAGAACAGTGGCTGTAGCCTAATTTTAATGGACTTCAGGAATTTAGAAAAATGCAAGGGGTAGCAAGGTTGGAGTGCCTGGAAATTCAATCATGCTCTCAGTAACAAATCCCAGCTTAAACCTTCTATGGTGGACTTCCACCTGAAGCACAGGGAAGCTAGGAGCTGTAGACACTGATGAATAGGAATCATCATCCGCCCTTCCATCCCCTGGCTAGAGCACCTCTTTCTTCCCTCCTTACCCTGGAGCCCCTACCATGGCTCTCATAGGCACCCTCTGCAAATTTCTCACATCAGATTAAGGTCAGAGGCTTTGGCCAGTGGAGTCCTCAGGGCGTTTAACAGGAAACGGCCCTCAGGTCCCATTCTCTCCCAGTGGCTTGTTAGATAGTCAAGATCACAGTGAATTACCACCCCAAGGAAAGCTCAGGGGTAAAACACCACCACTGCACAAACAGCATCTTCACAGCTCACACGAGAAGGGAACAGGCAGGCAAGGCACACGGCAGACACGGTGGCCACATGCAGTGAGAGCCAGGCGGGGCTCCCAGGGACTCTGGAGTTCGGGGTGGGGAGAGTAGGGGTGTTAGAGGGGGACACGGAAGCCTGGGAGCATGGTCGGGAGGGTTGGTCTTACCATAGAGGGAGAGCATTGGGTATGTTCAGCTGGCTTTAAAGAAAGGCAGATAGAGATAAGCTGTAATGAGTCTCCCAGGAAGATGCCCGGTATTCTAGGTCTTGGCTAACACAGGAGCAACACAGTGGCAGAAGAGGGCAAAAGGAAACAAGTGAAAGAAACGTGAAAGCGTAGGCCTGGCAGGTCCTGGGGCATCCCCGAGACTGTGGGGTTTGTGTTGCTGGGTCTCATGTCAAACAAGGACCCACAGGCATTCTCCTACCTAAGACCTTTAGAACTCACACCTGTAATATTATTACATAAGCAGATGAGGTCTTTGGGATTTTGTGGATGGAGGTTTGTAATTGTTTGGTTTTGTTTTGTTTTGTTTTAGAGACAGGGTCTCAGTTCTGTTGCCCAGGCTGGAGTGCAGTGGCATAATCACAGCTCACTGCAGCCTTGAACTCCTGGGCTCAAATGACTCTCCCACATCAGCCTCCCTGGTAGTTAGGACTATGGCACGTACCACCATGCCCGGCTAATTTAAATTTTTTTTTTTTTTGGTAGAGATAGGGTCTCACTATACTGCCCAGGCTGGTCTCAAACTTGTGGCCTGGCCTCAAGTGATCCTTCTGCCTTGGCCTCCCAAACTGCTGGGATTACCAGTGTAAGCCACTGTGCCAAGCCTGTTTTAATTTTATTAGCCATTGTTAACCTTTGAGGACTTGGGCTTTATGCACTTTAGCTTACCCCAGGCAGGGCGAGTTGAAGGACAGAGGCCTTGCTAACCCCAGGGCCTATCCTTGCCCACATATATTTAAGCAAAGCAGCCCAAGGGCAGTGGCCTCTCAGGTTTAGGGGAGAATGACTTCAAGTCAGCACTGAGGAGGGCCTCCAGAGGTGGCCTCAACTCACTCCATAATGGGCCTTGTTCTCAAAGCTCAGGCTCAGGCAGGAGATGGCCTTGCTTAGCAGTTAGTCTATAGATGCGGCAAGCCCTGGCCATTGGCATGAAATAATGAGTGTTGAATTGTTTTCTAAACTTGAAAGCCCTGCACACAGTTTAGGATACGAACACCCCAGGAAGCTGTTCTCAACAGGTCTGACTGCTGAACTCATTTGGGGGTAGAAGCTGAGGAAACTGGCCTCTGGTGAGTATCCCAGGGCCAGCCCTCTCCCCGAGTTCCTGGAGCCTGGCTCTGGGAAGATGCCCTTACTTTTTGGGCTCCAGCCCAGAGGGCTCAGCCCCAACCAATCTTGACCATCTGAGCTGCTAACTCTTTCTAGAAAATCAGGACTTGGCTTTTACCCTCCACTTTCAGATGGTTGCTCTTGTATTTCTGTTTTTAAGGTACAAACAGGGAAAATGTGTAATGGAATTTTTGAAGGATGGAAATGTGCACAACTAGACATTTGCCTGCAGCCTGGAAATATTTCTTGGGTAACAGATTTCTCAGCAATTTTTTTTTTCATAGCTAGTTGGTAGGATGTCCTTTTAGGGGATGGTGAAGATATAGGGTGAGGGGAGGGAAGAGAAAGAAAGGGATGCTTCTTTAGGCTTTTACAGAACACTCTAGATCTGGCTCTCTAGATCTCAGCTTCTGCTTCATGAAGATTCCACCTGCCAGGTCAATCCTTGTGACTGCAGGGTGTGGGGTCCCTAGGATTTGGCTAGCAGGCTGAGCTTGAACACAGAGACAAACATAGGTAGACACACACATGCATACACACACACACACACACACACACACACACACACACACACACACACTCTCTCTCCTCTCTCTTCTCTCCCCCCCCCCCCCGCCTCTCTCTCTCTCATTCAGGCATGCACAGAAGAAATTTCTTGGCAAAGCACCTAAACCCCATTTCCTCTGGTGTGTGATAGTTGCCCAGGATGGTCAGGTCTGGCTACCCTCTGGCATCATTCTGCCCCACTCCTGGCCCGGTGCTTGGGCTCTTTTGCTCATGGACAAGGAGTTCTATGTTTCTCAGGCTTCACTGGAGCAGGGAGGGAGGCCCAGAGGGAGGTAACCTATACCACGTTAACTCCAGAGTGTTGGGCAGAGTTCCCAGGAAGCTTGAGCCATTTGCTGGACTCTTGGATTCATCCTGCAAACCATCACAGCTGCTCATCACTTCTAAGAACCCTGGGTAAATGCTTGAAGGTCTTCTGGGTCAATCCCAGCCTGAACAGGACCAAAATGGAGATAATTCTGACAACATACCCAGGTATTTGGCTTACCTGGCCTAATTGAACCAACCTCTAGGCATCAAAAAAAAAAAAAAAACAAAAAAAAAAAAAAAAAAACCAGTTTTATTTTACTTCTAAAACATTCAGAATCCTTCATTTGGGATTTTTAGATTTTTAAACATTTGTCTTAACTGTCTTTTCTCTTGTTGCATTTTATAGCTCCCATTTAAGACCTCGTCTATTTAAGTCATATTTCACTTCAAGACTTGACTTTAGGTCTGTTCTGATAATCTTGATAGTATTTTGTATTTTAATAACATGTATTGATTTAATCATTTCCTATGGCATGTCTCTATAATAGCAGACAAGAAAAGTCAGGAGCAGCTATGAGGACAGTAGAAAGAGGAGGAATGAAGACTCTCTGAGATCTCTGTGTGGCATTCTCCCGCCCCGGTAATGACAACTCTCTGAAGAGACCAATTTTGGAAGAATCTAGAGACTCAAAGATTCACTTTTTCTTGCGCCTTAAGCCATACTGTTCACAGGGCATTTTTGACTAGCTGGGACAGTGTTGCCTCTAACACCACACAAACTTGTTTTCACATGAGGAGCTACGTTTACAAGGCCCGTGCTCTCAAAAACGAATAACCATTCACAATGACATCAGAGAGTACACCTGAGTAATTTCTACATGGTAACAATAGGAAGCAGCCTGAGACACAGCCCCTGCCCCCAAGGCCCCCAAGGTCTACTGATGCCCTAGACGTTTCCTACATGATCCCAAGTCATCGTTGGTCTTTGGTACCCTTTCCCCTTGGCAAGTGAATCCCCTTCGGAGATGGAAGGAGAGATTGGACTTGCTGGAGTTGGACATCTGTGGTATCCCAGGATCAGCACTTTTAGCTTAGAGACACGTTTCTGTGGTTTACCACTCTCTTTAAATACCAAGGAGAGCGCCTTGGGAAACGACAAAGCATCAGTTCTACCTTTGCATGTAAATTCAGAATTTGTTGGTAGCCATCAATACTTGGGCCATTCATCTCTGACCCCTTCCCAGATTTACTGCCGGGGCCTTTGAGTTAGTTTGTAGTTTCTCCATCTGTGGTCTTTCTGGGGGAAGAAAGGGGCCGTAGGATTCCCTGGAGACATACGCCCCTGAGCCTGGAGACTGCATTCCCCTTTTACAGCAGCCATCAGAGCTGCTTACATAACCCGAACATTCCGGCTGATTTTTAATACGGCACTGTCTCTACTAATGGTAGGCGTGGAGAAATTTCTGAGCAGCCAATTCTTTCATCCTTGTTTTCTAATGATCTGGTAATTTTCAACGATTGCATGATATTGGGGCAATTAATTTTTTCACGTAATTGATATAAATGAAATAAGGTTATTACTCCGTATCTGAGGCAGAGGTCGGGTGTTTTCAGAGAGAGCGAGCTCTGGTTAGTGGTTCCAGATAACAGGCTCAGGGCAAATAGAAAGGAAAGCCGATTTCCTTCCTTCAGTATGCTTATGCAGAGTGCCTTGGTTTGGCAGAACTGGCATTGAGGAGAGGAGCGGTGCAGGGCAGCTAATGAGAGGAGGTCTCTGGAAAGTTGTCTTTCTGGAATTAAGCTCAGGGTCAAATGAGAAGTAACACCTCCATGGATGAAGTCTTTGTTTCTGGAAGGCAGTCACTGTGCACTTATTTTCATTGGAGTGCCAGGTCTAGGCCACATTTACGATGCTGAGGGGTGATACTCAGGGAATGCCAGAGGCCAGCAGAGACAGGATCCTCCCAGGTGGAGGATTTTCCCGCCAGGATGGTGTGGGTGGCTGTGGGATGTGTTTCCTGGTTGCCACATTACACGGTCTCTCTGGAGACTTAAAAGGTAGTTGAAAAATAGCTCTTCACCATACGAAAAACAGTTTTTAAATAATTATTATTTTTTGAAAGCACAGCCAAGCGTAAGGATTATAGAAATTCAGGGGCCGAGCAGTAGATCTCTAGGCTGGAATACTCAGCCCAGTTGTCCTCCACAATACTCTCCTGTGGTCAGGTGGCCAGAGAGCACTGTGAAGGGGGCATAAGCCATGGCTGCATTCTCCTTGGCAGGCTGATTTTGAAAGGTGCAGATGACCTCTGATCTCCTCCATGGAAGGCTGGCTCTTGGCCCTACAGAAAAGGACCGCCCAATTCCAATGGCTGCCATTGAAATAACGCTATGACCTCGGTGTCACTGAGATTCCACGCACCTCTGAAACAGATGTCCAAAGTAATGTCATGGGATTGTGAGTCTCTAAATCGTGGTCCTGCTACAGAACCCTTGCTGTATTTTTTTAAATGTCTTGTCCAGAACTTAGGGAGGTGGATCTGATATAAATTTTATTCCAAGCCACGTGAAGGTCTCAATGCAGCTGGTACCTCCTCCCCATGCTCGACTTCTCTGCTTGTACTACCTCTAATCTCAATTTGATCTGCAAGACACAACAGCTGGTTCTGTTGGGGGTTGTCATGGTGTGGAGGAAGACCAAGGGGTGGGCCTTTGAGAGAGAGACCTTGGAGTTAATCTAGGTTGGGAGGAGGTGGGTCAGGCTGGTGCACAGAGAGAGCTGGGAATGGCAGGGGTCAGGGGCTGCTAGAGACATCCGACGCCAACTTCATGGTCAGGAGCCAGCAGGTATAGGTTAAGGGTGTGTATGTGGGTCCTCACGATCCTTTTATTTCCCCTTCCCACCAGGAGAAACACATTATCTCAGGAGGAGTCAGGAGGTGCTGACTCCTGGAGCCACTGGGGATGGCAGCAGGGCAAGGCATTTTAGGAGGCCAAAGTAAAGCATGTTTTAAACTGCAAGACTTCTAAAGTTGAATGAACAGGTACTTGCTAAGAGAGGTGAAGGTTAAACACACGTCAGCTGGGATAGACAGGAGCTGAGGGTAGAGGCCAGTGGCTTTCAGACAGAAGAGCAAATGAACGAGATATGTGTCATTGGAAGCAATTTTCAGCAGAATTCCCATTTTGGTTTGGTGTGAATGGAGAGACGGAAGTGATGGGGGAGGAGCACTGAGCAGAGGAAGACAAAGGGCAGGGAACGCACCAGGATAAAGCTAGCGATGGACTGGGGACCAAGGAAAGAACTCTGTCCCGAGCCACCTCCCCAAGGTTGGAAACCCACGGGCTTTTGTGTTTCTCCAAAGTGGAATTCCAGCTAGAAGGAGAGGGCCTTTCTTGCCTTTCTTGTGTGTTTGGAGTTACAGACACTGAGTTGAAATGCCCCTTAAGAACTTCCCTCAAGGGGTCTTTGGCCCCAGGGGGACTGGCAGCGGGCTCCCAGCATGAGGCTGCGGCTCCTGGCCCTCTTTTGCTCTTCCTGCTTTGTGTGCGAAGCTGTGGATGGCTGAGAGCTATGCCCTGTGCTGCTGGCTGCAGTGACCAGTTTGCTGGCTGCAAGTGGCTGAAGCCTCAGGGTCTCACTGTTATCATCTGCAACCTGACGGCTCTCAAGGTGGTATTACCTGCCAGAAACACACTAAACAAGACTGATTACACAACTGCCTGGGAGTTTCATCTTCCCCTGGGAAGGACAGCCCAGCATCTAGTCATTCAAACAAACCAACCTCCATCAACAAGAAGCCCATGGAGAACAAACGAATGAAATCGGTGTGCCAGCAGTGCCAGCTGCACCAAAGAATGCCTTATGCCAGAGGGAGAGGCCACAGGATAGAGAAGAAAGGCAGAGAAACAGACAGTGGGTGAGGCAGGGAGGGGCAGAGACTCAAAAAGGAAACAGATGATTCCCAGGGTGGGAGCGCCAACCACGGGAGTAAATGGGCATGAAGAGAGGTGGCCGTGCTTCTCCAGCCACCCTACGTATCTTTGAGCCTGCCTGTGGCTCCTCACTACCAGTTCATGGCATCTTCGAGGTGCCTTTGCTTTACAAGCTTTCTGGAAAAAACCCCAACAGCAGGTCGCTGAGCCTGTAGGAACTGAAGTGTCAGACACTACAGTGTCAGGTCAGGTACAATCAGCTGTCTCGCCACAGCAAGGGGTGTGCTAGGCAACTTCCACCCTTACGTGGGGGGGAATAGAAGGTCATATGTGGGTTGATGAGAACAGGAAAGGAAAGAGCATCTGAGGAAAATGAAAAGTGACACGGTATGGGGCAGAAGGCAGAGGGCAAGGGGAGCCTGGATGGGTCAGAGCCACATCAGACCTCGGCAATCTCACACAGCTGAATTAAGAACCCAGATTGGATGCCTATAAAAAAAAAAACAGGTTCCCATGACCTTTTGGGTCAAACCTGCAGGGTACTTCTCAAGGCAAAAGCTTTTGAGAAGACTCGCTGCACCGGGCCACTTCTCAGGCCGGTCTCTCTGTCCCCACCCCCTCAACCCCACATCACACCAGTTCACACAGCAAGCCTCGCCCTTGACCTTGAGATCCAGGGCCTTTGGCCTCCTCCCAGGGGACTGCTGATGGTCAGATGCTTCCTCCCACTTCTAGGAATGCGGGTGGCTCTGCTAACTCTCTCCAGGGCCAGCTGTACTCTTAAGCAGAGTAGAAAACAACCTAGTTGCTCTACAAAGAGCGACTAGGAAAAGGGAGGATGGGGAGGGACCTCACGAAAGTCTCCTCCCCACTCAGGGGTCGCACTGCTGAAGGCTCACCTGAGATACAGTCAACATTCCACCTGCAGGCTGAGCATGGCTTTCTCTTCAAGGTACAGCGATTTATTAGAAGGGCAGCTCACTAGGCTGCTACCACCCAGCACGAATTACTGTGCTGGAATCACTTCATTTTGAAACAAAGCACCTTGGTAGCATAGCATTAGGTTTGTTGGGGGTGGGGGGTGTTGCTGAAAGTGGGAAGAAGCTGGAAGGGACTCCGAGGGCAACAGGAGGCTGCAGCAATGAGAAGTGGGGCTGGAGGGAGGTGTCAAGAATAAGCTCTGCCCCACCCAGCTGTCCTGAGACCACGGAGGTTGATTGAATCTATCTGTCCTAGAACCAGCTCAGGCCACACCCACCAATGTCACCTAGACAATGGCTGGCAACAGCACCCTCTTGAACCCCCTACTGACTGGGAGTTCTGGTCAGCTTGCTGTGGAAAACCTGTGAAAGTGAGTAACCTGTTTCCTGCCTCCGGCCTTTTGTGTCCTCGCCTAGAAAATTAGTATATCCTCAAGCAATATCACAGAGCAGCTGCTCAAGGTACCTATGAAGAATAAACAGATAAGGGTTTGGGCTAGGTGGTCTCTAAGGTGTGTACACCCTAATGTCCTTGGACAGATCTGCTTTTTGACCACATCTCTCTACTCCCCTCCCTCATCACAACTATGGGCGGCGGGAGGGCACTCAGCCTTGCCTTTCTTTTTTTTTGAGACGGAGTCTCGCTCTGTCGCCCAGGCTGGAGTGCAGTGGCACGATCTCCGCTCACTGCAAGCTCCACCTCCCGGGTTCACTTCATTCTCCTGCCTCAGCCTCCTGAGTAGCTGGGACTACAGGTGCCCGCCACCACGCCCGGCTAATTTTTTGTATTTTTAGTAGAGACGGGGTTTTACCGTGTTAGCCAGGATGGTCTCGATCTCCTGACCGCCCGCCTCGGCCTCCCAAAGTGCCAGGATCACAGGCGTGAGCCACCACGCCCGCCCAGCCTTGCTTTTCTTTTGCCCATTCTGGTCCCTTCTCTGCCATGGCATGGGGCAGTGAGCGTGGTTACAGCCACAAAGGCAGATGGAGAGAGCCAGGCCCGCTGTCCAACGCAAGCACTGTGGGTTGCAGGCCGAGAGAGAGGGCTGGAGTCGTGCAGGCTGAGCTGACTCACCCCTGAGGGGGTGGACGTGCAGCAAGCAGCTCTCTCTCTGACTCAGGACTGACTGCTTTTCCTCCATCCTTCCAGGACCCAGAGTCAGAGAGGAGCCCGGCTTGCTTGATTGTTGTAGGGAGCAGTGAGTGACAGTTATTGGAAGTCGTACCTGTGGGCCTATAGTGGAAAGATGCTCAAGTAGAAAGGCTTTCAGGGCCTGAAGGTGGGGAAGACGTGGGGCCAGCACCCCGACATGCTGATCCCTGGACACTCCCTGCCCTGCCTTGTCGCTGCTTGCTCCCTCTGACTCCCTTCCTCCCCGTCTCTTTCTTCAGCTGCAGATGCAGATACCAACTGGGTAAAGGGAGTGGTGCTGCTCCATGCCTCCTGGCCTTTGCCTTCTGGTCCCTGTAACCAGAGACATGGATCCTGGTGTAGCCTGCATTCTGTCTGAGCATCCCAGGGGGATCCCACGCTTTGTGGATCCAGCATCTGCAGCATCAACCGACACAAAGAAGTCAAGTCAGACAGCTCTGCCCCAAGTCCCGTTGCCAGGAGGCACTGAATGAGGAGTGCAGGAGCCACTGGGCCCTGCCCTTCAGTGATGCCATGCCCAGGCCAGCCTGGCCCAGGGATTTAGCCAGCGGGCACTGTGGAAATGCAAGAGCCAATTCTTGGACAGAAATGAGCTTGAATCCAAGATTCACCTCCCATTCACCATGTGGCCTTGGGCAGAGGTTTGTCCTGTCTGAGCCTTGATTTCCTCATGTGGAGAGTAAGCACTCGGTTTTCATCTGATCATGTGTATGGTGTCCTCGGCATGATGCCTGATCCGTGCTCATCGGGTCGTGCTCGTGTTGGTCCTCTTCTCCTCATGTTCACAGCCACTGCCACCTTCGCTTATTTCCCTGCTCTGGACACGTCTGTGCGCCGTGCAAAGCCTTCAGTAATTCCTCCAGTGAGTTGTTCCCAGAAGCTCCACATCCAACGTTCTTTCCCCTCACTGTGCCTGCTCTGCTCCCTGAAGGTCTTTCTCCTGCTCCTTTTCTCTGCAGAATCTCCACGTGAGCTCCACCAAAGCCAAGGGAGCCTCTCCTCCCTTGCTCTCCTTCAGCACTGTGGCTTTGCAGATTATCTCTATGTAGACGACTTCTTCGCTGGAGGAATCACCCCGGTGAAGCCATGGGTGCCTGATGGCAGGAAACACCACCTCAGAACCCAGCAAGGCAATGGGGGCAATGAAGCATCCACCTCCAGCTGGCAGAAAATGCCCAAGTCAGAATCACGGCCTGCTAGAGTTGCAAGAGACCATCCCAAACCTCTCACTCCTCACTTTTGCATTCAAGGAAATTGAGGCCCAGAGAATGGAGTTCATTGCTCTAAGTCACCAGAGCTGGAAGCATAACCAAGGCTTCTTCATTCACAACTTGGGAATGTTTCTCTATGTCCATAATGCAGGAATTCAGGCTGCCCAGCACTTTCTATTGCTCAGTATATTTTAAAATACAGAATGAAAAAGAAGGGTGTCGGGAAAGGCTGTTGGCCCAAGCAGTCAAATTAATTCCAGTTTGGGATGTTTAGGGAGCAGCTTTTGATGCTATAATAACTTTCATGAACAACTGCAGGAAAATATGATTTCAGACCCAAGCACTGAGGAAGACCAAGAGGCTTCCTTAGAGCAGCAGGACGTTGCACTCTTATCTCCCCGGCTACAGAGGAAGAAAAGCTCGGATTTAGACCCAGGTGATGCATTGGGAGGAGAAGGGCAGGAGCCCATGGCTCAGATACTGAGGCAGAATTCAGCACGACCACATGAGGGGGCCTGAAGACAGTCCTCTTGTGACATCTGGCAGTTGTTCAGAGGCATCTCCCAGATGAACAGAAGTTGGCGGGTCCTGATCTCCTCGCACCAGAGGCCCTGGCCCAGGCCTCTCCACTCTTCTGCCCTTTGTCGCTTCTTCTTCTCTAGTGCCGGGGCTTTGGGGACCATCTTGTTGTGAATGACTCCATCCCCAGGCCTCTGACCAGTGTGTCCACCTGTCCACCTGACATCTCCCTTCCAAGGGTTAACAGACACGTCAAAACCGCACTCTGGCTTTTCCTCACTCACACAGGCCCCGCCTCCAGCCCGCCTCCTTGCCTAACTGCTCCATCCTTCTCTGACTTAGGCCAAATCTCCCAGTCCTCCTGGGCAATTCTCCTCCTGCCCCCATGCAGTCTGTCAGGAAACACTGTTAATTTTGTTTGCAAAACAGAGTGACGGGCTGAGCATTTTCCACCGCTTCTACTGCCACAACTTTGCTCCATGCTATGGACATCTGCCACCTGGATGATTGCATTTATCTTCCAAATGATCTTCCAGATTCCACCCTTGACTCCTACAGCCAGCCAGACTGGTCTCTTTAAAAACCAGAGTCAGGTCACGTGACACCTCTGCTCAAAGCCACCAGTATGTCCCCTTCTTGCTCAGAGTAAAAGCCCAAATGTGGACCCTGTTAGTTACCCCTCTGCTACCCTCGCCTCTCCTTTCCCAGCTCAGTCTGCACCAGCCAACTTGGCTCCTCCTGCCCTGCTACCTCTTCTCCCAGATCTCCGCATGGAGAATCCTCAATTCCTTCATGTCTTTACTTTGTTCAACTGTCACCTCCTTAAGGAAGCCCATCTTATTTAAACCAGCGCCTGCCATCACTGCTCCCCAGCACCTTGGAGCCCCCTTATCAGGCACTACTTTTTTTCCTGAAACGTCTATCATCTTCTAACACACCATACGAGTTCCTTATTTTCTGTCCTTGTTGCATTGTGAATTGTCTGACTATTCTCATCTACAGCGCAAATCTGTGAAGGCAGGGGCTTTTGGTTTGCCAACTGATGGATCCCAGGTGCCTCAAACGGTGCCTGACATATAGGAAGTGAGACTCTAAATGCTGTGGAATGAATGAATGATGGTTCCTGAGAGGGAGGGGCCCCATAGCCCAGGAAAGAGAAAAGGTGAGGGGAGTTTAAATGTGGGGACGATTTGGAGGAAAGTTAGGGTGGAGAAGGCATCTGGGGAGGGGTTTAGGAGTTAAAGATGGCAGGTTACAGGTAAAACGCCCTCATGGATTACACTGAGGCTGACAATGTAGACTCTTTCCAAATAGACCATATCCCTGGGAATATATGTCTTGTGATGAGAGTATGACTCAAAATATCTGGGAAGGCCCGGAGCAGGGCCCAGGGATGCAGGATTTTCTGAAGGATCCCATGGGATTGGGAAGAAAATGCTGGGGATGTCCATAAGGGCTAATGTCCTAGAGGCAGAACCATCTAGTGGGAGGGAGCGACCTCTGAGGATAGGCAGTGGTGCTCAGTTAAGCTGCCGTCCCTCACACTGGCTGCTAGGTGGGCGCAGGGTCAAGCCGGACTGTGCTTTCAGAGCAGGCCCCTCCAGGCCTCAAAGTAATGGACCGTGGTATGTGTATGTGTGCTGGTTTTGATCCGGTTGTACCTACTGGCCAGCTCTGTGGGTCTAAGCATATCTGGGAAACGGGGCTCTCGACTGTGGGTTGTAGGTTATAATTAGACTAACCAAAAGGTCTTGGTTGGAGACTAGGCCCTCTGAGTGACACCAGCAGTAAATTTGGAAAGAATGTCATTTGCTTGGGTGCCACAGTTTCTCCCATTCCACAGTGCGTTACCAGTTTATATAGAGTTTTTAAATAGATGCTCTTATTTGAGCTTCAAAACACACTGCTGTAAATACCACATTCCTCTGACAGATGAAAAAACAGTCTTTGGGCATGTTGGTAACGCTTTGACAGGAAGCAGCAGCAAGACTCAACAATCTGCCAGTTTTCTGACTTCAAGTCCAGTTTTCTCCTCTCCCAAACCGCCTTCCTGCCTTGGGGAATGTTATGTTTGTTCTTTTGGTTCAGAAGCCATCAGTTGTGTGGGAGAGGGAGAAAGTGGCTCTGAAATAGGTGTCGGGTCTCAGGACACCTCCTCTTGCTGTCAGTCACATGCGTGGTTGCCACCCTGTCCCCCGACAATCCTTCAGTGGGACTTCAAAGCCACGAGTGCTTCGGCCTGGGGCATCTCAGTGTGGGAGGACACAGGGCAGTGGAACTCTCAGGGGGGCTGATTATTGCTTATTTACAAAGTGTAAAAAACCCTGTGGTTATTTAAGATATCAATTACAGAACGTAAGTTCTGAGTAAACTGTGGCCGGTGGCAGTACACCGGGAGGGACAGGTGAGGTTTCTGTTTACCAAAAGGCATTGTGGAGTACAGAAACCAGGAATTCTGGCCTAGCAGGAAGTGAGCTGGCCCCAGGAGGGCTAGGCTGACTCTGAGGCACTGGAAAGGTACTTAAGCTCTCCATCATCACCTGTAGCATCAGCAAATTGGGGATGAGAATTCCTACCTGTCAAAGTTAAAGGGCAGTTTAGAGTTAAGTCAGATAAATGCAAAGTGACTTGTAAATAGAAAACCACTATTCCAATGTCAGGAGCTGCTACATGGGTTCAGGCCCCTCCCCACCCCCAACAGAGCCCCTTTTCTGTATAAATTTTATAGAAAATGCTTTTTGTTGTTTTTTCTTTTTCTTTAAAGACGTGAATAGTTTGGGAGAAAATGGCAGACTGAGTGATAGGGGCCTTGCCGACTGTAGGAAGAACCCATAGAAACCCTGGCGCTGCCGTGGGCCTCTGCACAAGGGGGCAGCTCGCAGTCACCTTTCTGCATTTTCCTGCTGTGGGGCTCTCGGCTCCTCTACACAGATTTTTGTGTGGCTCTGCACTGCTGTCTGGAAAGGAAACCTCCTGAGGGCAGAGCCCACTGCTGTCCTGTCCTTCCTGTTTCTCTCCCTGCAGTGTCTGCCAGGGCTGAGCACTGCATGGCACAAGCTCTGGGCACAGAAGCTCTGGCCTTTATGTGCATGAGTGGGAACAGCAACTTGGGGCTCATCCAGCTGCAAAACTCGGGTCCATTCAGAAAGGGGAGGGGAGTCTCAGAGCATGAGTTGGAAGATTGATTTAAAAAATGATCTGAGGATTTACTGGGAGAAGTTAAGAGAGAGTGCACATACACACATACACTCACACACATACACACATGCATGCACGCACACACACATATACACACATGCACACACATACACACATGCTCACACACACTCAGACATGCACTCACATATACACACACACACACACGGGACAAAGACAGTTCTCAGAGACACAGGGAGACAGATGGGCCATGGTCTCTGGAGCTATAGTGTGAGCAGGGTTGGGGCACCAGGCTACGGCGGGGGACATATGACAAGTGTAATAACTGCTTTCCAAAGTCCACCTGCTGGAAGAGGAGCAGACAGGGGCTTCTAATCTGGAAGAATCTGGCAGGCAAAATAACATGGCAGTGTAACTGACTGGGAGCAAAAGTTGGAGTGGAGAGGGGAGTACGGGTGCATGGAGGAGCTGGGGGTGGTGGGCTGGGTAGTTCCAAACATCTTAGATCAAAACTCTAAAGCATCTGCTCTGTGCTGTTATTCAATGGTTCAGTGCATCAAAAGTCTATGCAAACATTACCAAGTCTCTTAATTAAAGAAAAATAATGACAAAAATTAAACAACACATGTTAAAGACTGACCGCAAGAAGGCTTGCCTATAGATAAAGAGAGATTTAAACATGCCAGGTAACAGAAAAGACATGTGCAGGAACTGATAGGAACTGTATAGAAGGAGGCACCTCTTGGGAGAAGGAGGTGGGAGGAGGCCTTACAGAGGCTGGGGTTCTGTCTGAGGCTAGGGAGCCAGAGGCAGGGGTGTGAGAGGTCAGGGGTCGAGGGCAGGGGTGGCAGGTGCATGTGGGAGTGAGGCGCTCACATGGGGTCTGCTTCCATAGCAACTAGGAGGAAAGGTCCACCCAGAGCAGCTCTCAGTAGGTCACCCACCAACTCTAGAGAAGAGTCCAAACATGACTGGTTCTCCTTTTCTCATTCCTCTTCCAAATGAGCCTGCATGGACCTGGATGCCTGCATGGGCTGCTGATGTTAAATGGAAACACAGCCCATTCAACCCAAGATGATGGGTGGTCCTTGGGCGAGGGTGGGCTATGGCTGACTATGTAGGCTGAGTCTTAGCCTTAACGCAGGGTATTCTACTTTGAGAGAGCTCCCTTCTAAGATGCTGTGGGGATGGAAAGGAGACAGTAGGGAAGGCAGTGGCTGGAGGAGAAGGTGGGGGTCAGAAGAGGTTTGGGTCCCTGCCCCAGCAGCTGCCCAGAGTGGCAAACATCCCCTCATGTTCTCACTCCGCGGCTCCCAGAGCTGCTTCCTCCAATACAGTGTGACTCATGCCAGGCTGATTGTACGGGAGAGAGAGAAGATGCAGCAATCAGAACTTAACAGAAAAGGGGAAGGCCTAATGCGTTCCAAAGTTAAAAAAAATTTTTTTTTTCAAAATAAAGCAACAAGAAAAAAAACCTTCAAACCAATTCAAACAAACAAATTAAAAAAAAAAAAAGAAATAAAAATAAGAAGGTGGGGAGAGAAAATAAAACGAAGGAGAAAACCGGGGAAAGACAAATGAGTGTTAGAGCAGGCACGGACAGTTAGGTACAGACGCCATGTACTTACGTTTACCTCGGTGATTGCTATATCAACAATGCTACCCACAACAATCAAGGCGTCAAATGTATTCCATGCATCACAGAAATAGTGCTGCATGGGGCAGAGAAGCCGAGAAGAGAGAGAGAGAGAGAAGAAAAAAAAAACCAACAACAAAGGAGAAAAACAAAACAAAAGGGAAGAGGAAAAATGAAAAAAAAAAAAAAAAAGGCATGGAAAAAGGGAGAGAAGAGGAAAAAAATGAGAAAAGAAAGAGGTTACGTGGGCATATTAAACACTCTCTTACCACTCTACAGTTCTGGCGGCTCAAACATGGATAACCTGGTTTTCGCAGGGTGCAGAGGCCTGACAAAAGCTGGGTTAGTTCAAAGGTGGCGTGGGGCTGTGGCCGCCCCGGGGAACCAGGCGGTGTGTCCCCTGCACCGCCACTCCCTCTGCTCAGCTCCACGCCCCAGCCTGGCACCGCCGGGCAGAGCTGAGGTAAATGGAAAAAAAGGAGGAGAAGCTCCCACTTTTTTTCCCCACAGGACGACGGCAGGTTCAATAAAAGGCATGACTGGAGGCGGGTAAAAACAGGAAATTAAAAAAAAATAAAAGAAGGTAAACAGAGAGAGTGAGAGAGAGAGAGAAATAGAGGAGGCAGAGAAGGAGGAATGAGGAGGTTCCTGGGGAGGGCAGAGTAATACTCACATTAGTCTCACTGAGAATGACGTCAATTATGCTGCCAATTACGATGAGGAAGTCAAAAACATTCCAGGGATCACTAAAGTAACCCTACATAAGGGAGGGCAGGCAGGATGGGGATTAAAAAGGAATATTAGACAGACAAGAACAGAGCAACACCACCATCAGAATCATTGTCCAGGCACCTCCGTGTTGCCTCTGGAGTTCCGGACGCCCTCACCATGGCCAGGAGCCCAGGAGCCCAGGAGCACCAGCAGGGAAGGAGCAGCAGGGAGGTGACACTAACCCTACTGCCCGCATTCCCTCCATCACATGGCCCCATCCTACAGATCCACCCACCCTACCCCTTCTCCACAGAGGCCCTGTCCACTTCCCTCCAGGGGCAGGAGTGGGTGTGGGGGTGGGGTGGTGCAAGTCACCAGGGGACAGGATGTGGCTACTATGCTCTCTCTTCAGTCCATGCTGAGCATCTCCTTCACCCTCAGTCCTCTTCTAGCAGAAGGACCCATCTGGACGGAGGGAACACAGGTGTGTGACCCCTCAGAGGGTAATGGGCTCAGTCCTATGGGTGAAGCTGGGGATGAAAAAGGCTTTGAAAACCACAGCCATCAGTGTGGGCCGCAGGGTGGCAGGTTATCTGGGCTCAGAAGTGACTCATATAAAGCTCAAAAATAAAAGAAGGACCAAATTGTTAAAATAAGATCCATAGTAAGTACAAGTCTTGCAGATCAAATCAGGGTCACCCTAGTTCCTGCACTGGGTGCCCCAGTGTTTCTAGGGACAGTTCCAACCCTGGCGAAGACTGTCCTAAGGGAAAGGAGACAGAGGCAAGGCGGGGCTCCTACTCTGGGAGTGGGTTATGTGGCTCTTGACAGGGCTTTCTGAGGCTTTCTAAGCACCTCCCCAGGTTCCTTCATGGTCATTTTGAGGTAGGGTCCTGCTGAATGCGAATGCCACTCAGAGGGCATGCAGTGATCAAAGCCTTTCCTGAGGATGGGTTTGCTAGGGACAGGCTGGTGGGTTGGGGGAGGCTGGCTGCCTAGAAGGGGATGAAGGCAGTGGTGCCCTAAAGGAGAGATTCTGGCACAGAAGGGGAAGACCCGTGTCCTGACTTTACCACTTGATTCTGTAGCTATGGATTTTATTTTTCACCATATTTGGAGAAGAGAAGGGATGAATGTTCTTAAAAGACTTTTTTTCATGTACTTGGACAACTGGTCAACTAAGGAATGGGCTGTCCCAGAGGCCCTATAGGACCCCTGGTGTCCTGGATGAGTGGACTCTTTAGCAGATGGATTTCTTGGGTGTGGGAGGTGTAGGAGCCTGCAGAGCAATGTCTGTGACTGAATGGGGGCATACACCCCCAGCTACAGGCAGTCATATTCCCCATGGGTAGCGGGGGAAGGACCAAGTACTATAGACATTTGTTTTCTTTAAGTAAAAACATTTATGCCTTCAGTTTAGATATGGTCTGCAAAGGGGACAAGACAGGGCTGGCCACATTTTTTCACTGGGACCAGGATTTTCCTGCCTCTGGGCTTCCAGGAGGTGGAATTCTAGAGGTCAGAGCGGGGTATGAAAGCATGAAGCATCCTCCGAGAGGTTCCCCGATCTCTCCCCAGCTCACTTGAAGGCTGCCAAATTTTCCTCTTTATTTTTTACTCACAAAGCCAAGAATCTGTGTTCTTCCCTTTCCTCTCAGCTCTATTCAGCTCTCTCAACTTCCCACTTCCCAGCCATGCCTTCTTTCCAGAGGGACCGAAAGACATGCTGTCCTGGGGCTGTTATTATTAGCGTGGGAGGTCAGGTCACAGGGAAAGGGGCCTTTCGGTTCCCAGGCATTTCTGCCAAAAGAAAACAGAAACGCCACCACAGAGACCCTGGACAGCCCGGATGGGGGAAGCAGAGATGAGCTGACCAGGGCGTGGGTGAGGTGAGGGTCAGCTTCAAATCAGGGCGTTCTTGTTGGCTTCCCAGGGTATTTTTCTGAATATAGTGGAGCCTCTGAGGCAGAGAGACCTCTTTCTCCCATGTAAGTCACGTGCTGTGAGCAGGAAATAACCAATTTGCTCTCAGGTTCTCAGATATCATTCACAGGGCAAAAGGAGGATAGTGATTTTGGGGAGAGGGAAATAAGGAGTGAAGACCCCAGATGAACTACCGCTATGCATAAGTCTTAAAATTAGATTTCGGAAAACACTGGGTGGCCCTCTCGATTGAATACCGTCTTTGTGGGTTGAGCTATTTCAGAAGGGAAGGGCAGGGAAGTCAAGGAAGAGAAGCGAGAGAAACAAGAACAAGAGCAGAATCCAGGAATTCTCTGCATCAGCCTAGAAAACGTGCAAGAAAACATTATTTGGGTGTGGGAGCAGGAGGAGAGAGAGAGGAAGGTGTGAGTGTCAGTGCTCAAGAAAGGAGGGTGGGTTGGAATCTTCATCCACCAGAGAGACCTGAAACAGAATGGGTAAGTTGGCCTTGGTCTGCAACACCTCTGAGACGGAGAAAGGAAAAGGAAGAAATGGACAGAACAGAGCAAAGGTTTGGTGTTGAAAACCAGAGAAACACACACAGTTAATCAACGGGCGCACAAGGGTGAAGGGCTGAGACCTAAAGGAACCGTCAACCGCCTGGCTGTGCACCCCTGGTCACCCTTTCTCCCGGATTTCTTCATATATGTGCAGACAGAAGGCACAGCCCCCTCCTTCCTGATCACAGCCCCCTCCACCCATGACTCCACTGAACTGGCATCGGCTGGGCTCTGTTGGAGTTAAGGCCTCGTGCCTCACACTTGCCCTCAGCAGGCTGTGCTACTGCAGGCTTTAGACTGACATCTCTGTTTGGTGGCACACTACCTGGGGGGCTGCAGAAACCAACCAGGTTCCCTGTCGCCGAGAGCTCCTGTGCACCCAGCCCTGAGGGATTTCCGGAGAGCTGGAATGCAGCGGGTGAGGGTACATGTCTGGGGGCAAACAGGGTCCCTTTAAGAGGCAGCTCTTCACCCTGACCCATCCTCCCACCATCCTGCCCTTAGTGCCCAGAGCCCCTCAGTCCTCCAGCTGGACCATGAAGACAATTTCAGGTCCAGCTTTCAGGCCTCCATCCTCATTGTCCCTTTGTCCCCTCCTCCCACTATTTCAACAGCCCCTTCCTCCCACCTGGACCACACCCTGCCCAGAAACAAGGCCCAGGTCCTCCCTGCTGGTCCCCAAGTCCCCAGGTGGTTGGGTCCTAGGAGGAATACTTTTCCCAACATTCGCTGGAGTGTAAGGGCCTGATGCTGTCTCATCTCTCTTCTCTCTGTTTTTGTCACCCCCTCGGTTGCTGGAAACCATTAGTAATAGGGGTTTTAAGGGTGTAATGGGGAAGGGAGGGTGGGAAAAAAATCATACACGTCTTACAAAATCAGTCTGACACAGAGCCTGGTTCTACCTGCTGCCCCTTATTTCTCTGGTGACTGTGTCCCAAATGGTTGAGAAGGAAGGGGTTGGAGAAAGGGTTTTCCTGGCTCTCCTTGAAGTGGCAAACCAAACCTCTTACTGTCCAGCTCCTCAGAGCCATGCAGGGCGGGCTGCCCGGAAGGGAAAGTGTTTTTGCAGCTGGAAGCCTTGCCCTCGCCATCCCCCAGTCCCACAGGTTGAGTGGATTTCTCCCTTCCAACTCCCCACTCTGGAGAAGTGTTCATAAGATGGGCCTCTCCTCTGGCCATCCGAGGGCAGATCCTGTGTGCACCCCAGGCTCCCAGTACCCAGGCCTGAGTGCCGCAGCACCTCCACTCACTGATAGGCGTGGGCTGAGAAAATGGACACTGAATTGATAGACATCAGAAAATCATTGCTGGGGAGAAACAACTGCTGCAAAAGCATCATGGGATGCACAGGAACTGCGGATTTTCTTCCATTTTGGTTATCCACGCCCTGATTTGGCTCCATTGTTGGAGATATGCCAAGTTGAAAGAGGCTGCATAGTGGTTAAGCATGATCTCTGGAGGCAGATCTGGGTTCAGACACTGCCTCTGCCACTGACTAGCTGGGTAGCCTTGAACAAATACCTTAACTTCCCTATGCCACTGTTTCCACACCTAGAACATGGGATAAAGCACAGAGCTGAGGTGAGGGTGAAAGGAGACCGTGTATCCAAAGCACTCAGAACTTGCCGTTTCTCCTGCTCCCACCCACAAGGCCTGTGTGTCCTGACGTTTCATTGCTTTCTTCTGGTCCCAGACACTGTGTCTTAACTGTGGGGCCATGGTCCAGTGGTACTTCCTGGCTGTAAAATGCCTACCTCCAGGGGTTCTCTGCTTTTTGGGGACAAGACACGCCCAATTCCCAGTGGGAAAAGGGATGGGATGACTACCTATGTGAGAAATCGTGGGTCTTTTGCCAACCGGAGGCGCACTTCCCAAGCCCTCTGTTTGCAATCGCTTAAAAACAAAAAGTAACCGGAGTCCAGAGTCCAGAGGCTTCTACCTCATTACAGCTTCAAGGGCAGTTTCAAGGATCTCATCATCACTGGTCGGCTGGAGACTGAGCTTTCTGGAAGGGAGGTAATCATAATCTGATTATTAACCATACTAGCACCAGCCCCATGTCTTGCATAGGGTTAATGTGAGGACCAATACCTAGGAAAGTATTTTGAAAAAAATCCTTTAATATCTATTCTTTATATTGACTCTATCTGGCCTCCTCGGGAATAGGTGTTCTGGATGTGTGAATGTTCCGGAGAGAGGATGCCTGGCCCTCTAATGACCAAAATCTTTGAATTTCTACCTTTTAAAAAAAGTATTCACTTTAAAGACAGGGTCTCTCTCTGTTGCCCCGGCTGGAGTGCAGTGGTATGAGCATAGCTCACTGTGGTCACAAACTCTTCAGCCTCCCAAGTACTATGCCCCTCTAATTGTTTAACTTTTTGGGGAGATGAGGTCTTGCTATGTTGCCCAGGCTGGTCTAGAACTCCTGGCCTCAAGTGATCCTCCTGTCTCCGCCCTCCAAAGTGTTAGGATTACAGCTGTGAGCCACCGTGCCTGGCCAGCCACTGTCATTATTTAGCAGTGTTGCTCTGCCTAGTGAGGTAGGAGTCACAGGTTCTATTTTGGGTGTGGGACTAAACACCAGGGAGACAAAGCCTAGGTATGTAAAAAGAGGAAGGAGGAAGCTGAAGGTTCTGGAATCTTGAGTTTTCCTTTAGTCTGTCTCTCAGGCCTTTTCTGCCCATCCTCCAGGTCACTAGTATTCAAACTCTCCTGAATGAAATCTGGCTGATACCGTTTGACATTGGTGACAGGGTGCAGGTTGTCATGGCTGCATTTTGTAAGACTGGAGTTCATGTAGACAATTAACTGCTAGGTTCTTAGGAACCACTCTTCCCACCGAGGAAGGCACAGGCCGCTTTTCTTTTATCGAGAGGGGCGGCGGCAGGGGCCCCGTTTTCTGTCGCTGTTACAGGAGAGCTGCGAGGGGACTGCTGCTGAAGGGGTGACGGGTGCATGCCTTTGCCTTTGAATTCGGGGTCCTTAGCTTCTTCTCTGCCCAGAGCAGAGGCTGCCCTGCCATCTCCTCAGAGGCAGCACCAGCTTTCGATCAGGCTGGCGACAAGAAGGCGTCCATGAGGAATTGCGCACACCTTTCACTCCTCACCTGGGGTGGTGCTGTCAGTCTTCGGCATTTGGAGGGCAGAGGTGCTGTCACTGCCGTGACTCGTTTCTTTCTCTTCTCTGTTCCTTCCTGCCTGCCTTCCTTATCTGCCCGAAGAAACACAGGGGAGGCAGCCAGCTCCTGAGTGCCCCGGCCCTGTGGGGAAGCTGACTCTGAACACCTGGTTTCCCCTCCTAGGACACGTGGGGCACGGAGCGCACTGGCTGGGGGGCTGCAGGGCTTCTGGGCTGGATTAGAAGTGGGGCTGCTGAGATTGAGACGGAGAGTGGAAAAGGACAAAGTGTCCTCTGAAGGGTCCCTGCAGACAGGGTTAGGAACATCAGTCAGCAAGCAGCTGGAGGCTGCCACGGTGGGGCGGGGCTGAGGGAGGGGCAACAGATGGCATCATCAGACCTAGGGAAGGGGGTCCTTGCAAGAGAGCAGAGGTCCTGCTTGAGTGAGCAAGCACTGGAGAGAGCGCAGGTGCGCCAGGCAGGGGGCTGGGCAGAGGTGGCTGTGAGGGAGGGAGCCGTGCCCAGTTCCTGGAAACACTGATCTTTTCTGGGTCCCAGAAATGAGAGCTGAATGAGTCGGGGAGAGGAGCTGGGTCCCACCGGCAGCTGGCGGTGGTGGCGGTGGCAGTGAAGTCTCAGTGCGTGTCTGTGTGTCTATGCAGAGTTGATCCCATTGAATATCATGAAAACAATGGTAACCGACACCAAGCAGAGATAATATAAATTGTATTACACCAGGATGCCATTTAGACATAACAGTAATCATGGAAATTAGTGGCGCCTAATGGAGAAGGCATAACTGGAGCACAGAGCTGCCAGCAGCCTGGGAGGAGGTGGGGTTTTCTGCCCTCCTCTGTCAGCTCCCATCCTGTGATGTGTTAATTCAGAAGCACCCCAAGACACACTCTGCACAGCTAGCTTGAGAACTACTTGGACTAAGGGCAGGAGTGGGCAGGGGGCTAGGTGCCTGCCTTGTGAGAGGACCCCAGGTGGGTGGAGGCGACGGGGGCTGCTCTCCTATTTGCAGGAGGAACACGCACTCCTGAAAATGCACACTTTTAACTGGACACTTTCTGCTCCCATTTTTCTTTGGAATTAAGGCTTTTCCTCCCCAGGACATTTTTGAAGGCCTTTGTCCATTTATTTACTCATTCATTTATTTATCTCATCAACACATAATAAGCACTTACTAGAGGCCTGTAACTAAGCAAGGCTTGGGCATACAAACATGAATCAGCCCTCCCGAAGCCTGCCATCTTCCCCGCTGGGAGCAGATGAAAATATGGGGTTATCAGTTAAGCTCCATTTGGGGGCCTCAGGAGGCTCTTTTTCTGCCTCAGTTTGCACCTGGGTAGATTGGGGGATCCCAATAGCTGCTTCGCACTACTCATGCTGGAATAAATGAGCCGTTTTCTGCAAAGGTGCCTTCAGGACTAGGGTGCTGAATCAACACCTCCTTGGAGAGGGGCAAGGCTGGGCAGACACATGGCCATGCACACCGGCAACTTTAAGCTCAAATGAACAGCACCAACCATGCACTCTGAGGAAAGGAAGGCAAGAACCAAGTAGCATCAGGTGTGGCTGGAACAAGGCGGAGCAATCTCTCCTTTGCTGCGGGAGGGCTGGGATCTGTGGCAGCCCCTCAAAACCTCCTGCCTGCCTAGAACCCCTTCCAGTCCAATCCAGAGGACCAAGGCCATGGAGAGAGCTTTCCTAACCCCGATCAGAGAGGTCCCTTCCTGCTCAGCACTCTCGGAAAGCTCCCACAGCCCATCCTATCACCCCTGTCCTGTGGCGTCTCTAACTTAGCGGGCGAGTGCTCCTCTGCCAGGGGATCTGGCCAGCAACCCGCATCCACACTCTTGAACAAGCTGTGAATAAAATGATAGACTGCCTTCACTTCCCACAGTGAGCCTCGTGTTGTGCAGGCAAGTTACCTAACCTCTCTGTGCCTCAGCTTCCCTACCTGCAGCATGGGAATAACCAGAGTACTTGCCCTGGTAGGGTTTTTATTTTATTTTATTTTTAGAGACAGGGTTTAACTCTGTCATCCAGGCTGGAGTGCAGTGTTGCAATAATATTTCATTGCAGCCTCCACCTCCTGGGCACAAGAGATCCTCTTGTCTCAGCCTCCCAAGGAGCTGGGACTACGGGTGTGTGCCACTATACCTGACTAATTAAAAAAATAGAATTTTTTTTTTTTTTTTTTTTTTTTTTTTTGTAGAGATGGGGTCTTGCCCAGGGTGGTCTGGAACTCCTGGGCTCAAATGGCTCTCCAGCCTCGGCCTCCCAAAGGGCTGGGACTACAGGTGTGAGCCACTGTGCCTGGCCCCTCATAGGGCTTTGTGAGAATGATACGAGTTCATACCTGCCCTGTCTGGCACCAAGAAAGTGCTGACTGGTTGCTGCAGTTGCTACTATTACTGTCGTTGTTGGAGTTCTTGCTGAGAGGCTACCTTCCCGCACGCCCACAGCCTCTGTGTCACAGAAGGTCCTTCCTGCCCCTAAGTCAGGCTGGTCCAGCGCAGGGCCAGAAGCACTGGCAGCACCTTGGGCTTCAGTGGGTTGGGTTACCGCCGACGCACCCGGTAGGTCTGGGAATCCCTCTTCTTCCTACCAGCCCGGCGTGTTCCAGTTTCTTTCCCCATGGCAGGGCCAGAGACGGAAACCACAGTGTACCTTCCCCACACACAGTGTGAATCGTTTTCTACATTAAATAATTAAATGTAGTAGCTAATACTACCCTTCCCACACGAAGGCTTTATGCAAGTCATATAATTATTTTTTGTCCTTCATAGTGACTTTTAAGCTCTCCAGCACCAGGCAGGAAAGAAACCTGTCACAATGTTGCAGCAATATGCAAATCCCTGGGTGCAGAGCCACAGCGGGGAAGGTCCTCCTGGCAAAGCTGGGGCCTGCCTGTTTAAGGAGCGCTGCATGGCACCAGGTGCCCCGTGGGCACTCTGCAAATAAATAATAATCAGGGGAATGCAGGAGCTGGGCCCACACAGCTTTGGCCTCTGAATTCTGTGCCGATGGCGAAGGCTGGGGTGAGAGTTGCTGCATTTCATCCCCAGCTGCTGCCCTTCTTTCCTGGTCCCTTTTCTACTCCTTTTAATGCATTTTTCTACCTTGGGGTTTCTGTGGACGGTGGCAGACACTGCAGTTTCTCAACAGATGGGATAAATAGGTTTCATCTAAAAGTCACTAAGAGGCTGAGTCAGCCAGCCTGAGGCTATGTGTGGGTTCTTAGCGAGGGGGTGACACTGGCCACCACGGGGCGCTGCGGAGCTCTGTAGGGACATGGAGTATACAGTGGGTGGGGAGACTATTCCTAAAGGAAGAGCATTGGGTCCAGAAAGGACTGAAGACCTAGCCCAAGACCATGTCTAGGTTTCCATAGGATTTTTGAAATAAAATTCTTGCTTGCTCTTCAAGTTTTTCAATGTGAATATTCCAGGTTAGTGAGGAAATGCAGTCATACAATCCAAGATAGGGTCATATTTCTAGTGGCACTGTTATCCTTGCTGAGCCTCGGCTACTGGCCAGCCACCGAAGACTCCCCCACTATCAGTGTCACTGAACATCACCCATGAAGGGGGCCCCTCGGATAAATATTCCCCAAACATGCCACAGGGCCCAAGGATGCTCCTTCGCTGGGCCGAACCCTCCTTCGGCATCCTCAGTGCCACCCACTAAGTGTCAGTTTTACCTCCCCGAATCATGGGGACGCCCCTACGAATTTCCAGAACCGTGTTCTGTAAAACACTAGGTCTGTGGGGGTGTTAATCGGCATTACAAACAACCGATGAAACAAAACAAACCCCCAAACAAGGGCCCCATCCTCCAATAAGCCTGGGAGGGTTGAATTTCAGAACTTTGGCCTGGGGTAGTCTCAGGGCCCTCTGCACTGAACTGTCTGAGCACACTTAAGCCAGAATTTCCCTGACCTGGGTGGCCATGCTGCTGAGTCCTGCTGAGCATGGCACGATGGCCGCTCCAAAGCCATCGTCTTTGCCTTCTATCTCTGCTTTCTTTTCCAGCGGACCACCCCAGAGAGTGACAAGCTCTTGGGGTGGGTGGAGAACTGAAGGGGGTGTCCTCGCTGGATGCTGGAGCTTGTGAGCCAGGGGCTGGAGTCACTTTTGCAAGGAGGGGCACCCCAGAGGAAGCTGCCTGTCTTGTCTTCGGTTGGCCTTCATTCAGCTGACACTGACAGAGATGACAGGCACACAGTGTTACTGTGCTAGCATTTGGAAGGCGGTCAGTGTGGATGCCACCAAGAGACAGTCCTGCTCAAAGATAACCAGTCCTGCTAGAGGGATGAGACATTTCCATCAAGAGCTCTGATTACATGCCAGAAAAGAGAAAAGGGTGCTCTGGGAGCTCAGAGGCGGTGGAGATTGCTTCTAGCCAGGTTGATCTCGGGAGGCAGCTTGAAGGATGCAGCACGGGAGCCTGGCCTGGAAGTCCAGCATAGGGTGTTTAGGAAAAGGTGAGGTGTGACCCAGAGCATGGGTGGCCCTGAACAGGAGACAAAGGCTGGAGGACAGGGCCGGCCAGAGCAGCTGCCTCTGCGGACAATGGGGAACCACAGAGAGGCTCGTGGGGGCACTCAGGACGAAGCAGAACCATGAGGAACAGCGAGGCTTCTGCAGAGACCCAGAGAGGCTACAGCAGGGGAGGCAGAGGAGGGGAGGGATGGGAGGGAGAATGCCAGGCAGGAACCAACAGTCTCGATGTTTGAATGTGACCAATCAGAGCCACTTTCCTTTCATCCCAAATCCTAAACCCTTGTCCCACTAGACTGCCACTGTTTTTTTCTTCGGTCAGCATCTTAGACTGTTCTTGAATACCTTCCCAAAGAGCAGGCCTGAACACAGAGCACTGAACGACCAAGCCCTGGGCTCCTGCAAAAGATTTCAAGCCTTTTCCCTGTACATTGAAAGACTGCATAGAGATGAACATGTCTTCCTCCAAAGTGACTCCAAGAGCAGGGCATTTCTTGCTGTGGTCAGGGTTCTCCCCACAAGGCTGAGAAGAGCCACTGGCCCTGAAGATCTGCCCTGAGGCCCCACAGAAGGCCCACCAGGAGATGGAAAACTGAGCCGGCCAGACTTCTGAGCCTCAGGCTGCCCTGACCACTGTAGGGACAGAACACAGGTGAGGTGGTGGGTGGTGGGCAGAGCGAGGAGAGAGGAAAGATTGTGAAGGGAAGAAGAGAGCTGTAAGAGAACGCTTGTCCCTAGCTTCAGCACTGGACCGGGGGCGGGGTACACTCCCCCATTATCTGAGATTTTTATAGCAAAGAACCTCTTAGCCAAAGAGAAGTGCAGAAGGTCTGTCTTGGAAACTCCTTTTATGGAATCGTGAGGCCTGTAAATTCAATTCTGCACAGCTGGGAAAAGGAGAAGGCCCTGGTTCTGTCGCAAACATGTCCAGCAAGGTCTGGGAAGGCCTGGCTTTTGAGCTCCTCCAGGGCAAGGATTTCCAGTATGGGAGAAGGAGGGGCACAGTCAGGGACATCTGTGATGCTCAGGAAGGAAAGACGTGGGTGAGGGCAAAGGTGCACACTGAAGACCCCAGATCAGATTATGCAATCCCCCCACTGAATGGCCCATCCCTGTGGTTTCCAAGGACAGTCAGAGGAAGTCCACACCCCTCACTTTGGTCCTGAAGGGCCTGTGCGCACTGGCCTCCGTCCAGCCCTTTTCACGTCACCCTCTGGACAGGAGGGCAGCATTCTGGCCTCCCTCTGCCTGTCCGCTGTTTCTAGGAGGCCTGGAGGACTGTTTCTTTCTTCTTGGCAGCTGGCTTAACTCATCCCTACTCTTATCCTGGGAAATGATATTTTCTTCTCCACCCCTCATTTCAGCTGGCTCTTGGCCTCCAGACCCCTTTCCTCCTCCTTCCTCTCCTCTCTCCAAGTTTCCTTCCAATTCTGCACGTTCTCCAACACTTCTCCCAGGACATGAAGGCTTCTGGACAGGATTCTTGGAGTTTCTATCTTCAGAGGGAATAGATGGCGCTGACTCCTAAAATACATCTCCAGCCCAGATCGCCTGTCTGAATTCCAGATTTTCACAGCCTACGTGACATTTTCTAACCTAATATATCCCCACATTCTCACTTTAAACTGGTTTCTTCCTGTTCTTCTCTATTTCAGCAAATGACACCACTCTTCCATCCACTCAGGGAAAGCCAGGAACCCTGGAGCCGTCTGATTCCTGTTCCTCATCCTCACATCCAATTCACCATCCAAGTGATGTCATGACTCTGCCCCCCTCGCTCCATCTCTTCCACGGCCACCTGCCTTCCCAGCATCGGGCTCCTTGCTGCTCCCCATCTCACCACACCAGTCATTTGTCAATGAGCCGCCAGCATGCTGGTTAAAAAATGGAAATCAGATTATATAATCCCCCTACTGAATGGCCCATCCCTGTGGTTTCCAAGGACAGTCACAGGAAGTGCACACCCCTTACTGTGGTCCTGAAGGGCCTGAGGCTCCAGCACAGTCCTTTTCACCGTCACTCTCAGTTTCCAGAACGAGCTGAGCTTGCCCCTGCCTCGGGGTCTTTGCTCTTCCTTCTGCCTGAAATGCTCTACTTCTGGCTCCTTTTCTGCCTCCAGGGCTCAGCAAAAATGCCGCCTTCCTGACCTCCTTATTTTAAACAGGTGACTCTTCACCCACACTCTTCCGTTTCCCCACCCCAGCCCTTACCCCATCTGAAACCTTTGTTTATTGTGTATTGGTGTGTCCTGCACTACTCTGTGAGCCCTGTAAAGATGGTACTAGGCTTCCATATCATCACTGAGGTGCTCAAGAACTACGTAGAGAAAGAAAAGATGGAAAAGGAAGTACGGATAAGGGGACGTCACAGAAGGGTGCGTTTTAATTCAGTATAAAGAAGGATTTCCAACAGAGCTACCTCTAGAAACAAGGAGACTCGTATGGCAGAAGGTAGGACGGTGTAGAGACTTCTGCACTCAGGGAAGCTCAATGGTCCCAATCTTTTCTGACACTAATATTCTGACTTTCTTTTCCTGGCTCATAATTCTCATTCATCCATTCGTGCATCAGACTTTCACTGAATGCCTCTCATGGCACAGAGATGAACATGAAACAGCTCCTGCCATTGATGAATCTGGCAATATTTGTGTCCCCAACGTGTAAGTCTTCCCATTGCACATATGTGTGCAAACACACGCATATGAGTGTGTAGCAGGCGTGTTTCACTTTCCTGAGCCCACCTGTCAGCGGACTGCCCCCTCTCCTGAAGGTGCTTGTCAACTCAGATTTGGAAACAAAATCCGAAGGTCCAAAGCAATCTAGGGAATTCAGGGGCCACAGACAGAATGGCTGAATGAGAGGGAAGGGCGGCAAGGGGCCTCGGAGAAGGCGGCAGGACGCAGGAGTGGAGTGAACACTTTCCATTCCAGAAGGTGGTCACTCGAGAATGGCTTTCTTTCTTTTTGTCTCGGATCTTCTTAGAAGGAAGACAGCTAACACTTATCGAGGGCCCACTGAGTGCATAGCAACAGCCTGGCCTGTCCACATTTTCTGTTTTAATGGGGTTGTTGTGGAAAGAGTGGCTTTTGAGTCACCTAAACCTGCAATAGAATCCCAGGATTTTTACCATGATTAAATGCATTCCTATTTGTTAAGGTGCTTAGAGCAGTGTAGGCTGCATACTAAGCAGGATGGTGTTTGTTGCAAGCTAACAGTAACAACAAAAAGCCAGCTCTGGACTCCTTACTTAGCCTTTCTCTGACCTCCAGTTTCTTCAGATGTAAAATGGGAGGCTATAATATTCATCTTATGGATTGAATGAGATGAGGAAAGTAAAATATCTAGCTTCATGTCTGGTTCTTCATTGACAATATATGCTGTTTGCTTCCCTCCAGTGCTTCTAAATGTTACTTGAGTAACACCTTCAGGTGTAGGCATTGATACCAAATGGGTCAATGCATTTATTGACTGCTTCTTTTTAAGTTGAAATATGAATGTCATATGAAATATGAATGAAATATGAATGTCAGCTGACAGGAGGTTTCCTAGTGAAATGAGAGGGTGAACTGGGGACGCTACAAGTCCCAAGAGTGGGCCAGAGTCGCTCCAGGCAAGTGTGGCCTTACCTACCTGCTTGTACTCATGATTCGTCCCTGGCACCAAGCATACCGCCTAGCACATGAGCTGCTCAACAAAATATTTTGGGGGTTGTTGGTGAACTTTAGCCTGCAGCAAAACACTAGCCAAGTCACACAAACAAAGAGTTCTTGAAATAAAGACTATGAAGAATGGCAAGGCCTAGGCACCGAGAAAGAGAGGGAATGGTGAAAAACTGAGCTGAAGGCTTGAAAAGCCGACTAATGGGTTGCATTAGCCACAGGAAAGGGGAGTGATAGTTTAGATGCTGGTAGCATGGTTGATGCTTGCACAACCCAACTTCAAGGAGGCATTAAGATGAGCCTTAAAGTTATTTTATGGTGTGAGGCGGACATCAGACTGAAGGGATAGAATATATTGGCTCAGGATGAAAGATGCCAGAATACCAATATTACAAAAGGGCCTATTTAAAATGGTCACGGGCGAGAGGGCACATCCAGGCTGAGGTGAAGTTCCTTGGTGCTGAGGTAGAGGACTGGGTGCAGACTCCCCAGGCATAGGGATCCGGCTGAGTTTCATTTGAATGGCACTTTCCCTGAAGCCTTCATTCCTCTGTAGAGATGACCTCACTCAGTCTCACCACAGTATGCTAAGGCAGTCTTCCTACTTTACGGAGAAACAGACATGGAAGGAACAAGTGCTTGCAGGAAGCTCTTCCTGTCCTGTCTGCTCAGCCCTGGCTTCTTCAAGGTGATGCTGAGATGGGATCTAGGCTTCCTGGGTCTCAATCTACCAGAATTTCCTCTCTGGGTGGGATCTGGGGGCAGTAGATGATGAAGCGAAGAAATGAAGCAAAATTTATTTTGTAAAAATTAAAACTTCACAAAAATCACTGCATCATGCAGAAGTGCACGGCCAATTTAAAACAGTTGGAAGAGGATGATTCCTGGAGAGTGGCACAGGTGGAGGTAGAGGTCAAGTTGGAGAGAAAGTACATTTCAGCCAGCAATGTCATTACTGCCAAAAACATGACTGAAAAACAAACCAAGATTCCCGGAAGATTCTCAGCTTTCAAAAAGAGGAAGGGGCCCCAGTGTGCATCCTTTCCTCCTGGCCATCCCACTTTTCTCTTCCTTCTCCTGGTCCTTGACTGAGCTTTTAAGAACAAGTTCTGAAATGTCTCTCAACAGTCCATGGAAGAGTATGTGGACATTGGCGTCTCTCCTGCCTCCGGGGGAAGGCTCAGCTCAGGCCTGATGGATTTAGGCCTGCAGGGTTCCCCTGGCTCCTCAGGTGGCCACATTGGTGCCTTTAGAAGAATTCTAGCCCTGGCATTCTTCCCACTGCCTCTGCCCTGGCTGCCCCAGGGCTCCGGTGGGGCAGTTTGGGGCCTTGTGGCCTTTGCCACACCACCTCTCCTTAGGCTGGTGAGCCGCTGCTCTGACACAGGCTCATGCACTCTCTTCTCCTGTGGCTGTTTCTGTCGCCACTGGCAACCTTCAGGAGCCTGTTTTTGGTGTGCCATCCACTTGCCTCCTCCCGGGGACAGAGAACACGTCTGATTACCATCCAGGCTGACACCCTGGCCTGGGCAGGAAAAAAGGCCTGGCTTACAGTTTGTAAGGTGGTTTCTCTTCCCTTGTTCAGACAAGCAGATCTGACCTTTGACTTGGGGGCCGAGTTGTCTGCTGAGGGTGCCCTCCCAACTTCTCCACCTGCCAGGGGAATGTCAGAATCTGGTCCCTTTCCTGGGATCGGCTCACTCCTGGAGCCAAAGACTCCAACACCTAAAACAGGAGGTCCACAACTAAGCAATCTGGACCCTCAGCCTCTGAAGTCCCCTTGCATCTGCACAGGGTATGGAAGCCCCTGGAGAACCCCAAGCTGGCTGGAGGAGGGACCACAGCATCTTCAGGTCATGTGACAAAAGCTATTTACCCAAAGAGGCCATGCTGAATCTAAAGGACAGAAGTTTCTAGACATGGACAGAGCTGACAGAGTAGATGAGAAACTGGGCTGTTTGTTCTCTGTGGAAGCAAGTGTTCTCCATGCATGCACCTCCCCGTTCCAACTTTCCCTCTGCCCATCCATATGCGAACCTAGAGCCCCAACCCAGCTCTCATCTGTACCTTTTGACACAAGCCCAGTGAAAACAAGGTAGCTGGTGACGACATTTCCATTTGAGCCACATCCTCCGGGTATCCCCAAAGATTTCTCCCCTCTGCAGGGCCTGTGCCCACCTATGTCAGGGCCAAGAATCATTCCCACGAGCAGAAACTAGTCCTAAGAACAGCAGAGCCTGCAGAGAAAAGACGGCTCTGGAAGCCACTGGATCCCTGGCCCCATATGGGCACACTAGATACGAGGAGGTCTGCCTCTGAGTGTGGAAAGTCCAAGGCCAGCCATAGCCTCTGTCAGCTCAGAGCCTTCACAACGCAGAGCAGGCTGGTTTTGGCACAGGAACTCCAGGGTACTAGGAGTTCCAGGGCACTAGGAGGACCATTCCAGAGCCTCCTGGCTCTCCCTATAGCTTAGGTGGTACCTGTGCCAGGGAGACTGGGGCAAGGCTGGCCCAGAGCTGTGCTATGAAGGGTGGCCCCAGTGAGAGCCAGCATTGGACCTCCAGGGTCCTGAGCAGCTCTGGTTCTGGCAGCATCTCATTCACCAGGCTACCGACTAGTCCTGACTCATCTCTCACCCTCGTTTAGGGAAATGCCCAGGGCCTCGTTGATGGATTCCTCAGGACAACAGGTGGGGGACCGGAGAAACCTCTCCTTTCTGCCTCTCTACTCTCTGAGAAGCAGCCACGGCCAAGGCTTCACTGCCTTCATTTCCTCTTTCCTGAAAGATAACAGGGGCTTCAAAGAAGCCCCCAAAGCAGACAAGACTGTGGCAACTGAACTACTGCCCCGTTCTTAGCTGATACTCTGAAAATGCCAGCCACGTCCTCTGTGTGTGGGGACAGGCAGGAGCCACAGCCCCAGACAACCTACATGGCTGTGGTAAGACCTGCCAGGCCCAGCAGAGACCAGCGGGCAGGGCAAGGGCGTCGGCAGGAAGGCTGGAGAGGAGCCGTGGTGAGGAGGCTGTCCCCGCTTTGGAAGCGGCATGGAGGCCATGAGGCGGCAAGTCTGGCCAGCAGCTGGACAAGGCTCTGTACCCCAGAGGGGATCAGCTAAGAACCCGGAGGGGCTCAGGGCTCTCAGATATCAGTGTCACTAGGGCAGTAAAATGCTAATGGGGAAATCTAGACAGAGTCCAATCGACTGTGGAAAAGAGTGTCTGGATGCCCCATGGCTCACCGGAACACACCCTACGGGGGCCCACCGCGGCAAGACTAACTGGGTGGGAAAGAGTCTGCAGGGAAAGGGCCTGGGTGCTCGCAGCTGCCACCGGCTGGGGAAAGCCAGGGATGGCCGGGGTAACTGACAGTGGGAGAAACTCACTCGGGCCAGGGCGAGAGACTGTCTAACGCAGTCAAGAGGGGCTCCATTATGTATGTGCCAACTTCTGGCAGAAAATCACCAGAAGAAAGGGTAGGGGGGATGAGAGAAACCATCTGGCTTCATGAAGTTGGAGCAACTGGGCTGAGGAGGCCCAGACAGAAAGAGGAAAGTGGAGACTGGGAACTTGTGGGAACAGGGCCAGGCCTCCTGAGGTTTCAGCTGCTTATTCAAGAAAGCAGGGGTTGTTTGATTTTTTCTTGTAAATTTGTTTGAGTTCTTTGTAGGTTCTGGATATTAGCCCTTTGTCAGATGAGTAGATTGCATCAAAAAGTGGGCAAAGGATATGAATAGACATTTCTCAAAAGAAGACATGCATACAGCCAACAGACACATGAAAAAATGCTCATCATCACTGGCCATCAGAAAAATGCAAATCAAAACCACAATGAGTTACCATCTCACACCAGTTAGAATGGCGATCATTAAAAAGTCAGGAAACAACAGATGCTGGAGAGGATGTGGAGAAACAGGAACACTTTTACACTGTTGGTGGGACTGTAAACTAGTTCAACCATTATGGAAAACAGTATGGCGATTCCTCAAAGATCTAGAACTAGAAGTACCAAATGACCCAGCCATCCCATTACTGGGCATACACCCAAAGGATTATAAATCATGCTGCTATAAAGACACATGCACACGTATGTTCACTGCGGCACTAATCACAATAGCAAAGACTTGGAATCAACCCAAATGTCCATCAGTGACAGACTGGATTAAGAAAATGTGGCACATATACACCATGGAATACTATGCAGCCATAAAAAAGGATGAGTTTGGGTCCTTTGTAGGGACATGGATGCAGCTGGAAACCATCATTCTCAGCAAACTATCACAAGAACAGAAAACCAAACACCGCATGTTCTCACTCATAGGTGGGAACTGAACAATGGGATCACTTGGACTCGGGAAGGGGAACATCACACACTGGGGCCTATTATGGGGAGGGGGGAGGGGGGAGGGATGGCATTGGGAGTTATACCTGATGTAAATGATGAGTGGATGGGTGCTGACGAGTTGACAGGTGCACTACACCAACATGGCACAAGTATACATATGTAACAAACCTGCACATTATGCACATGTACCCTAGAACTTAAACTATAATAAATAAATAAATAAATAAATAAATAAATAAATAAATAAATAAAAAAGAAAGCAGGGTGTCAGAAGGGCCAATGAGTGCTTTCACTCTGGGTCCATTCTCCCCTCTGGACCATTCTCAGGATGGGAGAAAACCGAAAAGGGAGATTGAGACTTTGATTCCAGAGAGCTGCCAGGGTCAAGGCCCCTCCAGGGTCAAGGCCCCTCCAGCATCCTCCTCTCGGGGAGGTGAGTACTGGCTACTCCCTGTGTGGGCTGGCTCCAGGTGAGGGGCAGAGGTGAGTCTCAGCTGCTTCACCCCTCCATGGTCTAGGTGGGAGCTTGTGGGGAGGGGACGAGTTAGGAGCCTTCCATGGGGTGAACCCCTGCCTTCCTGGGCATACCATGTTCCACTGAGGAGGAGAGGCTTGGAGCCCAGCCTCTCACTCACTGCCTCCTGCAGCTCCTCCTCCCCCAGTGCCCTTGCTGAGACATCCTCGACAGCAAACCTCAGGCAACTAAGTGACATCATCACTCCCACTAACAGCAGCTGACAGTGGAGTAGCTGAGACAGACACTGCTTCCCGTGCCAGGCTCCTGTGCATTGCCTCCTTGGTGACGTCGGAGCTGCTCAAAGGGGCTGAAGCCTCAGGACCACCCAGCCTCATCCTGTTGGCCATAAAGGATTTGCAGTGCGGCTACCTCTCCTGCCATTCTCACCTCCAGCAAAGTGCAATTGGGAGTTTTAACTGGAATGGTATTGAGCCTATGGATCAGTTTGAGGAGAAATGATACCTTAATAATATTGAGCTTTCCAATTCAGGAACGTGGCAGATGTCTTCAGTTATCAGCTTTTCTTGAATTCCTTTCAATTTTATCATTTTCTCTGTAGAGATCTTAGCCATTTCTATTAGACTTTTTCCCCAGGCATTGCATATTTTTCAGTTCAAATCAATAAGAGTATCTTTAAAATTTATTTTCCTGTCTTTGCTGACAAGCATCAGTTCATGATAGAACAATCCAGTTATTTAATTACCTTCAGAATATTCCAGCCAGCACTTTTCATGCTGCCCAACCTGGTCCTGCACCATTGTGTGGGGCGCAGGGGCCATCCGGTTATCTCCAGGTCATGGCCTCTTCCTTCTATGGAAGGAGGTCCTTCTGGATCACTGTTCACTATTCAAATCAATGCTGCCATGATCCATCTCACTCTCTTCAAACCATCCCCGCAGGTTCCTGAGGCTTTGTGGGGGACCGACTCAATCTAAACTGGTTTATGTTGATCCCTAGTTTCTTTGTGTGATTTTTTTGTGTGTGTGAACAGAGTATGAATTTAAGGAGTGGGATGGTTAGATTTTAGGCAGGGACTTACTTGAGTAAATTTACTTTCCATGGAGTAGTGAGGAGAACACACAGAAATGAAGAAATTGGGAACATCCATGACCATGAAAACAATGAAAGAATGAAGCAAGAATACAAGTTGACTGGCTGATGGAACAACCAACCAGCCAGTTACAGAGACGAAACATAAGCAGTGACAACTTCAGACTGTCTTTGACATCCTTGGTTCCTAGCCGTCCTTTCACAGCAAATGCTGATGCTCATCTGGGTCATACACAAACAGCATGCCAGTGAAATAAAAAGTGCAACACAGAGTCCTAGTTAATGGTGGGAAATGAAAGTTGTCATGGATTCAGGTCATGGTTAGAAGTCACTGGTTCTTGGGCCAGATCCAGCTGAATAGCTCTTCCAGAGCTTCAGGTTTTTCCAGTTTGGTTTTCTGCCCGAAAAATTTGGAGCTGCTTTTCCTGGAGTCTATTTGTGAATGAAGAACATAGCTCAGAAAGAATCCAGGGACCCAGCTGTGCTCCATGATGCTCCCAACTCAGTGGACACCTTTATCCCCCTCTGGCCAGAGCCCTTTTAGGGAAATTCATAGGGAAAGATCCATTTTCCTTTCTCTTTACACCACAGGAGTGTGAAACGCAAATGGCCCCAGGATGGCTCTCTTTCTTCTTGGGTAAAAGTCTCTGTTATCTTGCCCCATCTTCTCACAATAGAAAACCAGGGACAGAGGAAATTAGGAGGCACTTTCTGGTTTAGACCACCCGCAATAGTTACTTCCTAGGAAACTGGCTTATTCCTTGATTTGCAGGATTTAGGTGGAGTGTCTTTTAGACCGAAGCTCCCGCAGGTGTCAATTTCATGCACTTCCCAGGGAAGGCTGTCCCTACGTCTCCCGTGCTCAGGAGGCATGATTCAGATAGTCCACTGCAGGCTCTCCAGACTGCCTCAGACATCGTCAGAAACACATCTGAGTCAATTGTGGAATGACTCAAGGCTTTGAAATATTTAAACCATATGTCTCATGACACTGGATGAAAACGACGCCAGTTTTCCCACTGAGAGGATGTCACCCGACACTGAGGCTCGGCTCGGCAGTGACTGCACTCCTAGCCTCAGCTGGTCATGCTGCTGTGGGTGGTGAACTGTCAGAGCTCCTGGGCTGCAGGGCTTGGAACAGGGCCATGCAGCGGCAGAGACACCGTGCGCCCTAAGGAAGGTGTCAGGGCAACCCAGGGGTCCTCTCTAGGTCAGGACAAGATCTGTCCTCCTAAATGGGACTTATACAGGAAGGTGAAAAAGAGTATACTTGCTTCTCTGGAGAAGGCAGGAAACCACCGTTCTATTACCAAAGGATGTCCTTTAGGAGCCTTACTCTATGAAAATCAGCTGGGCTCCCCAGGCACTCTTTGAGCGAGAGAAGCACCTGCACTGTAGGAATACTGTCTTGTATTTTAAGTCCTTCCAAGCTTGTTTCCCTCCTCCTGAAAAATACCCGCACAGCACTTGACTTGGGAAAATGCTAATTAACCTCAGTGTGGTGGAAAATACAGTGAAGTCAGAGGTGCCAGATTCCAGTCTCCGTTCTGCCAGTTCTTAGTAGTGGAGCAATGAATACTGGGCACTTAATTGTTTGAGCCTCACTCCCCCTCCCTCTCTACAGAGGGATGCTAATACCTACTTCATAGGGACGTTTTGAGGACGACACACGGTGATATATGTGTAGCACATGACACGGAATCAAAACTGTGAGTTGAATATTCATGCGAAGAAGGCTACGGGTATCTCCTCAACGAACACGGATTCGAAGGCCAAGCTGGACCCTCCCCCACCCCCAGTTAATCTTGAGACTAGTAAAAACTTGAATGAAAACAGAAAATACGGCCAGGGACTCTTGCTCTTGGCCTCCTGTTGATCTGTGTTGCATCTGGGAAAAACACTAAAGGAGGGAGGAGAAGGCTCAGTGGGCTGGAGAGATTGTCTCAAGTCTGCAACTGCATGATGCTCCTAGAACTCGTTCCTTCTCATCCTTCTCCAAAAGGTGTCATGGTAGCCTGGGGGCTGCTCAGTTGCTCTTATAGCCTTCCTCAGAAGCAGCTGTCCTGGTGGTGAATCCCGGCCAGTGGATGCCGGTGATTCTGATCCATCTACAGAGGCCCAGGGTGGCAGGTGTGGCTCACAGCAGTGTCTGCCCCTCCACCACTGAGGACAGCAGGGGTGACTGGCTAGGAAGGGCACAGATAATCCAAAGGACAGGAATTCTGACCCTGCCTCATTCAGTAGAGCAGGCCTAATCTTGCCCTTACAAATGAGGAACAAAGCAGAGAAATTTGCAGGTAATTGTTCTTCCTGCACCAGAGCGTGTAAGCAGCAATGCCATAGCCTCTGAGGCAGGGAACAGGAGTGCCCACAGGCTGTAGCCCTGAGCCCTGAGCAAATCCAGCCCTGGCTGAATGTTTTATATGAGGTTGGTCTGTGTGGCTGATGAAATGGGAGGAGGGTGGAACAGGGGCCTGAGTGGATCTGGGGGGCTGGACCCAGAGAGGTTTGGTCTGCCAGTCTATGGGCATAGTTTCTTCTATTAACAGGTTATGTACTAGAGGATGGGACATAGGAGAAAGACCATCACCCTGCCTCTCCCAGGAGAGGCTCAGAGGTTCAGCTCAGCGAGGAATCTGCAGCCTGTGCATCCCAGCTGGGGTCAACACCGAGAGCTGAGAGGGTTTCCCGGAGTTGGCCTGGTTCAGCTCTGGGCAGGTGGAGGAGTTGGAGCACTGATCATTGGAGCAGGGATGGTCTTTCACTGATGCCTTTTTCCCTTTTCTCCTGATTCTGCCTTCAATACCTGCACCCCACCTCCCCGTCCTGTCCACCCCTGATGCCTGTGAATCAAAGGTCTTTCTCAGAGGCCTACCTTGGGTTTGAAGGCAATGAGCTTCAGGATCATCTCCACGGTGAAGAGGCCAGTGAAGAGCATGTTGAGGATGTTCATGGCAATTTTGAACAGGCAGCTCTGGCCATAGTGCTGCATCAGGAGAGGGGAGGAGCTGTGAACATGGGGCAGGGAGGTCTCTCCTCCTCCCCACCTTTTGCCCACCCCTCTCGGGGGCCCTTGTCTCAGCAAGACCTTCCTCGAACCCAACCGCAGAGGGCCACCCACCTCTCTGTGGGCAGTCAGGAGGACTCAGGAGAACTCCAAGCTCTTCCCTGCTCTACCATCTCTGAACACATCTGTGTTCATTTCCCCGGTTGGCCTGTGACAACTTTATGGAGACTTCCGGCACTCAAGAGAGCTTGGGAACAAGCTCTGTCCCTGAAGACGGGTGGATGCAGAACCCACCTCCACACGCCACACCTTCCCGGCAACAACGAATGTGTCCAGCTCACTCCCTCCCCTCTCCATCTCCTCCCCTCTCTCCATTGATCAACCCAGGGTGCCATGGATTCTTCCCTAAGGCCCAGAGAGGAGCACATCCTTGGCAGGGAACATCCGTCTTTCTCCAGCTGCCTCCCTTGGCGACCAGGAAGGCAATGCACTGAGCTGCCTGCCGCTCCGTTACGCTTTCCATCCCCATGGCATGCCTCCCTCCTGCAGCACCGTGGCTGTGCTCCCCCTTGGACTGACCTGCATGGCCAGGCAGATGGTGTTGAGCAGGATGAGGACGAACATCAGGTACTCGAAATAGGTGGAGTTGACCACGTACCACACTTTGTACTGGTGCTGGTTCTTGGGGATATACCTCCGCAGGGGCCGGGCCTTGAGGGCGTATTCCACACACTGTCGCTGGGAGGGTGGTGGAGGATGGGGAGAGTGGGGTTAGTTACCTGGAGGGTGTGGGGGGAGCTGGCAGAGAAGTGTGGGATGTGAATGAAACCACACACTGCAGGGTGGGGTTCTCCAGAAGTCAGAGAAATCATTGGCTGCTCTGGCTCACTTACAGGTGGGAGATGTTATTTGGAAAATGTCTCGATTTTTCCACGGCCCCCTTAATCAAGGAGAGAGCCCCTTCTTGTCAAATCCCCGTATCAAGGTCCTAGGCAGGGACCATACATCTCCTTTCCTCCGCCTGGTGATGCCTTCATGTGCCTCAGCAGGGAGTCGGCATCGCTAAGAATGTGCTTGCTGACCCACTGACAGCTGGGCTTCTCACTGATTACATCCCATGCCACAGACCTTCCTTGGGTACCTTCTCTCCTCAGTTTTTCTTTCCTGTCCTGAATCCAGTGGGCTGGAGTGCAGTGGTATGATTTCGGCTCACTGCAACCTCCGTCTCCCAGGCTCAAGCGATTCTCCTGCCTCAGCCTCCCAAGTAGCTGTGATTACAGGCACGTGCCACCATGTCCAGCTAATTTTTTGTATTCTTAGTAGAGATGGGGTTTTGCCATGTTGGCCAGGCTGTTCTCAAACTCCTGGCCTCAAGTGATCCACCCACCTTGGCCTCCCAAAGTGCTGGGATTACAGGCATGAGCCACTGTGCCTGGCCAATTAAATCAATCTTTCTTATTTGCCAGTGTCCATAAGATGGAAAAACACAGTTCACTGAGACGGAAGAAGATTCTGGACTAACTAGATTCTTGGGACTCTGGCAAAGAGCCAGTCCGTTTCTCTGCACTTTGCCTAGGCTTCCAGATCAGGAACTGGGGAATCTCCCCAGCCTCTTCTCAAACCCTCAGTCCCGGTGTCCAATACCTGAGCCTTAACGCTTTTACCTCCTCCTATTCTTTCCATCGCTACCATCATTAACCTGATATTAGATCGGGGTCTAATCCTCTCTCATTTCCACTTTCTAACTGGCCTCCCCTCTTTCCTGTCTTCTTTCAATCCAGGGTCCACGCAGCAGCTAGCAGAGTGAATCTATGCCTGAGATGTAGACTTCAAGACCCACAGGGGATTGGCTGGCCTGGTGAGGGTCACAAAGGGCACACCATGCTGCGTTCCTTCCCGTGGGCACTCCTTATTCACAGACCGGGATGTGCTTCCCCACGGACTCCTCCCAGTGGGAGCCGAGCTGGGTAACAGACCTGAGGCACTACACCTACCTCCCACCCTAACAGCTTCCTGACTCAGCCACGGCACTGCCAGCTCTCCACGGCTACCAGAACCTGTCACGATACTTGGCATCGCCATCTCACTCCCACTTAAGCCTCTTTCCTGCCCCCACCTCCCACAGAGTCCTCTGGGTTTTACTTAAGAAACCATAGAAGAGTGGTTTCCTGAAGCCGTCCTGTTCCCCACCCCAAAAGCCCTCACTCCCTCGTAGTTCTAGTTTCTCTCCTCCGTATCAATGGTGCCGACCCAATTGGGTCCTTCTATCTTGTTAACTTCTAGATAGGGCATGAGATTTTTTTTTTTTTTTGACAAAACTTTTCAGAGTATCCTTAAGTAGAAGCTTCATAGATACCTGTGGGCTGAGCACATTTGCCAGATCTGGGGTTTGCGGGAATATGCATTTCTTTTGCACAGGTCCCTCAAAAAGACTGAGAGCCCACTCTGGTTGAGAAGTAGAGATGATCTCAGTATCTGCACGGCCTCTCCCTGATGCAGCTCCTCTGCAGGGTGGGCCGCAGGCGGCCATTCCCTCCACGGGCCCCGCTTCCCTCCGCTCCTTCCTAGGAAGCTACCTGGTTCTTGTCCAGCTCACAGTTCTTGTACTCCTGCTCCCCCTGCTCCTGGAAGGTGACGATGACGAAGCCCACGAAGATGTTCATCATGAAGAAGGCGATGATGATGATGTAGATGATGAAGAAGATGGAGATCTCCACGCGGTAGTTGTAGATGGGACCCCTGTCTTCAGTGTGGGAGTCGATGGAGCGGTACAGCAGCCTGCAGGAGGAGACAGGTCCCACAGAGGGAGCTGGAGAAGCAGGGTCCCCTCTGCAGAAGGATGGTACCACTGCTCCAGGGATCCCAGGGATCAGGGTGCAGAAGACAGCTCTGGGCTGGAGTCCCAGCTTGGCCACTTACTGGCTGTGTGACCTTGGGCAAAGCTCTTAACCTCTCTGAGACTCAGATTCTTCATCTGTAAATTGGAGACAATAATTCCCGACTTTCCTACCTTGCAGGGAAGTTAGAATAATGTATAGGAAGGTGTTTTGAAACTGTGAAGAGCTATTTAAATGTAACATGAGTCATGGGCATTGATTTCAAATACTGGAAATATTGGTAAATATTGAGACAGCTTTGCAAACTGGCTGGACTCAGAGGATGTTAGAGGGAATGTAAAATAAATCTCTCCGAGAGCAAATATCCACTTAGATAAAAACACTCACATGACCCATGCTACTCCGATCACTACCAATGGTCTGGTTTTAGACTTAAGCAGTTTACATACATATGCCAGTCATTTGAGCCTGGCTCTATGCCCCACGGAGCTTGTTATTCTTCACGGACAGGGATTATCTCTTTTCCTTCCTCCGTAGCCCTGCACAGCACTTGGTTATTCTCTATCACCTATATTTTACCACATAATAATGATGACTCTCACCTAAGATCCATGCATTGCTGTTGACTTAGAAACATTTAGAATTTTCTGACTTTCAGATTCTAATTTCACTGGAATATACATTGGGAGAAAAACAGGTGTCTATACAAAGACATAAGGACCTGATGGGAAGCTGCCTGGTAGAGGTGACACAGTGTGCAAGGGCCATGGGCTGCTCTAGGCACAAACGCATTGCCTCTGCAGAGGAAGTGGGGCCCAGGCTTCCATCACCTTTCTTACTATCCTCTGTAAATATAGGCAAGGCTTTTTCTAAGGAGACCGAGGTCCAGTTAATAAAGATATCTCAGCCATCTTTACCCCAATGAAGGGCACGCTGGGAGTGGTGGTAATTTTGAATTCTATGGTGACCACAGGGCCCGCACCTGGAGAAGCTCTCCCCACACCCAACTCCCAGATGCCAGAAGGGTAATGACAGAGACCTCTGACATTGTGGCTCATGCTGAGGTTGGAGAGAGGGCTGAAAAAAGGTCCTTTTTGGTGGGAGTTTCTTGACATCTTCTAGAGAAGGAAGAGTCTGTGTCTCAGCAGTGACAGTGGACTATAAGTCGTTCTAGAAAGACATCTCACTGCCTGGGGAGGACCCAGGTAAATATGACGTTCGGAAGGAGTGCGGGACATGAACACAACTTGGGGTTGGGCTGGAAAGTCAGCACTGGCCCTTGAATGGCAGGGTTCGTGAGGCCTTGGTTTGCATACTCACTCTGGCCACCCTTCGAAGGTGGAGACGGTGAAGAGGGCCATCATGGCTGCCAGAACATTGTCAAAGTCAAACTTGCTGTTCTCCCAGCTGCGGGGTTGGATGATGGGGTGGTCAACCTCCCCGTCTTTGTACGTGATGTAGTTGCCCCTGAGAAAGGAGAAGGAGTTTACTCTGGAGTCTCCCATCTTCCCTCACGCCTGCCAGTCACCCTGAATGCTGGGTGGGATGGGACTGCCTGGCTTGACCTTCACGGTTCCAGCCACAGGAGGAGCTTCCATGGGCAGAAACTTCAGGAAGAAAAAATGCTACGCATTGTGTCAGCGAGGCCAGATTACACACAGGCAAAAGTCCAGGTGCCACTGCAGTCCTAGAAAATGAGCTGTCCCTCCTTTCTGGTCAAGCCTCCAGCCTCCTGGGGCTGACTGGCCATGGCCCTGGCTGCCCTCCCACCTCCACTCACTTGCATTCCGCCTCTGTCTGCTTGGAACTGTCTGAACAGGTGTACAGCTTTCCCTGGAAGGCAGAGAACAGAGTATTAGAGATGTTCAGTAATCAATGAGTCAATCCAAAAACAATTAGTGAGCACCTCCATAGGCCCAGCACTGTGCTAGGGACAAAAAGCATAGAATCCGGCTGGGTGTGGTGGCTCACACCTATAATCCCAGCACTTTGGGAGGCTGAGGCGGGCGGATCACAAGGTCAGGAGATAGAGACCATCCTGTGAATGGTGAAACCCTGTCTCTACTGAAAATACAAAAAATTAGCTGGGCATGGTGGTGGGTGCCTGCAGTCCCAGCTACTCAGGAGGCTGAGGCAGGAGAATGGCGTGAACCTGGGAGGCGGAGCTTGCAGTGAGCTGAGATCTGGCCACTGCACTCCAGCCTGGGTGACAGAGCCAGACTCCGTCTCAAAAACAAAACAAAACAAAACAAACAAACAAACAAAAAACAAAAGTGCAGAATCCAGATGCGCAGGGCCTGACTCACATGCACAAAACAGTGGTGAATACAGACACCAGTGCTGCAAGTAGCCCTGCAATGCAAAAACAGGAGCTCAGGTGCATGGGAGCTGTACTCTCCAGGAAGGTCTTGCCAGGGAGGGAGAAATGGAGCCGGACTCAGAGGGATGAATTAGATGGGAGTCTACACAGTGCGGGGGGTGGGGTGGCAGGGGAGAATGCTCTAGGTGGGAGAATAGCAGAACTAAAAGGGTGAGGACAAAAAAGACCAGAATCCAAGGAGGGCACTGGCCTCGCTGTAGCCGAGGAGTGCTGCAGGAAGCAGCGGGAGCTGACTTTGACAGGTGCAGGGCTCTGAAAGCTGGGTGGTGTAGCAGGGACGTGATGCTATTGGTAATAGGTCACTGCTGCAGGCTTTAAGCAAGTGACTGACACAGAGCTTCCACAGGATGAAAGTCCCTCTCCCTCTCTTTCTAGAAGGAAGGGCAGTGACCTGAAGGGCAGGTGAAGTGGAGAGGGTGAGGGGCCTCTGGCCTGGTGGCCCGATACCGCCTTCCAGCACCTCCCTCCCCTGGTCTGAAGCTGGAGTTGGGCTGCAGGTGGAGGTTACATCCAGGCCAAGTCTGGCCTGGGCCACTGTCTTGTTTGTCCTGTATCTGCCAGCTCCCTTCCCCCGGAATGCTGATGGGAGGGGAGGAAGCAGGACCACAGCGTAGCCCAGACTTTACCTTGAAGAGCTGGACCCCGATGCAGGCGAACATGAACTGCAGCAGGGTGGTGACAATCACGATGTTCCCGATGGTCCGGATGGCGACAAACACACACTGAACCACATGCTGCAGTGGGAAGGGACGGGGAGAGAGATGTGGCTTCAGGAGATGCCAGGAGCCTTTCCAGGAGGTAGCAGGGCAGCCCGTTTGCCACAAGGGAGAGTAATTGGGCTGAGAGGGGCACATGGGAAGTGATGGACCCTAATGGGATGCAAAGGCCCCCACTGGGCTCTCCGTGACTACAAGGACAAAAGCCCTGCCGACCTCCCATCTTACAGTGGGAGGAATATAGGGACGGCGGCACCACAGGGGCCCAGGGTTTTCATGGGATCTCCCTTTGGCACGTTCTGCTTAGGGAAGACGCTTTGGATGACTGCCTCTGTTACTCTTCTGTTCATTACGGATCCGGGACATGCAGTGGTACCAGTGTCCGGGACCCCACATGGCAGCCACTTGGCCTGACCATCATCTCCTCCTTCCAACCCACCCCTCACCTCTGTGGAGCTCCCACTCCCCAGAGGGCTGGCTGGAGCCTCCCTACCCATGCCCTCAACTTACCTTTAGTCCCTTGGCCCTGTTGATAGCCCTCAGGGGCCTGAGTACTCGCAGGACTCGCAAGATCTTCACGACATTGATTGCACTGGACCTGGGAGAGGGAAACAGGCAGGGTAGTAAGCTCCTCCTGTTTCTGGGGGGAGCAAAAATAATGTGGTAAGGGAGTGTCCTGAGAGGTGAATCCCAGGCAAACCTGAGAAAACGTAAAGCTCATCTTGGGGACGTCTGCATTCTGGGACCACTCTCTACTCCTGTCTCCCACCCTGTGAGAGCCTGGAGCTTGCCTATAACCCTGGGGCTTTCCTGTGGGTGAATAAATAATACGCAAGGTGGCTCAAGGCAGGTCATTAGCAATGTACTGTGCTACTTGCAGGGGCACCCACAGTGTCACAGAAGAAATCCAGAGCGAGGCCATGGGAATTCAGAGCCCAGCACAGGCACTTGCTAGCCAAGGGTCTGAGGATAAATTTCCTCAATTTTCTGAGCTCTAGTTTATTTATCTGTAAAATGGGTCTGTAATCAGCTCAGAAGGTCTTTGTAAGGGTTATATAAGAGTTCCATGTAAATCACCTAGCCGTGTGCTTGATAAACTGCCTAAATGGTACCTTTTATCATGATGCCTGCTGAAGACATCATTACACTTAAAGGAATGCCGTACTAATGGTGGGATCTCGGGCCTTGTGGCTGGAGGTGATGGGCATGGGGAGGAGATGTCTTAGTGTGTATCTCCAAACACATACCCTAGACAGTTGCCCCTGGCACCTACACCTAAAACTCACCCAGAGCACACTCAGGACTCCAAGGAAGGGTGGGCTTTACTGTTGGGGCTCAGGAAACAGCACCCTGAAACAGCTGCCTTAGAAGCAGTCTCGGAAGCACAGGTTTTTCTCTGAACTTCTCTTGCCCTCCTGTCTCCGTCCCCTTCTCCTCCGAGGCTAGCCATAGACTCTAGAATCCCTCTTCTCCAAGATGGGTCAAGAAGCCAGAACCCAGAACCCCGTTTCCTCAAAGCCAGCCACACAACCTAAAAATATTACTCAAATTTTCCCTCTGCTTTTCTGTATAAAAACTGGCCATAAAAAATCATCAGATCTACCACGTGGGAGTGAAGATCCTAAGACTCCTATTGCAGACAGGATCCTATCCCCAGCCCAGAAGGAAGGAATGCTTCACAGAGAGGCGAAGAACCTAGAGACAGGCCTTGCTGGGTTCCCCACTCAGTCTATTCATGTTAGATCCTACCCTTCTTGTCCAATCACATTTCTACATGGCTGTCCATACTTTTTTGGAACCAAAGCATAAAAATGGACAATTTCCCCTGTATCTTTGGGTCTGTATTCTGAAGGCTCTGTGTATACACGTGAAATAAATGTGAACGCTTTTTCTCCAATTAACCTTTCTTTTGTCGGTTGATTTTTTAGTGACCCTTCAGAAGGCCCTTTGGCTCCTACACTGCACTACAGGTTCCATACTCCCGGGATACTGAGGCCAAGCCAGAGCTTCTTGGAGTCTCAGGATACTGCTTTTCCCCAGTGCGATGGAGACAGCAGGAGACAGGCCCCTGAGCAAGATGCCTGGATGGTTTTTGGAGCTGTCCGTCCTACCCAGGTGGGGCTTATTAACCATACCACCTCGGGGAGCAGCTGTGGAGTACATCCTAACCCTCACGGGCTAACTACCTGAGACAGCCTCTCAAGCTTTTAGAGAGCCTCATACCTGCCTTGGGACCTTAACAATGAATGGCAGGCCAGCAAGTGCTGATTTCATGCTTTGTGTGGTCAGGATGATGTGCTCAAGAAGGGGCTGGCAGAAAGATCCGATTTCTCTGGCGCATAGCTCTTTTTTATTCCAAGAGATGCAAAGGCCACTCCTGTCTATCACTGTGTCTCTCCTACAGTCTCTCTGGGAGGGAGTCAGCTTGCACTGAATTACAACGGGAGGGGTTTAAAGGTCAGATGGGAAACACACAGGCTAAAGAGGAAGAATTCCTCGTTCAAGGTTAAATAGTGATCGAGTGGCCACGCTGGGATTCAAATCTAGACTTGTAGGCTCCCAGGCAGAAAATACGGGGTAATACAATTGATGATCACAGAAAAGGGTCTCTCCCAAGGCCCCGGTCCCTGCATGATCTCAGCCGACCGTGAAAACACGCTTGGGAGGAGAGATCTAGGAACCATAGGACTTAGGCCTTTCTTTACCATAGGTGTGACCTTGAGCAAGTGTCATGATGTCCTGAACCCCAAATTCCCCATCTATACAATGATGATAATAACACTTGCCCTGTCTCCCCCATCGTTTTGTGTGTGTGAGGACCATAGAAGAACTTGTATGTGGAAGTGCTTTGAAAGTTAAAGTGTAGGATTCACACTATTAGCTGTTAGAACTTGGTAGAAACTAGTAATCAGATCCTCCACATCTGAACGAGGTCTGCAACCTTGGCTGTACAGGGGAGTCACCTGGAGATCTCTTAGAACTCACACCCAGACTGTACCCCAGCCCAGTGAAATGAAAAACACACACACACACACTTACACGTACATACACACGCACACACACAAGACACAAATATACAGTCACACACACACACACACATACATACGCACATACATTCACATATACATCCACATACACACCCATATACACATATGCAGACACACACACACAAACACATGCATACAAGTGCATACGTATACACATACACACATCCACAAACACACATACACATATACACACACCCCACACATACACACACATGCACACATACACCCCACACTTACACAGACATATATAACACATTCCCACATACACTCATACATGAGGTGCTTTGGCTGGAGAGAGAGGGGAGAGAAAGGGAGGAGGGTCCAGGTCAGGAGAGGCCACGGTAGTGGCAGACTATGGGTTGCTGAAGGTCAGCCTAGGGCACTGGGGCCGTGGTGGAGGAGGCAGGAAGGTCCTGGAGACAACCGTTTCTTAATAGCTGAGCCTGGCCCCGCCTGTCATGGCAAAACCCAGGTATTTAAACATATTCGCGCCTGATCAACCTGCCCCAAGTGTCAGACCACTGAAGACAAGGATCCAAGAATTCAACGCCGCCATGCACCGCTTTGGAGGCCCCACCCCGCTCTCATCACACTGCGGTGGCCCTGCAGGCGGGCCCCCCAGGGTTTGGCTGTCCTCTCTGGCACCCCTTGCTAGCTGCATGGCCCGTCGAGGGCTGAGGGGGCCCACTCACTGGATGCCAAAGGAGATGAGGGACACGCTGACCACCAGCAGGTCCAGGATGTTGAAGTAGTTCCGGCAGAAGGAGCCCTTGTGCAGAAACGCCCCATAAGCCGTCATCTGCAGGGAGGGACGGAGAAACACCCGTGTGAGTGGCCCTAGCCCGAGCCCAGAGACCCCTCACACCACCCCTTCCTCCCACAGCATTCCTTGGGCAAGTCCCAAGCACCATCCATGGGGAACAGGAAGGACAAAGACAGCAATATGGTGCCAAGGAAAGAGTTCTGCTACCATGCACACAATCGCCCAAGAATCTCCCAGCCCAGGACTTCTGGGTGGCTCCTTGCACCTGCCAGGCCACGCCAGGCTCTTTAGTCCTACATTCAAAGCCTTTTCACGTGGGCCCCACCATCCCACTCTAATTTCCCACTGTTCCACATCCCAAGTCCATGGCTTCGGGCCTGCAAGGTCCTTTCCTGACGCTCTCGGGCTGGGAGCACACGTCCCAACTGCCTCTCCGAACGCTTGAGTCCTTAGGCCAGCCGAGGGCACCAGGCATCTGCAGGGAGTGGTGGTGGGGGCGGGGGGGCATGCCCAGCAGGGTGACCAGCCATCCTGGTTTGCCCAGGTTTGCTTTATCATCAGAAATCCTGAGAAGTTCCAGTGGTGACTCTGGCAGTTAGCGTACCTCCCCTTCCTGGCCTCAAAGGATGCTGACGCTTGATGCCAACTATTCTAAACTCAATTCTCCCGTCTTGCTTCTAGACTGCATCTGGAGTTTTTTAAGGGCAAAATCTGTGTGATCAGAGGGCCTACGAGGCTCCGTGGCTAAGAGCACAGGCTCTGAGGCCAGGTGGCCTGGGCTGGAATCCCAGCCCCGTGGTATTTTATTTGTGTGGCCGGGAGCAAGAAACTCAACTTCCCTTAGTGCCTCTGTTTCCTCACTGGAAAACGAGGATACGACCCACCCTACAGGGTTGTAAGCATCAAGCGGGTACTTCTGTGTAAAATACTTAGGACCCACCCTGCCCACAGTGAGCCCCATAAAAGGCTGAGCTGTCACTACAGCCTGGATTTGTATTCTGGATGCTTCCTGGATGAGGAAAGTTCTGTTCTCTCATCATAAAGTGAGGAAACTATTCCCTGGCTTTGTGAAAGCCCTTTGGAAACTTTTTAAAAGAGAACACACAAGATGATGATGACTGTTACAGGACTTGGCCATTATTACCACCCTCTGAGCCTGGTGTAAAGCTGTGCACTGCAGGCGCTCAACAAATCGCCTTTATAGCCTTTCTCATGTTGCCGACTTGCATAAGGGCCTGTGGTTATCCAGGATAAGGGCGGTGACAGGCAGCAGACAGGAAGCATCGGCCAAAGGGAAAAATGTGGAACTGATGGTGGAGAAGGGGAGCAAGGCTCCCTGGTCATCTGGGGCCCAGTTAATCTCTTTGGAATCAGAGCATGCCCAGGGCAGAGTGTCCGCAGAGCCATTCAAAAGCAAACACAGGGGGAAATGGGCAAAAATAGCTCTTGCAACCTAATTCTTTCCATTGATCTCTTGCAGCAGGGGGTCCCACAGGACTCAGGCACCTGTGTTGGGCAATGATTTTTAGAAGTGGGTAGATTATATAAAAGATGCAAGGGAGTATAGTTCCAGAAGGCCCACCATCTGGAAGGCTTGCCTCTCCGCCTCTCAGTGAAGACCTGGGACTCCCAGAGACTGGACTCAGCAGGCTCCCATAGTTCACATTAACTGAACAGCCCTCTGTGCCTGCAGAAAGCCCAGGCCTTCCCCAGCCACCTCGCTTTTAGTGTGAGGAAGGCACTGGGTCTGATTCCTTCTTGCTCCTGGCTTGGATCTTCCGAGGCTACTGCTGAACTCTGACAGAACCCTCTGCGCTCGGGGGAAAGCATTCCTCGGAGGGGTGGACTAGTGAGGCTCAGAGTGCCGACTCTGTCCTCTGGTTTTGGGCTCCTGTTTTGTCTGGGGACCCTCAAAGGAGACCAACACTTGAGCAAGTGCATGTGTGTGCATGTGGGGGCGGTGGGAGGATGCACCCAGGGCCAGAAGAAGAGTGACTGTACGAGAAAGGGCAAACGGACGTGGGGAAAACAGAGCATTTACTTGAAAGTCATCTGTGGCATTCAGGACATCAGGAAAAGCCAGGCTCAGGTGCCCCGTGCTAACTGTCCCTCTTTGACCCTGTTTTCCGACTGCCAGCCACCTGGGTCCTGCTTTCCTAATTCCACACCATTACTTGGGAAGCGGCCCTTGCTGGGGTGCTTCTATCCTGAGGAAGGAAAGGAATGGGACGTGGCTCGCTGGCTCTGCCTGGAAGGGTAGGAAAGCTCTCTCTTCAACCATGGGCCATCCCTGCCTCTGCAGGCAGCTCTCCTAGTTAGGAAACCTGTCTTTTTTATATGATTTCTACTCATGGGTCCTGATTCTACCTTCTTCCTCTTCTTTTTTTTTTTTTTCTTTTTTGAGACGGAGTCTCGCTCTGTCGCCCAGGCTGGAGTGCAGTGGCCGGATCTCAGCTCACTGCAAGCTCCGCCTCCCGGGTTTACACCATTCTCCCGCCTCAGCCTCCCAGTAGCTGGGACTACAGGTGCCCACCACCACGCCCGGCTAGTTTTTTGTATTTTTAGTAGAGACGGGGTTTCACCAGGTTAGCCAGGAAGGTCTCGATCTCCTGACCTCGTGATCCACCCGCCTCGGCCTCCCAAAGTGCTGGGATTACAGGCTTGAGCCACCGCGCCCGGCCTCCTTCTTCCTCTTCTATGTGACAGTCCCTTGTATTACTCAGGCCAACTGTTGGGGGCCTACAAGCCTTTCCTTTTTCAGGCCAAACACCTCCAGGCCCTTCCACTGTTCCTTGTGCTAAATGTCCCCCTTGGACAGCCACGGTCATCTGTGCCACAACACGACACTGGGCCTTAGGCCAGGAAGAGGGACCCAGTGGGAAGGAGGTATAGGGAGGTGTTCTGGCATTGGGGTTTCTATCGAGAAGCATGCTGAGCATAGAAGAGAGTAGAAGAGGGAGGGGATGGAGGGGAGGGAAGGACCTTGCCATGACAATGGTTGCAAAGAGACCTTTCACTTTGGCTTGTATGGCAATCCCGAAGGAGAAATAGCACCATTGAAATCCACAAGGGCAGCTCTGGAGAAGGGCACTGAGAATTGGGCCTCAGAGCTTCTCTTGTCCTAGGAAAGAGCTCTGGTGTCTGTGTGCCTCCCTGCATCTGAAGTCCAGGAATCAAACCAGCTCACCATGGAAAAGAGGTTTTGCCGCAGTGCATCTTAGTGCAGCCACACCACTTTCAGTTCCCTCTCCCGACCTCCAGGAGCCAGAGCCTGGTCAGATCTACTCTCCATGAGCAGAAAAGAAAAATCTGAGCCACATACTTGGCTAGCGGGAACCAGGGATGGAAGCTGGGGACACCTGAGTATCCTGGGCACAAGGACACAGGGGAAGGCACACAAAAACTGCCCCATTCAATTTGTATTTGGATGTGACTGAACTGTCATGTCCACCAACAGGCTGGGCCATCATGAGGGAGTCTCATCAGGGAAGGAAAGGCCTGCAGCTGGCAGTGGCATCGGTTAGGTGTGGACTTCAGCTTGCACTGGCCACAGCAAGAGGATGACAAGGGATTCTGGACTCCTTGGGAGGGGGAGTCCCAGGCTAGACTCCCAGGAAGAAGCTAAAGCTGAAGCATGGACTTCAGAGCCTTAGTCCTTCTGTTTGGGGAAAGGGTAGAATCTACCCCCTTGCTCAGAAAGGAACACACGTTCCCTGAGGCCATGGAACTCACACCTTGACTCTCAGATGAACTGGCTTGGCCATGCATTGGTTTAGAGACTCAGAAATATACCGGAAAAATGGAGGAATACTCTCTCTCCCATCCCAGTGTTGCTCGGCGGTGGGCTCTGCCTGTTCTGAGGGTAGCAATGTTGTAGCAGTTCCCTTAGCAGAACTGAGCTGGGCCAGCAGCAGGCGAGGGCTGGGGGCTGGGGGCTGGGTGCTCAGGTTCCTTGCAGCACCCGCTCTCACCCTGCTGCACTCAGCTCTCCAGCAGTTCTCCCTCCCCCACGCTCAGGGCAAGGGGCGCTGTGACAAAGCTTTGCAGCAGGTGACTGAGGGATCGGCAGTCGTCTATAGTTAGCTGCTGAAAGCCCTCAGCTCGGAGACCAGCTCCACATCTCACAGCAGGCCTGTGATCACTGTTACGTGCCCCCAACCCCAGCTTAGACCCAATGTCTGCTGCAAGTACTGAGGATGATGCTAAGGACGGGCATCCAAAGAGAGCAGCCGAAGTGATTCTTTCACGCCCCAGGAGGTTTCCCACTTTCAGAGTGTATGGAGCAGGAGGAGGGAAGGAGAGTTCTACGTGGGCTCAGGTATCAATTAACCAGAGCTGGTGCGTGTGGGCATGTATGTCTAGTGCTGCCGACGGCTGCAGCCCAAACCAGTGAAATGGCAGCCTTCATGTTGGCACAGCCAACACGTGTCCCTTCCAGGGCACAGACTGCTTAGGGGTGGCTGGAGGGAGGGGCTGTAGTGGGGTAGGTTGCTCCTGGTTTCTGAGTCTGGGCAAAGTGCATCACACAAAGTGAGGGGCACTCATTTTTCCAATTTCAGGCTTGGGAGTAAAAAAAAGAGAGTGAAAGAAAAGGAAGAGAGAAAAGAGCCAGCCAGACAGAGCAGAGATACACAAAGAAAGCCACAGAGGATGCATTGCCCAGGTTGCATTACCTTAAGGATAATTTCTAATGTAAAGATACTAGTGAAGACATAGTCTGCATTGCCTAGGATCTGAAAAATAAGCATAATTGGATTAGTGGCTCTGAGAGTGAACCCGACACCAACAGGAAGGAGCATGTGTGTTAGCGACAGACAGCGGCAGAGACCTGGTGCTGGCACAAGGGGGACAGGAGGAGCAAAGGGGGATGGGGGCTTTACCTTCAGAGCAATTTCAATGGTGAAAATGGTGGTAAAAACAATATCAAAATAAAACAGAATCTGCAAAACAAAAAGGAACAGGGTGAGGATGGGATGGGGAAGGGAGAAAAGCAGGATGGGAAGAGAGGTCAGTGGATGTTCACCAGAAAAGGGGCCACACTTCAAAATGAGATGCATGGCACTTGAGCCTTTGCACAGGGACACAGATGGAAATGGGGGGCGAGCAGCACGCACACAGCGATCCTGAGGTGGGGCTAGCCTCAGGCAGCACAGCGGCTTCCCTTGAAGCCCCCAGATAAGTGAGGTGAGCTTCCAGGGCTGGCCTCAGCTGGTACTGGATCTGAGCAGCATCTAGTTGGATGCTTTTCCCATTAATCCAATTTACTTACAAACCCAAATCGGACCACTGAGATGCTTGTCAAAAGGACAGAGAATGGGGTTTGTCTTTTTGCAGGGAGATTAAAAATGCTTTGCTCATGTGGGTGGGACTGAGCTGGCGAGCTTCCTGTATTGGTAGAAATCTACTCCTGGGTTATGTCCTCTGGGGCAAGGGAGGTGCATCCTTCAGGTGAGGTCTGCACAGGCTGACGACCGGCTTTGCAGGATTGCATACTTATTCTATTTCAGGTGATGGATCAGGGGTGGGGCCAACACCTGCTAACCTCACTAAGACAGCCCGGGACCAAGCAGGCCCCAGGAGTGCAGAGTACTTTGGCATGGGTATGGCTTTCGATCAGCAGGCTGTCTTCATGCCTACTTGGTTGGACTTGACAAAGGTTTGAGGTTTTGAAATATAGCAATTCTTAAACTGGCCTTTAATGTTGTTCAACAGAGCCTTGGGTGGGCCCTCACATTTGGTCTACTCTGCTGAAGGTACCAAGACTCTCTTTTAGGTAAGGTCAGCCTTATCACTGGCACTTATTTGCCGATGCTCCCCTTCTGGTCATAGTACGCTGGGAGCAAGGGAGGGCATGTAGTCAGTGGCCACATTTTACCAAGTTTGCAGGGAACTAGAGCTTCCTGGGGAACATCCACAGGCAATGGAAGTCCTACCCTTTGCCCATGATCAAACCAGCCTGAGCATTTGGGTACATGCTCTCTTACTTGTTTGTGGTTCTAGGGTGGTTTTCTATCAAGCCCTACTCTCTTAATGAAATGTTAGTTGTGGATCTGATTATGACATCTAGAATTGGGCTCCGGATTGAACAATGATGTCAGCAACAGAAGCTGTGGGCCCGGCACAGCTCCAGTGGGAAGGAGGGCAGAGGACACAGGCAATGCATACATGGTTCCTGAAGGAGGTGTGCTGGACCGGGTCCTCAGCAGCCAGGGAAATGCTGCTGAGCAGAATGAAGAAGAGGATCAGGTTGGTGAAGATCGTGTCGTTGACAATGCGGTGGCACTGGAGGCGAAACCTGTATGGGAGGGGGGACAGGAGGAGAGACAAGTCAAGGCAGACAAGGGGAAACAGCAGCCAGCTCTTGGGAGCCCGTCTCCTCAGCTCTTCCCAGCAGCTGGCAACAGGTGCTTGTTGGCTTCAAGTGACCTCTTCATTTTGAAGTCTTACTGCCACTTGGTAATGACAACCCCTGACCCCCATGGTGCAGATATCATCTTTGATATTTTAGAAGGTTACATCTGAGACCTTTGAGAATCTCTGAATTCCCAAATCCTGCTCTGACATTCATAACTGGCTTTTGTTTGGGGACTTATTTTCCCTGTCATTGAAAAGAAATCACTTTATGAGATCTGCTCTATGCTTATGCACAGGGAACAATAGGACTGCCCGGAGCTGGGTATGCTGAGGAGCTGGCCAAGCCGGCTTTCTGTAGGTGATTTGCTCCTGTGTAAGAGCTTTACATGTGCAATTCACTTCTATGCCCCAGCACAACTACCCAACTGAGCTTCTAGGCACTCAGTGATAGTACCAAAAATGCTAGGTTCCTAAATGCGAAAGTGTCTTGTACACCATCTCATCTTGACAACAATGTAGGAAGGAGGGGATGAGTGTCATCATCTTCATTTCACAGGTAAGAACACTGAAACCCAAGTAGGAGAAGCTTGCCCAGAAATATAGCCTTAGTGTTGGGGAGTCAGGGCTTCAAGCCTTCAGACTTCTGCTCCTGGCATTATGGTTGACTAAATGCTCTGAGAAGCCCTGCTGCTGCAGAAGCACCAAACCCTCGAAGGGCCAAGCTCTCTGAGACAATTCTGGTTTATGAGAGTTAGGAGATGGCTGTAAGAATCATCTGCTTCAAACCAACAACCCCTCCCACCAACCTCCACTGAGCTGAGGCTATGTATGGAGAGAGAGCCAGCCAGGAAGGCAGAATTGCTTGAGGATGGAAGCCAATAACAGCAGTGCTATCAAGAAATTGCAGGTTAAGCCAGTCTTGAGGTGGGGCAGGAAAGCCTGGGAATTTTAGGCCGAGCCAACACCTCCAAGGGGCATCTGGAAGAAAGCCTCCCCAGACCTACTTTAGTCCTCAGGACTCTCACAAATGAAGAAGAAGTGTTGGGGTCACAATCAAAGATCATCAGATGCACAAAAGGACAAGCCACTAAGATGGGAAATCTGAAGAAACACCGGATAAGTGATTTAGATTCCAAAGACTGGGGGTATTGGAAATATTAGATATAGACTATAAAACAACTATATTTGAAATATTTAATGAAATAAAGGACTAAATCACAAAGATGAGGAATTGATAGAAACTACTAGATTTAGAGAGATGAATCTGGAAATCAAGCAACAAATGGAACCAGCTAAAACAAAAACATATAATGGTCAAGATAAAAAATTGGTTTAAACAGTAATATAGATTAAGTTGAAAATAGAATTAAGAAACTGGAAGATACAGCTGAAGAAATCTCCCAGAATACAGAAAGACAAGGAGATGAAAGATATGTAAGACCCTCTAAGAAAGAGGGAGAACAGAATGAAAAAGTCTAACAGATGTCCACTTGGAGTGTCAAAAGGAAGAAATATAGAATTAAAAAGAAGTAACATTTAAACATTATGGCTATACATTTTCAATAACTAAATAAAAATCTAAATCCATAGGCTTAGGAAGCAGAATGTATTCTAAGCAAGAAATCCACACCTTGACACATGGTAGTAAATCTATACAACCACAAAGGCAACAGAATATGTTAAAAGCAGCTACAAATAAAGGTTAGGTTACTCACAAAGAACTCATAGTTGGAATGACACCTGGCTTTACAGTGGAATAACACCTTTCTTGTGCTGCAGGACAAAAACTGTCTAAAATGGTGTTCACAGCAAAACTATCTTTCAAGAGCAAGAAGTGAAAACAGTTATAGGTAAGTAGAGGCCAAGTGAATTTGCCATTATGGAACTAAAGGAGCTTCTAAAGAATGTACTTTAGGAGGAAAGAAAATGTTAGCTAAAGGATGGACGGAAATGAATAAAAAAATGGTGAACAAATAAAATGGTAAGGTGTACATATATCCAAACACACACTATCTATATGATAATAAGACTCATTAACTTGTTGGTTAAAAATAAAAGTTGGACTAAGATACTAATGACAATTCCATGTAAGTAAGGAGCAGATGAGTGAGTTAAAATAGTCTAAGGTCAATCTATTATACAGGAGGAGATTCTTGATATTGTTTAACATCACATTTTGTTAAGTTAAATAGAATTAGTAAATTATCAAGGGTAATCACCCAAAGAATAGAAATAGAGTTTAAACATTTCAAAAAGTGGAGAGAAAAGGCCGGGCGCAGTGGCTCACGCCTGTAATCCCAGCACTCTGGGAGGCCGAGGCGGGCAGATCACAAGGTCAGGAGATCAAGACCATCCTGACTAACACGGTGAAACCCCGTCTCTACTAAAAATACAAAAAATTAGCCGGGCACTGTGGCGAGCGCCTGTAGTCCCAGCTACTTGGGAGGCTGAGGCAGGAGAATGGCCTGAACCTGGGAGGTGGAGCTTGCAGTGAGCCGAGATTGTGCCACTGCACTCCAGGCTGGGCGGCAGAGCAAGACTCAGTCTCCAAAAAAAAAAAAAAAAAAAAAAAAAAACCAAAAAGTGGAGAGAAAAATAAACACAAGCCTTCTGATTCAAAATCCAGCACTATTTCCTAAATCAGTGTCTGTTTATACAATTTACAGGGAGCTGGGAGAGTCTCAGGCTCCATCCAGAGGTTCAGGTAAAACACAGGAAACTGCCAGGCTGGTATTAGAGAGAGCAGGAGCCCACCTTCCCCACCATTGCTGCACACCTGTTGTTAGAGCTGAAGATGAAAAACGCGCTGGCTTCTGGCATGGGCACTGCCTTTTCCTTAAGGTGAAGCTCAGAGAGTGGTCGTGGGCGAGGGCCGACAGGCATCTCTGGCTCCTCCTCATCCTCTTCTCCTGTAAGAAGAACAGCACCATTCTAAATAACTCCAGCACTCCCACTTATTTTACCACTTTCAGAGACCTTCCTACTGGCAGACATGATTATGGCTCTGAAAATGTAGGGTACCAACCAAGACAGACATTCTGCTGTCTCCCTGTGGGTGCTGCTGCAGCTCATCTCTGTTGGAGAAGACGTATCTGGCAGTGCACAATAAGGGGGACTGTAAGTAGGGTGACCAACTTGTCCTGGTTTTAAAACTAAAATTCCCACATCCCAGGAAACCCCCTAGTTCTGGGCAAACGGGGGTGGTTGGTCATCCTAGTTGTAAGGTATGAGAAAAGGCGACCAGGTAGGACAGGGCACTGCCAGGTGTTACTCATCTATCTAGGCTGCAGGTTGGGGAAAGGGTATGGCTTCGTTGGCTTGTGGAATCCCTTGCAAATAACCCCACCCTTGGAAGTTCCAGGAATTAAAACCCAACACTTTCCCAATTTCTGAAACAACACAAAACAACAACAACAACAACATCATGTGCTGTCGAGATAACAGGGCAATACTACTGACCACAACAGGCCCTTCGTGCAAAGGTGTAGACACTGACACCAATGAAAGAAGTGCCTTTGTTCTCCCAGCCAGTGGCCACATTTACTGTGGAACAAAGTCAGGCAGCTTATTTCTGCGCTTGCAAGCACAATGCTCACGGGGGGAAGTGCTGCATATCCTGTGCTGGTCACATGTGTTGAAGATGCTCAGAAGGGGAAAGTAATAACATGGCAGTGAAGGGCAGACTCTCCAGCCAGTCGCCTGGATCAGAATCCTGGCTCTGTTTTTCTAGCTGTGGGCATTTTACTGAGTCTCTTTGTGCCTCAGTTTCTCCATCTAAGGTGGAATAATAACAGTACATCTATACCTCAGAATGGTGCCAGGCACATAGCAGCCGCTATGGGACAGACGCGAAGCCTGTAAATTAATGCTCAACATCTTTCTCAGTCAGATCCTTACCACCTATTATTCCCTAACAAACTGTCCACTCACATGAAACTATTTTCTGAACACTTCACTATAGTGCATTGAACAGTTTTCCTGCAAATTCATGCCTACCTAGAACTTTGCAATGTGACCTTATTTGGAAATACGGCCTTTGCAGATGTAATTGGTTATGATGAAGTTATTCTGGGCTAGGATGGGCCCTAAATCTAACGACTGTTCTCCTCATAAAGACAGGCAGAGAGACACAAAAACACACTTAGGGAAGAAGGCCATGTGAAGACAGAGGCAGAGACTGGAGGGATGCATCTACAAGCCAAGGACTGCCGGCAACCACAAGAAGTTAAGAGAGGTAAGTGAGGATTATTCCCAAGAGCCTTTCAGAAGGTGCTTGACCCTGCAGACCCCTTGATTTTGGACTTGCAGCCTCTAGAACCATAAAAGGATGCATGCTGCTGTTTAAGCTGCCCAGCGTGTGGTCACTGGTTATGGCAGCCCTAGTGAGCTGACAAGTTCACTGTGTGCTCCGCCCTTCCTCATGCTCTCTCTCTCTGTTTGAGCTGCTCTTCATCTCCCTCTCTGCAGAGCACACAAGGACCCCCAATCCAGACAGCATCCTCCATCCAGCTTTCCTCAGTACTCGTGCTCCAGGGAACGATCTTTCCACGAATCCCACCAGAACCTCTGCCTCCAGTGCCTCGATGACTGATTTTAAATGTCTGTCCTTTCTCTCTGTGTGCTAAAAACCCTGGAAAGAAAAGCTATGCCTGGCACTAGAAGCCCTTATTTCTTGACAATGATTGAACTTCCACACCCTTCAGAAGGAAGGGGACTCTGTATAAGACGAAGGTGAAGGGGATCCTAGTCTGGCTGGAGAAAGACAGTTATGGGACGCTTGTCTCACGGACGCAGCCGGGCCTCTGCATGTTCTCCCTCTTCTGGTTCAAACAAAGCCAGGTACTGCAAAGAAAAAATGCCTGACACAGAAAGCAATTCTTTATCAAGCAAAAAGCATTCCAGCATTTAGGGACCCAGGGCTTTTTTGGAGGACCAGTACCATACAGGCATCAATCAGATTCTTTCCCTAGGGTAATTAGAGCTGACCAGCAAGACAACTGATATTTTTTCAGCAGAAGAGAGGTCCAAGATGGAAAACTGTCTGCAGGCCAAGAGTTGGAGTTCTTGTGACACCCTACCCTTGGTATGTAAAAGAAAAGTCTTCCAATTAAAGTTGAATAAGTAAAACAGAAATGGCCTAAATCATGATATTTCAAGTGAAATTTAACTGAGAAGGATTTTACATTCCTGCCTAGGTGTTTGTATTCTTTTCAGTTTTGCTCAAAATGACCCAACACTTTCTTCTTCATGGTAATTTGATAACAGGTAATTCTGTGCTTATTTCAATCATTTGTGTTTACAGCAAACCCATATTTACTATAGCTCTGTGCTATTCAAAGTTCCTAATGGAAAATGGTGCAGGCTCTTCCATCTGCACGAGCTCCCTCCCTGTTTATGAAGCTCCATGCTGAGCTCCATTCCTGGGGAGAAGCCAGTTAGCTGGTCCATTTAGTCACAGAGCAGCTGAAGGCCAGGCACAGTGCTTAGGGGGAAACGATTTCTGAAGGACAAACTCTGATTTGTAAAGGAACACAACTTCAACAGCATGTGATGCTTAGCAGGTATTATGGATACGGAGGGAGGCTGACAGATCAGGAAAAGTCAGGCAAAGCTCATTTTGGTGTTGGCAACTGAACCACCTAGTCTTCTACTCCCAAATGCCAGTGGAATACATTAGGGATCTTTCTTTTCTCATTTTTGTTCTTGGAGGTTTGGAAAAAGCACGGGAAGTGAAGCGCTGCTGCGCTCTGGAGTTGCTGCTGCATTTTGGACGGCAGGTCAGAGGATTCCAAAGTAAAACCAGGGTAGCACTCGAAGCTCCACCCTTGGTCCTTGGCAACCCTTGCCCCTCTCCATTTGGCGCTCATCCTCACTTCTGTGATTTCGCTCTTGGCCACATAAAGTAAAGACATTTGTAAGATCTAGTGCCTACGGAGTATTGAGCCCAAGGCTGAGAACACAAAGCCATGGTTCTTGTCCTCAAGGAGCTTAGTTTCTAGCAGGGCACAAGAGTCTGCTACCAGCTGAAGGGAGTGTCTGGTTGGTAAGTGCCAGACACCCAGAGCAATGCCTTGGGGCACAAGGAGCACAGGTGGTAGATATAGTTTCTGCATTGGGGATCTTCTCTTCACTGGCTCAATTACAAAACCTCAGAGTCACCCTACGTTCCTCTTTGTCTCTCTCCAACATCTAAGCTATGAGTGAATCCAGCTAGTTCTACCTGCAAAATGTACCCCAAGTCTGACCACTTCTCTGCATCTCCAGCACCATCCCCTGCCCAAGCTGCCATCCTCTCTGCCTGGATACTGCGCAAGTATCCTCCCTGCCCCAGTTCTGCTCTCGACCACCACTGCTCTTTATCCACACGGCACCCAGAGGGAAGCTCTGAAAGGGTGTGTCAGACATCAGGTCAGGGCCTCTTCTGCTCAGACGTTCTGGCAGCCCTCCAGGGCACTGGATCAGACCCAGTCTCCCGTGTGGCCCTGCACCTTCTGCCCTGCCCTCCTGCCCTGCCCCAGCCTCCTGCCTCAGGGCACTATCCCTTGGTTCTCTCTGCTTCAGGCACACTGGCCCTCTTTGGAGTCCCCACAGCCAGTGCATCCCCCGTAAGAGATTCTGCATTCAGGTTCTCCACCTAGAGAGCTCTTTGCTGATTCCGTGTCTAGTTCCTTTGAATCATTCAGGCTCCAGTCAAATGCTGTGTCCTCAGAGAAGCCTTTGCTGACCACACAGTCAAAGCAGCCTGACCCCTGAGTATCCCCTAACACAATCCTTGATTTTACTATCTTCACATCATGTGATGTCACCTTCTTGGTTGGTTTGCCTGCTGCCTGTCTCCCCACTGATATGTCAGCTCCAGGAGGCTGGGGGTCTTCCCTGTTTGCCCACCACAGGGACCCCCATGTCCCTGGTACCTAGCACAGGGCCTGGCACACAAGTAAGTGCTTCATGAATAGTTAATGAATACCTACAAGGTTCCTCCCAACTCTCAGCATCTCTGATGATTGTACGATGCTAAAAAACTCCTTCAGCCTCTCCAACACCCCGATTCAAAGCTCAGTCAAGACCACCCTTCTGCATGAAGCCCCCAGTCTCCACGACCTCATGGCTCTCCTTGACCTTGAACCCCTTGCAACAATGAAAGGCTCCCCCAGCACAGGCGCTGCTGACTACTCAGTGTCTGGTGGCACTCCTTTTTCAAATGTGTACCTGTTAACTTTAAGTCCTTAGTGGCTCTTGCAAACATCTACACGTTCACTCAAATAAATTAATAAATTAAACAAAAGTAGAATTAGCTTCCACTCATCTGGGCACAATGATTTTTTTTCCAGTGAGTTGGGGTTTTTCTCTATAATTAGGGTATACCGATCTGGGAGGCTGAAACCGGCTGGCGAGCTTTTCAGATGAAACAGAGAGGGAGGATTCTAGGGCTATGGCTGGCCTCGATGGCCCCTTGTTGAATTAGAAACAGGCCCCTCCTCTGAGTATTCATGGTCATGTGAGGGCAACTGAAGCTGCAGCCAGCAGAGTGCACTCTGGAGTCCAGCTCCCACTTGGCCACTCTGATATATCGCCTTGGGTGCAATCTGGACAGCCCAGAAGGGAGGGAGAGGGCAGGGGACGAGCCTAGGAGACAGGGCAAGAGAGAGACGGGGAGGCAGCAGAAGAGCATGGCAGTGTGCTCCCTGGCACTGGCCCTTTCTCCCTAGTGGCCCGGCTGAAGGCAGAGCAGGAGGAACGCTCACCAGTGCTGCCTGCTAAGGGGTACCTGCACGAACCAGGCATGGCAGGGGCCAGCGGCCTGGAAGGGGCAGCGGTTGGGAGCACAATGGTAGATTAGGCTCTTCGCCATTCATGGTTCGGGAGAAGAGAAGCAGGAGGGAACCAGAGATTGACCAGAACGGAGACAACAGGCCACATGATCTTCGGAGGAGTCTCTGGGAACTTCTGCTGCACCTGGTACTAAAGGATCCAGGAGCTGACTGGGCAGGCAGGGAAGGGAGGAAGTGGGAAGGCGGGAGGAGCTGGGAAGGACAGGCTGACTTAGCCTTTAGGGGCAGGGCGATGTGTGGGGCCACCAGCTTTAAGAGCATACTGCCCTTTGGACCTCCTGGATGAGGACCTGGAGACCGGGGATAGTGTACAAATGGGCATGCTTGGGGCTGGCTTCAAAGGCCGGAGTGGTGGCTGGTGTGTGTGGCGGGGCAGTCAGGGTATGGACCAGAGGTTTCAACACAAAAGTAAAGAGACACATGTAACCAACAGAAATGACAGGGAGCGGGACACACGCTCAAAAATCTCAAGAATCCTGAGGCCTCAGGGGAGGGGAGGAAGAGCTTTTCAGCTGGAAAGCGTAAGCATCCCCCGGTCCTCAGAGCCACCGGGTTAGAGGCATTTCTAGGACGGCGGACGTGGTGACAAAATCCTTATTAGTTTTTTTTTTTTTTTTTTTAACATTCTTCTCTTTGATTTCATTAGAGCAACAAAGAAGAGAAAAGCCAAGAGTACAGTATTTAGAATAATTTGAGATTTTTGTTGAAGATGCAAGAGGTGTTATCTGCCGTACAGGCCTGGCTGCAGCTGGGTGCCTGTGGGAAAAGACCCTCATACCAGATCTGCCTTGTGGTGTGTGCAGGGAGGCCCGTCCTGGAGGCTGGCCCCAGTGGGAGGGCTCTTCTCAGGGCCCTAAGGAATTTGTTTTATTGCTGTCTTTCATTTTAAACCTTAAAGATTTACACAAGAGTAGAATCTTGCATACCAAACCTCATATATATAACCAGCTTCAACAACTTTGGACATTTTGCTGATCTTGTTCCATTTATCTTCTCTGTCCCATTTTTTGTTGTTGGAATATTTTAAAAGCAAAGCAAAATAAAAAAACCAAAAAAAAAAAAAAAAAAAAAAAAAAAAAAAAAAAAAAGCAAAGCAACTCGTAAACATTTTCGACTCTGGCTATAAACACGGCAGCAGTTTAAAAACAGAACTACAAAATATTATACCAACAAGATTAACAAAACTACTTTAAATCATTTAGTTCCAAGTCCATATTCAATTTCCCCCAATTACCTCTAAAATGTCATTTTAAAGTGTATTTGTTGCTTCAGGATCAAGACAAGATCCTCCCATTGCATTTGTTCAATAATTCTAGTACGTCGTTGAAATTCCCTAACAGTTTCACCCTAGAACGGTTTTTAAGAACTTCAAAGGCTTAATGCCCTGCACATGAAAACACCCTTCCTGTTCTTTCTATCCAAGCTCTAGGAAACCACATCCTATTTCCTTGCAGGAGGAGGGGAGTGAGGATGGTGTGACCACAGAGTCTGGTTCCCAAGGATAACAGAAGATGCCTGTGAGTGTTCTAAGCAGAGAACCAGTGGAGGGAAAGCAAAAAGGGAAACCGAGCTTTGCTCATAAATGTAGGAGGTTCTCAGCCACCTAACTTGGTGAACAACCCAAATACAGCCTAACCTACAGGAACAAGGAAATGTCAGTAGAATCAACAGTCCCTTGATACACGTTATTGACTTCAAGCTTGAAACTGGCGATGATATCTGCAATTCTAGGTCAGAGGAAGGTAAGCCAAGGCCTTGTACAGGGCATGGGATTTCAGGAAGCTGGGAAGTGAAGCCTGGAGGGAAGACCACTGACCTCTGACATTAAAGCCCTGGAGAAGCAGACTGCCTGCCAATTTATGTATCAGACTAGAAGCACAAGAAGATGGAGTCAGTAAGAGCGCCTTTTATAATGAGACCTGAAATCATTTTCTAAAGCAACAAGTGGGACATCTGTGGTGGCAGCTGTGCCTGTACTCGGCACTGCCTCCTGAGTAGGGGCAAGGCAGATTTGAGATTTACCATTAATATTAAGTGAGCATCATGTTGCAACATATGCCACACTAATACATTATATAAATTAATCATGATTTTACAACATGTAATGTAACAAAAATTTAAATGTACACAGAATCCAGCTTGGAAAGGACACAAAAGCACTGCTCAAATGTGATCGTATTATGAGGAAACCAGAAACAAAGCTGTCTCCCAGATGCTGACTGATGATGCTTAAATATAGAGACGGAAGACACTCAGCAGTGCAAGGTACTTATGGAGGGACACTGGAACCATGGTCCCTAATACACGGCCACTCCCGCGTGGCTTTAGAATTTAGATCTCTGTCCCCAATCTCCCAATCCCAGGTTAGGCAGTGGGACTGGTACCTGTAGTTTCTGGGTTGGGGTAGGGGCTCTTATCCTCATTTTCATTGGGCTGGAGGTCATCCATGTTGATCTAGACAGTCACAGGGGAGAAGGAGGAAGAATTCAGTTAGATATGTCCACAAGTTAAGAGGCTTGCAGCAGCCTTGAAATTGCATTTTAGTCAGTGACTTAGCTCGAAAATAGGTCCTTGTCACTGCATATCCCCTTCAAGACATCAGCAGATGGCTGGGATCCAGCCAATCTGCCTTCTCTTTCTCCTCCCAGCTCTCCTGTTCATCCCCACTGGCTTTCTTTCCACTGGGTGTCTTTCTCTCCTCTTCTCCACGGGATCTGGCTGGGGAAGGCTGTGGCCCTCCCTCCCCAGCACCAGCCTCACAGCTCCAGGAAGGAGACAGCTCCTCACCTTGGTAGTGGGTGGAGACTCTCCGTCAGCCGTGATGGATTTCAGCTCAATCTTCTCCTCCTTGGATTCCTCCACTGCCGGCTTCTCTACCATCTCTTGTTTCTTCTCTGGGCTGGCAGTCCTGGCCAGTCAGCAGCAGAAAAAATAAATGGCTGTTTACTGGAGTGATAGGGAACAGTGTAGGAGGGAACTGCCCTGTGGCCTTTTGGGGCCAGTGGGGGCTCCCTGGGTCTGAATCCATCTTCCTTTCTCCAGGGCACTTCTCGTGTGCAGATCAGTCACAAGCGCTATGGGGCTGAACCACACTTGGTCTGCCTGACACGCAATTGGCCTCTTGCAGCTCCAGAGATGCCTGGGTCGCCAAAGCAGAAAAGGATGGTGGATCTCCTCTAGGATTGGCTCCTGGAGGAGCTCTGCTCAGTGCCTGACAGCTGTGTGGCCTGGAACTGTCCCGTCTAGACAATGATAGGATACAACTATAGGGCCCCGTCTTGCCTTCCTAACACTGGAGATGAATTATAAAGTAGTGAGGAGGACTCCCTCCGTAAGCTGGAGTTGGGTTTCCCAACTGAGTGGCTGCCTTTCTCTCTCCCCACCCTACACTCCCGCCACCTATCACAGCTTCTCAAAAGATAATCCCAACAGGTGGAGAATATGACACCATTGTAGAGACTATTATAATTCACCATGGTCCCTACTAGAGTGATGCTCAGGAATTAGGAGAAAGGCCCAACTTAGGAAGCCGCAAACCCAGAGTCCTCCTAGGAGGGACAGCCAACACAGACTGGCAGTCAAGCCTCTCTCTGCCACCAGTGGGATGACAGTCCAGAATGGGGGTCCTGGAGCCCCAGGACTGGGCAAGCTTAGAGGGTTACCTGGCCAGCTTCTTTCTCTCCTTCTCCTCTTCCTCCTCCTTTTGGGCAGATGTGAGGCTCTCAGCGTCAGCCAGGTTGTCCACAGCAATGGCCAAGAACACATTCAGTAGGATATCTGTTTGTGTCCATTCTTAAAGAAAATGACCCTTGGCTTGGGGTTTTGGTGGCACAGGGGGCAGGGGGGTGTAGAATGTGCAAGGCAGAGCTCCTCAGCAGAGACAGCTTGACGGTGAATCACTTTGAGGGAGTCAGACCCCAACAGTGTTACTCCCCTCCCCTTCCTCCCCATCACCCTCCTAGCTACCTGGAGCTATCTAGAGGGATGAGAACAGGCTAGCCTGCACACTGGAGCGGGCGGGAGTGAGGCAGCAAGCCCTGCCTTGCACTTTAATTGCTGGGTTTCATGATTGGTTTCCCCACTGAGATGACTGGCTGTAATTGACATTATAAACAGCATTGTCTCCAGCAGGATGCAGAATGCTCTTAAGAGCGGTTTATTATAACGAGGCACTGAGGGGGTGGCTTGGCATCTCTGCCAACTCTTAATGTGAGCCTGCACACACGAAGACCCTTGGAGGGTCCAGCTGGAGCCAGCCAAGGCTTGGGAGTTCCCAGTGGAGACAGTTCTTTGCCCTTTCTCCCCACCCCACTCCACCAACAGAAACGCTGTGGGTCAGAAAAGTGCAGAATCAAAGAAAGCATAGCTGGAAGGGGGCTGTCAGTTTGTGAAGTCTGACCCCCAGCCCCAGGCACCCAGACATTCATATCATTTCACAGCACAGGGAAGCTGCAACCCAGGCAGGGGAAGAGGGGCTTGTCCAGGGAGGCGTCTGAATGTGGTAGGGGCTTGGCATGCATGATCCCATTAAAACTCCCAATGACCCTTTATGTAGTAGGTTCTATGATTCCATTGCCACATTTTACAGACACTGAGGTAGAGGACCGCCCAGCTGGGAAAAGAGGCAACCTTGTCTGCAGGCTTCCATGACTGTGTTTTCTGCACTGCCTTAACTGGGACTTGGCCCAGTGCTGTTCCCATGTTACCCCTGACTCTGGACGTGACTCTCTCAGGGTTGTGAGCTGGGGAAGAGAAGCAGCACCTGTGGTTTGCCACCCTGGAAACCCGCCCGAGCCAGGATCAGGAAGGAGCTTTTAGGGCTGTGTGAAGTCTGTGCAGCTCTGCCTGCGACTCCAGTCCTGGAGAGCAGCATCAGAGGGAGGGGTGCTGAGCAAAAAGCAGGAGGAGAGCTGAAGGTCACTTGAAGGACAACGGCTCACCCTCCCTCACGGAGCGTCCCGCCCCCGAGCGGACGCAGCGGCCCCAGGGCAGCCGGCCCGCTGTCCCTACCGCGGCCTGTGTGGGTGGCTGCGCACTGCACGCCGCAACGCCAGGGGGCGCCGCTCACCTACATGACGCCGAGCGCACGCCCGGAGCGCGGCGCCGCTGCCGCCCCGGAGGGTTCGGGAAGGTGAACCTCACCTATGCCAAAGCTGCAGGTTTCCACCCAGACCCACCTCCGCCGCCACGGCGTTCTAGGCTGGGTGGTGTGAACCCGAGCAGGACCGCCCGGACCTGTGGGGTGTGCCCGTTTGGCACTGGGCTGCAGGCTGGGGGCTGGGGGCCGCAGGGGTGGGGGAGCAGCAGCAAAGGATACAGTTTCCACAGATGAAGAGGATGATGAAGTAAATACAGACTAACATCCCTGGAAAAGAGGGGCCGCCATAAGCCATGATCCCATCATACATCACCGAATTCCAGTCCTCCCCGGTCAGGATCTGAATGACACATTCCCACCAATAAGGGACACAGCGTTAGACCAACAGCAAACCCAAAACCACCCTGCCCTGCCCCACTACGTCAACAGAATTGTCCAAAATTTCCTTTCACTCCTTTCCCTCCTCCTGGCCCCCAGTCCTCCTCCCCAGGGGCTCTGAGCTATTGAACTGTCCTTAGACAAAAGGCCTGGCCACTGGCATAATGGTATTTGAAGGGTGACTAGGACTTTTTGGCCCAAAGATCTCTGACTTTCTCCACACATGCTTGAGCTGACCATCAGCTATTCCTGGGGGTAAGGCATCAGGGCCCTTTTGCAGTATTGTGTTTGCTGAGACAGCCACATGCTACACCAGCTTTCCCCAAACATTCCTCACTTTAAGATTTTCATAGCATCTACATGTGATTCATTTTTACCTCAATCTACTTTTAAAGTTAAATAGATGCCATTCTGAGTTTGCCCTAAGCCAAAATATCTATGAAATCACAAATTTGATGGGGCCAGTAATATTTTTTTCCAGGGACAAGCATGGTGGGTAGGAAAGCCAGGGTTTCGTCACCCTCTCCCCCCCAATAAGAGCAGTCTGCTTTTGTTTATGTTTTGGGCTTTCATGGAGAATTTGAGTAAAGGATTCCATGGATAAGAAGGCTTTCTTTTTTTTTCTCTTTTTTTTTTTTTTGAGACAGTCTTGCTCTGTCACCTAGGCTAGAGCGTGCAGTGGTGGCGGGATCTCAGCTCACTGCAACCTCCGCCTCCTGGGTTCAAGAGATTCTCCTGAGAAGGCATTTTTAAACCACTTAGATTGTTTCCCCTAATGGTCCACCTACTAGTGGAATTCCACGGCAGATGGGGACAGGGGAAACTACAGAAAAAACTCAAGACTCTCCCAGGCATGGGCTCTCCCGGGCTGATCTAGGCTGGCTGTGGCTGCCTGGTGAAAGGGTGCAGCTTTCCACACTCCCCCCACCACCCCGAGTCCGAGTCCCAGCAGAGAAGAGTTCGTACCTGAAACACAGTGAGGAGGGACTGGGGGAAGTTATCAAATGTGCTCCTCCGGGTCTGCATCTCATCAAAGTTGAACTTTCCTCCAAAGAGCTGCATCCCCAGGAGGGAGAAGATGATGATGAAGAGGAAGAGGAGAAGGAGCAGGGAGGCGATGGAGCGCACAGAGTTCAGCAAGGATGCCACCAGGTTGCTCAAGGAGTTCCAGTACCTGAGGGCCAACAAGAGGGAGGTCAGCACCCTGCCCCTTGCTGTCCTCCCCATTGTGCCTCATTCTCACAACTGCCCACTGCAGGTTCTCAGAGGAGCTGCCACTCTATGCTCTTTTTTTTTTCCCTGTCTGGGGGGAGGGGTGTTGGTGGTGGTGTGAGTTGCCACCGTGGAGGGAGTTAATTCGAGGTACCAGGATGACTAATCTGTTGGGGAAGAGAGGGGGGCAGTGGTCAGAAGCCCGTGACCTAGCTCTGCCGGCTACCTGCTGCATGCGTCTCTGGACAAGACATTTCACTTCCCTGCCTTCCGCATCCCCATCTGAAAAAATGGAGACAGCTGTAGCCCTTGCTTCATTAGGCTATTGGCAGAATTGTGTGACACGATCCACCTTTCCCCAAAGAGCCCCCTGGAGAGTGCTTGGCACACAGTTGATAAAGGTTGGTAATTATTGTTGTCGCTGTTGGTCTCTAAACAGAAAAAAAGCTTTATTTTTTTATTTTTATTTTTATTTTTTCCCCATGAATGCCTGTCTGAGCTCAGCCTAGGCAGCAGCTTTCTAGCAGAGGCAGGAATTAGGTCACCCAAGGGTAAGAGAGAGTTCATGGCTCGGTGAAGTTTCCCAAGTTGACCGCGTCCTAAGAATTGTTTTTTCAAGGGCCTTAGCTCTTGAGATTCTGATTCATTAGCTGTAGCTTGGGGACCAGATATCTTTGTTTTTAAGAAGCATCTTACAGGATTCTGATCAGCAGGTGAGTTTGGGAAATCCTAGATTGTAGCAAACCTGTCACACCCACCGGGGCAGCTCAAAGCACGAGTCCTCTGAGTGGGCAGGAGCTCGGTCCTGAGTGGACATGGGCTTTCAGTGGGATCCCTGGGGAGGAAGTCTCCACTCCTTACCGTCCTGGGGCCTCTCTCCACTATAAATACAGAGATCCTGGGAAAATCCCTTTCTCATGAAAAAGTGGGAAGGGGAACCTACTAATGACTGCCGGATGCTGGGTGGGCGCCTGGGTGAGGGTCCGCTCAGGATCAGGAAGTGCACCGTAGCAAAAGGACACGGCCCCGAAGGGAGCAAGGGCAAGAACAGGACAATCTCATTTCCCTCTGGCTCCCTCTGGCCCACCTGCTTCCTAGGTCACTACCTTGAGAGATTCCCAGCTCATCACCAATCCAGACAGTGGATTGCTTTTGCTGCTTCTGTGAGTGACATGCAAGCCACTCCCACTGCAGCCACAGCCTGGGCTCATCTCTGCAGAGAATGGTTCCATACCAAGGGACAGAAGCAGAGGGGTCATAGTTTGGATGGCAACATGAACTTTTCACCAACCTGCAGCCTCGAGGGCACCTTTGGCCTCCACAAATCCAGCTTTTCCTCACTTCTATTTTGCCTGCCAGTCACACCCCCTCTGTTGCAGAATATTAATATATGTTTATTTGTATCTGTTCTATACAGTCTTGTCTCACCAAAATAGGCTCTAAATTTCAGACGGCAGAAGATCGCAGGGTTTTTCCCCCTCCATCTTCCCCATCTCTGTCCTTAAATAAATTCCGTACAACCCACTATGTGTGATGGACTGCCTGGAGCCCCTGCAGGCTAGAGGCTGTAGTGATCTGCTTAAAGAAAAAAGTAAGAGAACCTCTCTAGGGGTAGAACACCCTCCCCTCTTACAGCTAAAGCAGTTTTCCCAAGCCTGCCTGGTGATCAACACCAGTAGAGATGGCTGGGCACGGCGGTGGCTCATGCCTGTAACCCCCTTTGGGAGGACTGTCAATTTAGGAGGTCAAGGCAGGAGGACTGCTTGAGGCCAGGAGTTCGAGACCAGCTTGGGCAGCACTGTGAGACCTCATCTTTAACAAATTAAAAAAATCAGCTGGGTGTGGTGGTGCATGTGAGTAGTGCATCTCCGCCTACTGGGGAGACTGAGATGGAAGGATCGCTTGAGCCCAGGAGTTCGAGGCTGCAGTGAGCTATGATTGCACCACTGCCCTTCATCCTGGGTGACAGAGTGAGACCCTGTCCTAAAAAATCAATTAATTAGTAATAATAGAACAACAACAACAAAAATACCAGTGGGGTGTGTTAGCATTTCCTAAATCCTGATTCCCAGGTCCCTCCCTTGCACTGTGAAACTCTAAGCTCTGACTCTGGGGCAATCCTCACGCAGCCAGTTCAACACGTGCCAATACCCTGGGAGTTGGGAACCAGCAACTTTAAGCATATTCATAACAAGAATTTCCAGCTGTATCCGAGGGAAGAGTGTCTGCATGTGTGCTGAAGTCACAAATCCTCTAGAGATCCCCGGTGTGCTCAACCGTCATGGAAGATTCTGGAAAACCCTTAATGGCCATGGAAGGTTGAAGCCTTCATTTTCATGAGGTAAAGAGGCATGTGGGAAATAACTCCAACTGGGATTATACCTGAGACTCAGGTATGTCTGACAGCCATGGGGACCAACGGGAGCCTGACAAACAGGTCATGGCTGCGGAGGGAGAGGGCCAGGTGCCATCAGTAAGAAAGTCTGGGGCAGGCCCCAGAAGAAGGGCAGAGAGGGATGGTGAGGTGCGGGGCGGGGCCCTCCTGACCTGGGAGCCCCTTGGAATGCCTGGGGCTCCAGGGAGGAGGCGGCTGTGGGCCAGGAACAGATCCAGTCTCTAAGAGGGAAGAACGCTCCTGGGAAGGCGGAGATGGAGCATGGAAACTGGCAGGGATCTCCCAGAGCGACGGCCAAAGGCAAGGACGCGCGTATGGACACAGAGCTGTGTCTGGAGGAGCACCCTCCGCCCACTCTCCCTGCTGCCCCTGCCTCCCTCAACCCCTGGGGTGTCTGGGAAAGTCTGAGCTATACAACACCAGGGTTCGTGCTCTGACAGAGCTCCTGCTTCCCACCCATCACCTCCCCCATCTCCAGGAAACGAGAACCATAGCTTTTGGCTCAAAGCAAAGTCCTTGGAGTCATCTTCCTGACTCTCTCACACTCTGCATCAGCAAATCCTTCTGCACCATCTTCAAAATGAGTCCTGACTTTGGCCACTTCCCACCGCCTCCTCATCCTCACTGCCTGGACCTCCGCTCCGGGCAGCTGCTCTCTAAGCTGCAGCAGCAGCAGGTGTTGCTATGAGGTGAGGCCCACGAAGCCTCAGTCTTGCTTCAACCACCTCTCCTTCTCCTCTGGGTCAAAGCCAGAGTCCTCCCAAAGGCCTGGGAGATTCTGGCCCCAGAGCCTCAGTGACCAGCCAGCTGCACTCCCCTCCCTCAGGCTCCCTCACTCTTTCTCCAGCTCCCACACACGCACCTGCCTGGCCAAGGCCAAGGCCGTGCTGCTGTCTGTCTGCAGGTTCTTCAGCAGACGTCAGTGGGGCTCACCCCTTCAGCTCCTTCAGACCTCACATCTCCCCTGGCCATCGCTCTATCCCTCATCACTCTCAAAGAATAATTACTTCTTTGCTTATTGTCTTTTTGCCCTCGCCAGAATGTGAGGCCATGGGAGAGGGAACCCATCTGTTATATTTATACCCTTAGAGCTTAGAACAGTGCCTGGCCCAAAGTAGGTGATGAGGAAACATTTTGTTCAGTGAATGAATGAAGCTTACTGTTCGTATGACACATTGGTACTTCCTGGAGGGAAAGGCGAGAGGCCACGGAGTTGCATGGGTGCTTCTGTGCATGTGCGTTTGTGTGCGTGTGCACTTAAGTTGAACACACTTTGCCAGTGAGAAGTGGCTGCCTGCCCCTGCTCGCATAGCCTTCCTATTCCCATAGCTTCCATACACCCGTGGGGAGGGATTTTCTGAGATTCCTGACTGTTCCATTGCCAGACCATGCATCAGACTAATAGGCATCAATGTGTCCTACAGAAAACAGAGTTTCTGTGTCTTGAGCAACCCTTGGGGTAGGAGTTCCAGATCGCTGTGAAGGTGTGTCACCTCTGGGGAAGAACTCACTTTCTCAAATTCACTGGTCCCAGTTTTGAGGGCGTAGGTCAGTCTCTGTTTAAAAGATGAATTGGCACCAGCCTACTGTCTACATGAAAAACACCTGGGGTGAAAGACACGTCCTGAGGACCAGTAACATAGCGAAAACACAGCTCAGACAGACAGACAGAGATATGGTTGTTTCTGCTGTTTGTCTTCAGCCTACTGTTGCTTCCCATTCAACAGGGAGAAAGATGGGGTTGGGCCCGAGGCAGGCCTGCCACCTGTCCTTTCCTTTCCTTTGCAGCAGGATAAAGAGGGCAGGTTGCTGCCCAGGGCCTGGCATCATGAGGGGTGCTCAGCCTGCTGAGCAGAAGGCTTCCATTCCTAATGTGCAAATTATCGGGGATGTGTTATGTGCTCATCTACACGATGAGACAAAGGAATTGCTGAAATGACGATGTGGCAAAGAATGCTGATAGGGTTCAGAGGAGATGGGCTGAATTCTGGAGCCTGGCAGGTCTTGGCTGGTAGCACGTTGAGGGTGGGGGGCTCACTATCACTGACATGGATGAGATTTGGAGGTGTCCAGGTGGCAGCCTTTGAGGTGGGTAGGGTGACGTGAAACACCACTTAAATAAAGCAGCTGGTGGTCCTGCAGGTCCTCACACTCCCTCCTCTTAATGTAGTCTGATGGCTCGCACAGCTATGGCCTGAAGATTGGATGATGGCCTTCTATCCTAGAATCACCCTCTTTTTTTAGGAAGATTCACTGGTGGCAAACCAGAGGGGTTAATGGCACACTCACAATCAACTGAAGCTTTTTTCCTCATTGGTCAAAAATATGAAATACACACGCTTACACGCCAAAAAGGCAAGAGCTTTAGAGAGAAGCAGGAGCAGAGCAAAGCGCTTCATGTCTGTTGGTCACAGACTTCATGGAGAAGTGGAAAAATGAAGCACTGTCTCATCAGAGTAGTACACACACATGCCCACAGATGCCCAAGCTCACATTCAGTGCTGTGGGCTCTACAGCACCTGGGTGCAGGTGTCTGGCTCTAGATCACCCCCCAGACACTCCGCCTGCGTCGCCATCCTTGGCATCAACTTTTCCTTCCCATTCTCTGGCTGCTGGAATCATTCTCTCCAAACTGTGCGTCCTCACTCACCCCATCCCCCATCTGACCCGCTCGGCTCACTGTTTTATCCTTAAAGTATGGCACATCTGAGGGCTTTTCATCACGTCAAGTTCTCTGCCACCTAAATTCTCTCCTTCCCTCTACCTTCCTACTCCCAGCCTCCCTTTAAGCCCTCTCACTTGCTGACCGCCATGTCACTTCTGCTACCTCTTCCCTCTGCCTCTCCTGATTTAAGTTACCACCATCTGTTCAGAAACCCTTTTATCTCCATTTGTTTCCCCTTCTCTAGGTCTGTCTCTGGGTTTGGGGCTCTGTGGAATTCTTCCTCCTCTTCCATAATATAAAGAGACCTGAGCCTTCCTTGAACTGGAACTTTCATCTTGTGAACCTTTTGCTTCAAAGAGCTCAGGGCCAGGTCCTTTACCTTTATTCTAGGTACAGAGCAGAGCATGGAGCTTGCCATAAATAAGAGATCTTCAAAATAACAGTAGCCACCACTTTCGGATGCTCTGCAAATGTTCCACCCTATTCTCTCTATGTTCCAGAGAAGGTCATAACTGAGTCTGATACCTGCCCAAAATGCTCTCATCCTGAAGGCTAAAAAAAATTCTTAGTTTCGGTGGCAAGTGATGTATTGTTAAAAGAGCATTTATAAAGCAATCTCCTGTGGTGAAACTGTGTGGCTGGGGCTTCACGGGAGGCCATGGAGTGAGGAGGAGTGAGAGTCAACTGAGGCCACCTGGGGAAGCAGGTAGAATCCATCCAGCGAGTGAGCACAGGAGTGGGTGTCCTCAGAGCAGAGCTTCCGTCAAGTTGAGCCCTGGCCCCTTAAGACACAATAGAGCTGGGAGGGATTAGTATGCCCAGAGGTGGAACTGTATATGCTGGGCTGGGCCTGGAGGAGTCAAGCAGAATTCTAGAGTATTTTGATCTGGGACAGCCTGGGCCTCATCTACCGGCTCAGTTTCTACTGGTACCTGTCCCAGCTCCCGTCCCTTCTAGCAGGCTGGGAAGATCATTTTGTGGTTTCACTTTTGAGGCAAGGGCTGACTTGGTTAACGATTTCAAAGATCTTGTCTTCCCTGTTTGCAGCAGATGTCTTGGTCACATTGAGAACGGAACCTGCATGGGGAGTGTAATCTGGTCAAGAGGGCAAGGTGGTCTGGCCTGGACCTGGGGATGGCCTTAGCAGCGTGCTTCTCTGAGCTTCTGGGCCACAGGGCCCTAGTCACCCAGTGTCATCTAGTTGGCCCCTCCAACCACAGTTGTGTCAGGGCTAGGGAGTCATCCTCACCTGCATCTTCTTAATCTTTCTCCTAGTAGGTGACACCAGTCCATTCCCATTCCAGAGGAGAACCACCCATTGTGTCGACAGCCACACTGCAGGCTCTGGAGTCTGAGCTGCCTTTGCCATAGACCCCTGCCAGGGAACTGGGCATCTGCCAAACAGACCTCCTTAATAATGGCCCTCAATAAGCTCAGAGGCTCCAGGGGGCCTCAGAAGAGTGGGGGCTAGAAGGTGATGGGAGAGCTGGGAAGGTATGGGGCTGGATCTCCTGCTGAAGGCCAGACACTGGTGGGGACATGAAGACATTTCGAGTCTGGGGGATGTGCTAAAGGCTCTCACCTGGAGCTCCGTGGGGCCCGTATATGGCCAAGATTCAGGAGCCAATCTGTCTGTGCTGAATCAGCCCCAGCTCCCATTGCAAGGCCTGGGAAGGGAGCTTCAGGGGAGGAGCAGCAGGAGAAACAAAGAGGGATTGAAGGTGTGCGAGGGAAAACAGCAAGTGCTAGAGGGGCCTCACTGCACTTGAAAACCAAGTGTGTCAAAAATGAGATGCGATTAGTAAGCTGGTATCACGTCCGGATTGAATCTGTCTGAAGCCCTTCTCCCACCCCTCAGAATATGTCAGACTGGGCTGACAAAGAGTAGACAAACTGGATATTGAATCTGGGCGGCACTGAGAGCCACAGGTGGAAGAACCCAATCCATCATGAGGCTGGAAGGCCCACCGTACTGGGGCATTTACTCAAAGAGGACAAAGATTCTGGCCATGTGTATGGCCCACTGTTCTCAATGGGCAGGAATCTTATCTTCCTCAATCTTTTCCATTAAGTAATTTTCTTATAGTCTAGTATAGTCTTCCTGGCCTTTTTTTTTTTTTGTCTTGAAACAATAAGATGAATGATATGCATACGTGTAGCGTACTCCTTAAAGTGATCTCAGATTTTGACAAAACACAAAAAATATATGTCAAGAATTCATTTTCCTCATAATGATACATCAAAGACATCTGCTCCCTTCAGGCATCATGGATGAGTTGTAAGTCCACCCATTCATTGAAGTATTTTGTAATGCAAGTGACAGAGTGATGCTATTATGTTACAAGGACAATATTAATTTGTTTTATTTTTTAAAGAAACTATTCACAAACTTTGGAATTTCAGCTCTCAGTAATAAATTACTTACTATACACCGTCCAGCTGCTCTGGATGTACCAGTGTGTCATGACCTCAGGGTGGAGAACCATTGATTGAGATCCCTGTTCCTGACTCTTGGGCAACGGGCCCTGGGTGAGGGAAGAGCAGCTTGGAATTCTAGAAAGGGAGCCATGAATCCATGTGTACACCAAGCATTATACTACTCTGAATAAACAGCCTGTCTTGCATTGACATTACCACTTTTCAAACACACACAGATGTATAGGAATTTAAATTTAAAAGCTTTACTGAATTCATAGTAGCTCTTACCTTGATGTGTTTTCTCAGTCAAAAACTATCAAAAGTACCATCTTGACAGAATTAGAGAACACAGTATGGAGAAGACAGTGGAGATGTAAGAATCAAGTTTTTTGGCTGGGCAAGGTTGTCAGTCAAGTGGGAGGATCTCTCAAGACCAGGAGTTTCAGACTAGCCTGGGCAATATAGTGAGACCCCATCTGTACAAAAAATAAAAATATAGCCAGACATGGCACTTATAGTGCCAAGTTACTTGGGAGGCTGAGGCAAGGGGGTAGTATCACTTGAGCCCAGGAGTTTGAGGCTACAGTGAGCTATGATTATGCTACCACGCTCCAGCCTAGGTGACAGAGTGAGATGTGAGATCCTGCCTTGACAAAAGAAGAGGGAAAAGAAGAAGAAGAAAAGGAATAAGAAGGAGGAGGAGGAGGAGAAGGAGGAGGAGGAGGAGGAGGAGGAGGAGAGAAGGAGTAGGAGAGAGGGAAGAGGAACATGAGGAGGAGGAGGAGGAAGAGGAACAGGAGGGGAAGAGGGGGGAGCAGGCGAGGATAGGAGGAGAAGAGGAGGGAAGAGCGGAAAGGGAGGAGGAAGAGGGAGGAGGGCAAGGGGGGGGAGGAGAGGAAGAGGATGAGAGGAGTGCGGCCGGGCGATGGAGGAGGAGGAGGAGGTGGCGAGAAGGGGAGGAGAGGGAAAGGAGAAGGCGCGGCGGACGAGGAGGCGGACGCGGAGCGAAGAGACAGGCGGCGCGGAAGGGCGGAGGCCCAGGAGGAGCAGGAGGAGGACAGGAGGAGGAGAGAAGGAGGAAGAGGAGGAGGAGGAGGAAAAAGAGGAGGCGGAGGAGAAGGAGGAGGAAAGGAGGAAGAGGAGAAGGAGGAGGAGCAGGAGGAGGAGGAAGAGGAAGAGGAGGAAGAGGAGGAGAAGGAGGAAAAGGAGGAGGAGGAATAATAATAAAGTTTTCTAAATGCACACGAGGGCAGTATTTTAGGAGAAGAAAGCAGACCAAGAGCAGCAGTAGGAAATTAGGCCAGTGGTTCTTCAAGTGAGGTCGGTCATTGGACCACCAGCATGGAACTCTCCAGGAGTTGCTGGCCAAAATCTCTAGAGATGAGCTCCTTAATGAGCTCCTTCATGGGTTCAGCTAAGTTTAAGAATTGCAATCACTGGTTCAGACTACATTGTAAAAATAAAAAAAAAAGAGGAAATTTCTTCTACATATGAGTAGCAGCAAGACGTTGCAAAGTATTTTCCAAGATATTTTAAAAGAAGAAGAACACATGCACTTGTCTGATGGCAGGACCATGCACAGATGACTCATTTCAAGGTTCAGCTGAAGGGAACACAATGTCTACTCCCAGCCCATATTTTAGGCATTTTTCTTGGTCACTGTCACCCAGTCCCAAGGCTGGGGCTGGAGACAGGCTTATGGGATTTCCCAACCTCATTAGTCTCTTTGTTGCTTTCCGAAAACTCCCAGAGGCTTTGGAGACTTGAAAATAGGAAGGTGACGGCCTTTGCCAAAGTCACTTTCAATTAGACAAGGATTTATTTTCTGTTTATAGACTTCATAGAGATCTGATAATACTACTACTCTTTCTTGTAGAGGGACTACAGGAAGCTCTCTGATTAAGACAGATTTTGAAAAATAGTTTCTTGGCAATATCTTCAGATTAGAAATAAATTGGTGATTAAAAATAGAATGAATGTTAAATCTTTTCAAGATGTCATAACAATATATAGCAGCAAGATTTCTTTTCTATAGAAATATACATATATATAACCCAAAACAGGGACTTTTGAGAATTATTTAAGAGGCATTGAAAACTCCAAGTTAAAAATAGCTTTTACCAGACCCCAGGAGGAGCAAGTAGAATCGGCAATTATCTAACAAGAACCAGGGCATAAAGATCCTTTAAGTCCTGTCTCAGGGAACTAGACAAGAAGACAGGTCAGCTCTCAGCTCTGCGGTGCACAGCAGTGGTTACGAGCACAGCACCTCAAGTCAGACCCACAGACTTGCCTTGCCTTTTAATCCCAGTGTTACCTCTGAGCAGTTTTGTGACCCTGGGCAACTGACAACTCTCTAAGCCTCAGTTTTCTCATCTGCAAAATGGGAATAAGAATAGTAGCAGCCTACCCTCATCCTCAAGTAGGTAGTTGGGAGGATGACTCAAGCTAACATTCGCAGGCCTCTGGCTCACCCTGTCTGGCACAGAGTAAGCACTGGTGCATGGTAATCATTGCTGTTATAAGGATTTCTACCACTTTTACTGTAAAACCAAGGACTTTCTGTAATGCCAACATATTCAGGACACTTAGGAAGAGCTCTCTTTCGATGGGGTCAGAGAGGGAAAGAAGGCTGTTGCTTAGGAGCATTAAACTTCTGGATTGTAATTGTGCATATCCATTAAGTCCCTCATCTGAGATTCAACCTTCTCCAGGAGCTACCTCCTGCTCCCAATTTCTCACAGCGGTAATTCCCGCACCCACCACACTTTGCCAGCTCATTATATTCTGTCTTAGATTTTCCTTTAATCTCTTCATGTGCACAAACTCCATCTCCCCAACCAGACTATACACTTCTCCTGGGTTTAGTTCATGCCACACACCTTATTTTTTTATTTTTTCCATCTCTCCGAGCTCAATACACAGTATATACATGGTGGGTAAATAAGTAAGAATAAGAGTATGTGAATATGTAGGTCACTATTAGCTCTCTTCTCCTTCTTCCTTCTAATAATAGCAGTCATAATATTAGATTAATAATAAAAGCTTCTGCATATTGAGTCCTTTCTGTGCACTAAATGAAACACCTTAAATGCCTACCTCCCTGGACCATCCACAACACCATGTGACCATACTCTGGGTGTCTGCCAAGAGAATTGTGATGACAAGAGTAATACCTAGGGACACTTTCCAGCCTCACCTAGCCAAGTTCAGAAACATGCTCTGAGTGAGGTGCCATCAGCCCTAGATCCTGAGCAGAAGACATCAACCTCCATCCCTTTTCACCCATCACAATCCAGCTGATGGTTTTAGAGCTCCTGTTATCAAACGTTCCCCAAAGCAGAGATTTTGGGAGCTCCCAAAGCAGATTTTTAAGGACAAGGGACTTGTACCTTTGAGGGGCACAGGCTGAAAATTCCTTCCAACTGTTGTTTCCTGTCTGTCTTCTAAGGTTGACCATAATGCACATTAAGAAATGTATATTATACTGCAAGTCAAGTCTGTATTTCAACTTTTTTTTTTTTGAGACAGAGTCTTGCTCTGTTGCCCAGGCTGGAGTGCAGTGGCACGATCTTGGCTCACTGCAAGCTCCACCTCCCGGGTTCACGCCATTCTCCTGCCTCAGCCTCCCGAGTAGCTGGGACTACAGGCGCCCGCCACCAGGCCCGGCTAATTATTTTTGTGTTTTCTTTTTAGTAGAGATGGGGTTTCATGGTGTTGGCCAGGATGGTCTTGATCTCCTGATCTTGTGATCCGCCCGCCTTGGCCTCCCAAAGTGCTGGGATTACAGGTGTGAGCCACCGCGTCCGGCCGACCCTCTGATGTTTTTCTATTCTATTTCGTTCTTTCTTTAAAAATGATGCTTGAGAGAATGTGAAGAAATTGGAACCCTTATACATTGCTGATGGAAATGTAAGATGCTTTAGTCTCTTTGGAAAACAGTTTGACAGTTCCTCAAAATCTTAAACATATTGTTACCAAATAATCTAGAAATTCCACTCTGAGGTATGTATCCAAGAAAAACAAAAGCGTACATCTATAGAAAGACTTGAACATGAATGTTCATAGCAGCATTATTCATAGGAGCCAAAACATAGTAACCACCAAATGTCCATCACTGACAAATGAATAACCAAAATATAGTATATCCATCAATGGAGTATTATTCACCATAAAAGGAAACAAAGTACTGATCTATGCTACAACATGTATGGCCCTTGAAAACGTTATGCTAAGTCAAAGAGGCCATCACAAAAACACATATTATAAGATTTCACTCATATGAATGGTCCAAAATAGGCAACTCTGTAGAGACATAAAGTGAATTTGGTTCTGGGAGGGAAGATGGGGGAAATGTGGAATGGGTATAGAGTTTCTTTCTGGGGTGATGAAAATATTCTACAACTAGAACGTGGTGATGGTTGCATAACTGCTAATATAAAAAACAATTAAATTACACATTTAAGGGCTAAATATATGGGGTATGAATTATATTTCAGTAGAGCTGTTTTAAAATGATGGTTGTGATCCAAAAAATTGATTCCACCACTCCCAGTGGTCACAAGTCAGGTGAAAACCATTGTCCTAGAGAATGGTGCCCCTCAGCCCTGTCCTCATCATGAGAGTCACTGCTTGGCCTAGACAGTGAGGGAGATGGCCTGCTGTGGGTAGGTGCTGGACTGATATATGGAGGGGTGGCCATGTGGACAGAGGGTGAACGCCATCTGCAGTGCAGTATCCACAGCCCTTTACAGTGGCTGGATCTTGATCACATTTTCAGCAGAACTTGTCCTGCTAGAAGACTACATTTCTCAGCCTCCCTAATAGCTCAGGTGCCCAAGAACAGAAGCCCTTGCTGAAATTTCTGGAAGATTTCTTCCAATTTGTTTCATTGTGTTAAAATAGACATAAAATTTACCATCTTAACCTTTTTTTTTACTGTAGAATTCAGTAGTGCTAAATACATTCACACGCTTGTGAAACCACCACTACCCTCCACCTCCAGAACCCTTCTCACCTTGCAGAACCGAAGCTCTGCACCCATTAAACACTGACTCCCCACTGCTCCCTCCCTGCAGCCCTGGGCACCCACCATTCTGCTTTCTGTCTCTATGAATCTGACTACTCTAAGATCTGCGTATAAATGGAATCATACAATATTTGTCTTTCTGTGACTGGCTTATTTCACTTAGCATAATGTCCTTAAGTTTCATCTACTTTGCAGCATGTGTCAGGATTTCCTTCCTTTTTAAGACTGAATAATATTGCACTGTATGTATGTACAGACCACATTTTAAAAATACATTCATCTGTCTAAGGCAGTTGGGTGTGCAAATATCTCTTTGAGATCCTATTTCAATTATTTTGGGCATATACCCAGAAGTGGAATTGATGGATGAGAGGGTAATTCTATTGTTAATGTTTCTAGGAACTATCATACCATTCCCCACAGTGGCTGCATTTTACACTCCCACCCACAGTGCACAAAGGCTCCAATTTTTCCATGTCATTGCCAACCCTTAGGATTTTCAGGGTTTTCGACAGCAGCAGTCCTAATGGGTGTGTCTGGGAGTGACTTCTGGGAGTGGAGAGGCTGACTCGGCCAGGGTGGTCAGCCCTTTTACTCCTTTCTGTTCTTCCCACCTCCAATTTGAATGTGATGGCTCAGTCTCCAGAAGCCAACTTATGACCCTGGAGAGGAATCAGCACCACAGCTGGTGAAGCACAGGAGAAGAGACTGAGTCCCTGACCCTTTTCTGGAAGCCACTTCAGCTAGCTGCCTCTGGACTTTCTTTCCGTGGCTGAATAAGTCCCTAGCTCGCTTACACTACTGAGTTGAGTCTCTGGTATTTGCTAATTTCCAAATGATGTGCCATCTAAATGAACACAAACTACCCCCACTGCATGTGAACTTTAGAGACAACCTTTGAGGAAGAACAGCCCCGCTCCCACCTAGGCCTTGCCACCTCCCTTGCCCTCTGGAAGAACTTCTCCCTGAGTCCCCTCTCCAAAGTGAGAGGAGATGCCCGGTACCTCGTGATCTTGAATATCCTCAGCAACCGGACACATCTGAGCACGGAGATGCCCAGCGGGGACATGATCTTGGTCTCCACCAGGATGGTCTCCAGGATGCCGCCACACACGACGAAGCAGTCAAAGCGGTTGAAGAGGGACACGAAGTAGGCCTGCAGGCCCAGGCTGTACATCTTCAGGAGCATCTCTGCCGTGAACAGGGCGAGCAGGGCCTTGTTCGCTGTGTCTGGCAGGCCCAGGAGAGGGATGAGATCCGAGCAGGGCCAGAGGAGGGCAGAGAGAGAGGCAGGGAAAGGAAATATAGTAATTATCTCCACTGGAAAAAAGATCCCCCATGACACCACTGCCATCCACCTTGGCCAAAACAGAACAGTTAGGGCCACGCCAGTGGGAAGGGCTCTCTCGTCATAATCCTAACAGACATTTACTGAGCATCTCCCATGCACCATAGGCTCAGCACACACAAGCTCTCCTCCTCATAGCAGGCCTGTGGAGATGGCACCCCCATCATCATGCCCATTTTCAGAGATGAGAAAGGAGGTTCAAAGACGTGAGTAATCTGCAGGCCAAACAGCCAACAGTTGGAGCTGCACTGTCTGAGTCTGACTTCTCCACCACCAGACCCCCTGCCTCCCAGGACTCTGGAATGCAGCTGTGGAGGATGGGGCCAGGTCTTCTTGACTGCTCAGCAATGATGATGAGGCCTGGCTAGCAGGACCCTCGTCTAGGGGCCCAAGGAAGGCTAATGAGAATGAACGACCCATTGAAGACAGTGCCTTGTGCTCAGGCCCTATTCTCTTCTCTGCCTTCCATTGAAGACAGTGCCTTGTGCTCAGGCCCTGTTCTCTTCTCTGCCTTCCATTGAAGACAGTGCCTTGTGCTCAGGCCCTGTTCTCTTCTCTGCCTTCCATTGAAGACAGTGCCTTGTGCTCAGGCCCTGTTCTCTTCTCTGCCTTCCACTGAAGACAGTGCCTTGTGCTCAGGCCCTGTTCTCTTCTCTGCCTTTTTGCTCACTCCATCCTCACGTGTTCTGGTTAAGGCCACCTCGGGGCTGCAGGAAGGCTCCCAGGTATTTAAAATCCATGCTGGGAAGTTGGCAGCCAGGGGTCTGAGACAGGCAAACAAGCTGCAGCCCCTTTCCTCATCACCCGGGCCCAACAGTGACTTTGGGGCAGGCTGATGGTGTGGGCCCAGTCAGGGAAGCCGTATCTGTTTTTAACAAGGTAGTGCATTTTATTGTGGGGCTTTAGAACTGCTAGGCCCTTGTTATCTCCAGCACAGCACCTGCCAAGAGCCCCGACCATTGGCTGCTTTCCCATCTACTTTCTGCCTGTGGTTATGCCCTCCCCTGGGCCTTGGGGCTGAGTTACCAGGAGGAAACCAGGGCAGAGCTGGGGCCGCCGCTCACCTTGGACTTCTGTGAGCCAGTGGGGCTGGTTGTAGTGCTCAGAGGCAATGGTGAGCGTGTTGAGGAACACCAGGAAAATCACCAACCAGTAGAAGACATTAGACTTGACTGCAGCACGGCACTTTCTTCTGCAGAACCGATTCCACCGACGCCAGTAGCGGCTGGAAAGGGGACAAGGAGAGAAGGATGGGGATGCCTGTGAATTCAGGTTTCCTCCAACCCAAGATGCAGCCCCGTGGCTCTTCTCACCCCTCGCTGACCTGGCCTTGCTAGAAGAGCCCAACCTGGTGGCAAGAAGCCCAGCTTCTCACCCAGCTAACCAGGCCCTGCTGCCTTGAGGATGCCCCTGAACTCCTCCAAGCTTTAGTTCTCCCATCTGTGAAACGGGAAGAGGGCCAACCTCATGGGGTTATTGTGGGGATGGATCAAATCCCTTTTAATGCATCTGGCTGTTTTGAAGTAGAAGGTGCTCAATAAATGGAAGTTTTTTTTTTTTTTAAATTGTTGTAAAACGGCATTCTTAGAAATAGTGTTGCAAGCAATAAGAGCGTTCTTAGGAACAGTGGTGGAGGGGCCCAGTACCACATCGGGCACTTCTCATGCCTTCTCTCCAATTCTTTCAGTAACTCTGCAAAACATGCATCATCCTGATTTTTGTGGAAGAGAAAACTAAGGGGCCGGGGAGGCTGTGTACCTCGACTGGTACCACAGCGGGCAGAGCCAGGCGTGGTTTTCTGCCCAGCCTCCTGGCCCTGACTCTGCGTGCTGCATCCACATGGTAGAAGGGGTTCATCTGGAGCACAGGCTCTTTGTTTTTCTGGGTTATAGAATCTTTCCAGAATCTGATCAGTGTTTAGATCTGCCTTGCAGAAACATGGGCACACACCCCCACACACACCTTTCCATGTGAGCCCATGCAGCACACAGACCCCTTGAAGCTCATTCATGCTCCGTGGACTGTTCCCAGTATCTTGGTTCAGGGGCCTTTGTCAGTGATTCTCAAACCTGGCTACACACAGAATTACCTAGGGAACCCTCTCCAGAACCCCACTGGTCCGCAAGCCCCAACACCAGACCAATTAAGTCTGATTCTCTAGGGGGTTGGGTATTGTTAAGGTTCCCCAGGTGGTTCTACTGTGTAATGATGGTTGAGAACCACTGGCTAAGATGATCCTAAAGAAACACATTTTAAGATTCTATGGTGGAGGTGTTTTCATTTTCCTGATACAGAGAACATACACAGCTCTATTTGGTTGAATTCAGTAGACGACATGGTTAATAAATGGCTGCAGTGTGCAAGGAGCGAGGAACCACAGCTGAAGAGGTGCTGAGGAGACTGCAGGGGCCATGCTGAGGGCTTGGGGAGGGGAAAGGACATGATCAGGTTGGATTGGAACACCCCCCCAAAAACAGCCCCCCTGTCACCTTCCAGACCAGGGACAGTATGAGGAATTCTCTTCCTGTTCTCCAGGTTAGAGATAATGAAGGCAATAGATTTATTAATGGCAAAGATGACACAGAGCTGGCAGCAATTTTGGAGGCAGAATCAACAGGCCCTTGAGATGAGAGGATGTGCAGAATAAGAGAGACAGGTATGGAAGGGAGGCCAACATTTTTAGCTGGGGCGATTTGGGAGAGCGGCACAGAGGAGGGCCAGAGGAGGGGGAGTAGAGCTCCAGGCAGAGGGGTCAGTTATGAGAAGTGTGGGGTGCTTAGCTCTGCACATGCCTTTGGGGCACCTGTAGGGCTTGTACGCAGACCCACCAGGCATAGAAGATGCAGCTCCTGCTTGGGTAATGAAGGCAGGAGGAGAAATAAAGTAGAATCCTGGTGATAAAGTCCATGAATATCTGTATTTTTCCATAAAATGATCTCCTTTCTATGAATCTCTCTAGTCTAGACAGACATTCCTCTAAATAAGCATGCAGAATCTGCCTCAGGGCAGAGATTTCAAACCTCACACTGCAGCCCATTAGTGGGTCATGAAATCTATTGAGGTCATACGTGGCACTGAATAAAGGAATAGAGTGGAAAATATCACAGTGCCTATCATATCATAAGGAAACTGCTTTTTAAAGTAAGCAGTAAGGAAAATATTTTTTACATAAAACTTTGTTTCCGGGGTGTGTGTGTGTGGCATACTAAGTCTGGATGTGAAAACTGGCCCTCCAGTTCAGCATGAGGAAGCTGAACTGAGGTCCTCTATTCTAAATCAGAGTCCATGGCATGAGTCCGTTTCTCCAGTCTTCCTGCCAGAGATGACCATCAAGCCTCAGCCTCACCTCCTGGGTCAGGTTATGCTGGTGGTAGAACAGCAAGTCCTATCTGTGTGAACCTGCTGGTCTGTGAATAGCCTATTCCTTTCCAGCCCCTGGGCACGTAGCAGCACCATACGTGGGTGTGCCCCAGGGGGCAGGGACAGCTCTGTGCTGTGTGCACTGCCCTCAGCCTTGGTCATCTACTTCCAGAGCAGAAGCTCCTCCAAACATCAGCAAACTCCAAGATGCTAGGGACAACTAGTGTTCCAAGGTTCCAGGATGTGGACCTCAGCTGTTATGGATCCCTGCACCCACCCCCCTCAAAATTGCCTCTTGGAGTAGCCTGACTTCATCTACCTTTCTATTCTGTCATTTTTCTATCGATGGTCTGCAGAAAATCCTGTTACCGAGCCTTTGCTAAATCTAGGATGAGGTTAGGAGAATGAAGAGTAATCTAAGAAGGGTACTCTTTCCTCAGGACTGCAGGGAGAATTTAGTTTTTGGCCTGAGGAGCAGGGAGGGGAGAAAGGATGAATCCGAGTAGTGTTCTGCTCTGGCTTGAAGGCCATCTCCAGTGCGGGCCACACCTTACACGGGACACTTGCCTACCACTTGGAAAATCCACTACACAGGGAAGCAGGTCACCAGGTGTAAAATATGGTTTCCAATCCGTATACTGAAGAGATATCTGCACTCCTATGTTCACTGCAGCACTATTTACAATAGCCAAGATACAGAATCAAGTGAAGCGTCCATCAGCAGATGAATGGAGGAAATGCGGTACGTGCACACACTGGAATATTGTTCAGCTATAAAAAAGAATGAAATTCTGTCATTTGCAACAACATGGATGGAACTGGAGGCCATTATATTAAGTGAAATAAGCCAGGCACAGAAAGACAAATTGTGATATTCTCACTCACAGGTGGGAGCTAAAAATTAAAGCAATTGAACTCATGGATACAGAGAGTAGAATGATGGTTACCAGAAAAGCTGGAATGGGTAGTGGAGATGCTAAATAGGTGAAAAAATATAGTTAAATAGAATAAATACGATGTAATATTTGATCGTACAACATAGGAGAGAAGGATGGTGACTACAGTCATAATTTATTGTATATTTTAAAATAACTAAAAGAGTGGAATTGGAATGTTCCTAATGCAAAGCAATGATAAGTGCTTGACGTGATGAATACCCCAATAACCCCGGTTTGATTTTTACACATTTTACACCTGGATCAAAACGTCACATGCACCCCATAAATATATACACCCATTAGTGCCCATAGTCATTAACAATTTAAAAAGTTATGATTTCTAAATGCACTTTGGGATTCTTGCACCCCCAGACATCCTGCCCTGGATCCGAGGGAGGATGGTGGAGGGTGGACGGAGGGACAAAGGAATGGGACAATGAGTCCCACATGGTCCTCTTGAGAGGAGACCTCTGACGTTTGCCCAATCTTGATACTAAACAGTCTTATCTTGCAGGGCATGCCACCGCTTCTTTCCTGTGATTGTGATTATTGATATTGTACAGAAATTTGGCAAGTAGTTTTTTCTCCTAAAAAATGAATTTTCAGGACAAACTCCTATCTGATCTTAAACAGCTGACAGTGAAGTTTGCAAAGAACATGTTTTAAATAGATACAATTTCAAGTTCCAGAAATCACTGATAATTGTTGACAATTGTTATTCAGAGTCCAAGGCAATCAAGGTTACTTTCTTTACGGTATGCAGAGCTGTCTTAGAGTGGGTTTAATATGAGAACTGGATTATGCCCCTCTTTCCTCATGGTTGGGGGTAGTGGGTATGGGTGCTGGGTGGTCAGGCCTGTCCCATGGGTCTGGAGCTGCTCTGCAGAGACCGCTGAGGAGTGGCCGGAGCCGACAGGACGGTGTCCCTTTAAACTGGGGTGCTCCTGAGCAGACCCATTTGGGAGAGTCACATGGATTTGGGCTGGGGTGGGGGTGGGGTAATTACTATCCAGAGAAAGTATTTAAAGATAATTATACACCTCCCACTCTTCAAAATATAGCTTTGCTTGACAACTGGTTTCCTGGCAACACTTCCTACTGTATAATAAATGTAATGGTTTATTAGAATGTGTAAATTTATTTGTGTTTACATATGCATGGAGGATACAGAAATTAAATGATAAAATAGGGAGGAGAAATTTGCCTGCTATTCATGTTCCCTTCACACTAACTGGAAGTCATTTTCTCTAAAAATAGAACCTTCCATATGTAGACACAGGAGAGAAGGATGGTTACGAATGGGTCTCATCCATGTCTCTAAACTTCGGGATCACTGCATTCCCAGGGGAAACTTCTGCTCTCGCAGCCCCAGCTCCGCCTGCCCTTCACCCTACACTGGACCTTCCTCTTGCCTGTCCAGCTGCACGGCAAGTCCTCCCAGCTACCGGAAACTCCACCTTTGCTCCATCCTCTCTGCCCTGCCCCTCCTGTGGGGCTCACACTGAGTCCCAGCTTCTCCGTGATGCATGCTTCTAGTCTTCTCAGCCTTGGCACTCTTCAGTGCTTACTGTCTGCATTACTCATTTTAGTTACACATTCAAGAAATAGTTACTAAACACCGACCATGGAAGGGTACCAGATACCCAGCAGCTAGCACGATGCTCACAGGCCTCCTCTGTGTAAAACCTACCTAGAGACACAGACCACTAAGTGAGCAGTCACAGCAGGGCCTAAGTGCTGGGCGGGTCCACAAGGGAGCACACAAAAGGACACCTTAGGCAAGAAGGGTCCCCAGAGGAAATGACTATTTCCTTGTATTGTCAGTTACCTTTTATTTGTATGGTCCTGCCTCTCCACAGAGCTCACAAGACCCACGAAGGAATGGGGCTGTGTCTTACACTTGGTTACAGACCCACGGGACTCAGCACAGTCCATCCTGCACAAGAACCCCTGGCTGATGGCATGGTTGAGCAGCAGAGACGAACTCTACGCAAATGGACCACCTCCCTCTGGAAGACAAGGCTGAAGATTCCCAGAGCTCTTGTGAACCAGGGCTCAGGGTGGAGGTGAGGAGAGGGCAGTGCTCCTAAAATACCTAAAATAGTTTGCTTGATACGCAATGGTGGACAGGCATCTGAAATTGTAGACAACATCAAAATGATGGGCCCTGCACGCTCCTTCTAGTGGCTAGAGTAAGTTTCCAATTTTTTAAAAATTTTTCACCAGAACCAACAACAAACAGCACAGAAAATCATTAAGTTTAATTCTCTTGTAAATAAGTAACTTTATGAAGGACTATTAGAGATTGGGGCAAATTTGGATTTGTGCCTTGTTGCTGCTGGTATGGCAGAAGTGAAGAGAACATTGGAAGCACATTTCACTGAAGACTGGGCAAGCCAGTCCTCCAAATTTTAGAACCCCTTGAGGTTCACTTCAGAACTCCATAAAGTTGAGCTCCAGAAGCTCCAACTTGTCTAATTAATCCCTTCAGGTTGCAAAAGACTTCCTGCATCATTTGTTTCCTAACTGTTTACATTCTATTCTGAACAGTGAGCTCCAGATGCCACAAATCTCTTATTTTAACTAATTCCTCTAAGTGAAAACCTGGATTACCAAGCGAATACTCTACTATGACTGTAATATACTATGGCTGTAATCCATTAATTGGCCAAATTTTCCCTAAAGGCTCCATTCCTATACTTCCTTTAAAGAAACATGACTTTGGATCATTCTGTTTTGCAAATGGAATAGGCCAGTTTGAGACTCAAATTCCATTATGTGTAATTGTTACACTGTTTCACCTAACTTGAGAAAATGATTAGGAATCCTTTCAAAATGTTGGTGGCATTTTCAATCTATTTGTAGCCTTTGATATTCCCTAAGCAGACACCATCAGTGAACTGCTGAATCCAGATCAGACAGCTGCTGGGTGATACCTGCTCATGTGTGAAACCTCCAGGGCCATGTGGCCTTGTGTGGCAGCCGCTAGCAACATGCAGCTACTGTGCATGGGAAACGTGGTCAGTCCAGACTGAGATGTGCAGTACTGGCAAAACACACTGAATTCAAAAGACTTAGCACAAAAGCATGAATGCAAAATATCTCATTAATACTTTTTATATGAATTACATATTGAAATAGTAATGTTTTAGAGACACTGGTTTAAATCAAAGAAATTTCCTGTTTCTTTTTATTTTTTAACCTGCCTACTAGAACATTTTTAAAAGTACATATGTGGCTTGCATGATATTTCTGTTGAATAGCATGGCTCTAGAGTTATGCACTCTGTGGACACACTAGCTATACAGGAACAGGGTTTACTATTCCTGGGCAGAACCTCATCACTAGGATGGCACAGGGATTGGCAGCAGAGCCCCTGGGTATGAGGTCTGACTCAGCCATACTAGAGCCTTGTGACCTGGGCCTCTCAAAGCCTCAAGATCCTCATCTGGAAATGAGTTTCGATGATAGTGCCAACCTACTAGCTGCAAGCCTTTAGGAGAACAAAATCTGCTGTCTGCATTGCTGTGGTGTGTTGAGGGGTGGCTGCAGAAGAAGGCGGCCTTCCCAGAGGCAGATGATCAGGGCTGAATGGGCAGCATGTAGCAAAGCCTCAGGGCCAAGGGAGACTCCAGAGGTTTACAGGCACCAAAGCTCTTTCCCTCTTGTTCAAAAGCACAGCTTGCACCATAGATCACTGGATGAAAATAATGTTGCCGGAGTGTTCCAGGCAATCTCTAACTCGAGACACAAGTATGCAATTTTCCCTTCCATCCTCTGGATCATATTCATTCATTCATTCATTTATTAATTTATGATTTAACCACTTGCATGAAGTGAGAATGATATTTTGGAAATATTTTCAAGTGTATTTTTAATCCCTTTACTCTTATTGTGTGGGGCTTTGGAACTGCTAAAGCACAACATGCTTTTTCAGCTTTGACTGTCAAATTAGATACTTTGTTTGAATCTGTGTCAAGTCTATTGTCTTACTGGGGCAAGATCATTCATTTATTAATTCACTCACTCACTCAGCAAATATTTATTAGGTCCTTGTTACATACCAGCCACTTCTCCAGATGCTGGAGATAAAGCAGTAAGAGCCAAGCATTACTGAGAGAGAGAATTTTTTTTATATATATATTTCTGGAGCTCTTTCTCTGTAATAAGAGCCAGAGCTGATGGGCCGGACCCTAGATTTTTTATGTAGACGAGGTCTTGGTTTGAGAGAAAAAGGAACTGGGAAAAAAGCCTGTATTTTCCAGTCCTAGTGAAATGGGAGAGAAAGAATGTGTCAGAAGTGGAGCAACAGTCAGACACCAGGGTCCTCACTTAATTTTTAGCCCTTGGGCACCACACCTCAAGAGGTTGGCAGGGGGTTGCTTTAGAAACACCCAGATGACCATGGGGAGGCCCAGGGACACTGGGGCTGGTGGAGTACCTTGGCAGACCCTCGGAGGTCAGCCCTTGGCTTGAAGCTTATCCTGGCTATTACAGAGGGCCTGATGGGACACCAGGAGGCCAATGAGCCTGCCATAGTGCTGCTGCCTCCCCCAGCTCCTTCAGAGAGCGTCAGGGACTTCGACGTGTCCGTGTGCTCAGCTGAGGTGTAGAGGTGCTGAAGTCAGTGGGCCAACAGAACTCAAGGGTCAGAGAGCAGAGGTGGAGATTTCAAGGCCAGAGGCAAGCAGAGGGCATGGACTCCAGCAGTGGATGCCCTAACCAGATGGACCTCAGTGGGTACCAGTTCAGACAGCAGTCCAGCCTAGCCCCATGCAGCAGAGATGAGCAAGCATCCAGAGGGCTCATGTGGCTCACAGGACCAGCCCTCATCATTCCCTGCTTCCTGGAATCGCAAAGTCCCTCTCCCCCATGTGTCCAGCTCCATCTAAGAGAGGAGCTGGGACAGAGGCAATCGGAGAGACGAATCACTTGACCTTAAGGGACTGTTTAAAATACAGCACTGGGCTACATTTACTCAGCTTGACGAAAATGTCTTTATGCTCCTGCCTTGTAGTAGGTAGGGCTAGGGAATCAAGATTAGCTCAATGATGAAAAACAACCAATATTTTTTGGTAGATACACGCTTTGTGGGAGTGAATTCACATTCTCCCTGCACGCGTCTGTCCACTACTTCATTCAACACACATGTACGGACATTCACCACTGGACTGGCACTGAGCTGGGTGCTCTGAAAGTAACCCCTGTGAGGCATGCAGGCAGAGCCTCTGGGGGCAGGGGACTGTGAGCCAGTAATCCGAGTGTGATCTGCTGAGTGCTGTGGCAGAGACACCAGCAAAGCACCAGGGAAGGGGGAGCTGAGTAACTCTCCCTGGAGCTTGCAGAAGGTATTTTCCAGACCCAGCGAAATGGGAGAGAAAGCAGTAACATGGAAGCAGTAACATCTGAGGGTCTGAACAGAAGTCTGAGTTCTCCAGATGAAGGCCTAGGGGACATGGTTATTTAAGTGGAGGAACGGCTCCATGCAAGGGCCTTAACGTGCACCAGGACAGGGAACATTTGGATAACTGCAAGAAGTTCCCTGTAGGAGGAACAAAGGTTATTTTCACAGAAGTGCAGGAAGTGAGGCTGGGAGGCAGATGGGGGCTGAGGCCCCTGGGTCCTTTTGTAGGTTCTGTTGTTGTCAAGAGCAGCGACACAGATGGGTGTCATAATCCTACGTGCTTTCCATCATCATCATAGTTCACATCTCGCCATGTTCTATAAACATGAAGTAGGTCATGACAGTCACAAGGGTTTATTTTATGTTTCTTTTAACTGGACTTCATCTTAGAAGGGAGGAAAACACATCTGGTCTGACAACTTCCTAGCGACACTGCTGCCAAAAAGATGGACGGTCCAAGATCATTCAACAAATGTCAACCACTGGATTATTTGTCTGATCTGAGCCATAAGCTTTTTCTTAATGGCCATACAGAAAGTAGTTACCCCCTAAGAATAATACCCCTTACCCTACCGACAACTCGTAGGTATTACCTTGGGCCACCCAACAGGGTGGCTGAGGACAGAGCTGGTGGTAGAAGGAAGAGCAGTGTGCGTCTCACTCACCTGAACTTTGACTTGGAGATCCGGTGGCTGAAAGAGAAAAAGGAAATGTTACCAAACACACGTGCATTTAAAAGATGTTCAACTGTCCCAGGGAAATCTGATGTTCCCCAGGTAACTTCGTGTAGGCGCTGGAAGGAGGCATGGTGTGAATTAGAACATCTTGGGAGAGAAAGAACACTATGTATTTGAATGTGGGGACTGAGGTCTGGCCCAGCTAGCATCTTCTAAGTATAGACAATTCTTGCTGTAGAAGGAGAGCACCAGGTCCTCAGGGTCTGCCTAGAAAGTTCTATGAGGTCAGGTTAGGAAGAGCTGTATCTTGAGAAAAGCTGCAGAGGAAGAAAAGGCCTCCCCTGATGACAAGAGGACCCCAGTAGCAGAAAAAAATCACAGGCAAGAACAGGTCAGCACAGACCTCCCAGCTGTCTGCCAGAGCCCAGCTAGAGTGGGGTTATGAAGGGAAGACCAGCAAAATGAGCCAGCCAGAAACGGAGGGGCCACAACAGCCCCCACCCAAGAGCTACAGAGGGGGCCTAAGGAGCCAGCCCCAGATTCAGAGGAGAAACCCAGGATGCTGACAGTCACATGCAGTCCTGAAGACCTGGGGACTTCTGGGCAGAAGCTCAGGGTGGGCGTGAGGGTGGCTGTGTGGAAGGGTCATTGAACAGGGAGGGGGTTCCACGGAAAGGCAGAACCTTCAAGGAAGTCCTGAGCCTCCCTAGTTCACATAGGGAAGAGTGCACAGGAGGCAGGAGGCTGGGAGAAGAGGGCAGGTGGGAGAGACTGTGAAAGAGAAGTGTGGAGGAGAGAAGGCTGAGCCAAAGAGAGAGAAACAGAGTGAGAGAATGTAAGCAGTTGAGGCAATTAGAAGGCACCTGTCAGCTTGGCTTTGGTGCTAGGAGAAGGGCACGAACGCTGGGGATAGTGCAGGTGGTGACAATGTTCAGGTGGACAAGTAGAAGGACAGAACGCAAGTTAGAGAGGAAGAAGGCAACGGAGACAGTGGTGGAGCAACAAGGAGAGGCATGGGGAGGAAACACGAGAAGGCAGTCTGGGAGGCGACCGCCGCAGGCCTGCCATGTCCCAGCCCGGCACACAGCAAGCTGTGTCGCAGAGCAAGAAAATGCCAGCCCCTCTCGTTATTTCTTATTAAAAAAAATTAAGCCAGAAGATGTGACAGGTGGCAAAGCCATCGTGCATGAGATAATTATATCTCTGGGGCACTGCGAATCAAAGCCAAGTGCCTTTACTGCTCCAAACCGTTAGCTAATAACCTCATCCCACCACCATAGTCTGCCTGTGAGGGCTGAAGGGCTTAATCACACGTTAACAGTGTGTGGGAGGGGGACTGGGAGCCCAGGGCAACACTGTTATTTACAGCCACAGTTTAACCAGCAAACAAATGTTTCCCAGCTGCTAACTGGGTGCTGGGGAACCCAGGTGCTCTCTTCTCCAGCGGGCCCATGCTGAGCCCCAGACCTTCAGCGTCTTCCCAGGCTGCTTTTGGGTGGTTGTCTCCCCTTGCTGTTACCCATAAGCCCAAGTGGGTGACCACAGCCTTCAGCTTTGTCACTCTGACTCCAAGCCTAGCCTGGCCCCAGGCCTTCTTTCAGAAACACCTCAGTAGTCCTGCCTGGGGTGCCCCTTGATGACGACCACCGGCCCTTTGCCATGAGGCGTTCTCTTGCTTGCAGTGCAAGCGGGTCACAAGTGCAAGTGGGCTCTGAAACGCTCCTCTCTGGGGAAACCTAACCCTGAGTGTTCGTCTCCAAGAGAAATGACCCTGGGAAGCAGGATTGGCGCTGGGGGTGCTGGAAAAGGAGGTCCTGCTTCAAGCATGGTCGTGGACTGCAGGTCCTTCTGTGGCATCTGGGCACATTCTGAGCAAGAAGTGGACAGAGCCATCTTGTCTGCTTTGTGACAGGTCCGGATGGATAAGCCTGGGCACCACATTTAAAGACTGATTTTGGGCCGGGCGCGGTGGCTCACGCCTGTAATCCCAGCACTTTGGGAGGCCGAGGCGGGCGGATCACAAGGTCAGGAGATCGAGACCATGGTGAAACCCCGTCTCTACTAAAAATACAAAAAATTAGCCGGGCGCGGTCGCAGGCGCCTGTAGTCCCAGCTACTCAGGAGGCTGAGGCAGGAGAATGGCGTGAACCCAGGAGGCGGAGCTTGCAGTGAGCCGAGATCGCACCACTGCACTCCAGCCTGGGAGACAGAGCGAGACTCCGCCTCAAAAAAAAAAAAAAAAAAAAAAAAAAAAAAAAAAAAAGACTGATTTTGTTGCTATTGTTGCTATTCTCTGGGATTGTGAGCAGAATTTTAGGTTCCCAGGGACCAAAACCTCATCCCCTTTTAAAGGCTGGCACTTTTGACAAGCAACCGCCGAATGGCTAAGTTCCATGTCGGGCAGGCTCCTCTCCTGGAGAAGGGGAGGACACTGCTCAGCGGCATTTGTCTGGAGACCGAGGAAAACTCCATGCCCGTGGGGAGCTCAGGTGAGAACTCGGTGACATCTGAATGCCTTCGTTCTTCCTGCTCCCTTTGCACACCTTGGAGTTAGTGCTAGGACCTCTCTGCCTCCTGGGAGGTGGCCCAGGGTTCTGGGCTGGAAAGGTGCTCCTGCAGTGAGAAGACGCAAGCCAGGAGCCCGGGTGCCTTGGTGCCATGGTGCTGGTCCACATCCTAGGCCGGTTCACGGTGGCCAGTGCCTCCCTGCTACTGATCATCACAATCTCCAAAGAACCCTGAGAACAGCTGGGGGCTCTGGCTTCCCTATGCACAGTGCGCTCAGAAGGCTTCCTGGCTTTCTCCACCATCGTTGTTCCGATGAGGCACAATTCCTACCTCAGGATGAGCGGATTCTTGAAGAAGAGCGAGGAGGGAGAGAAGGCTGGTAAGGAACACGAGACCATCAGAACAGTTCCAGTGGGTGGGAACCGAAGTTCATGCGACCCCAGATACTTTCTCCACCCAGGACTCTAAGACAAACCTTCGGAGAGACCATGATTTTCCTTTTGTGCTTTTCAGGTTCAGAATTAGAAACAAGCCCCAAACTCTTTTTTTTCCCCTAGTTACTCAGTTTGCATTTGTCATTATCTGAGAAACATTTGAACTTCTTGAGAGCTATTTATATTTTCAGCCTCTCCCCTCTTCTTAGAGGAATGAGAGCCATATGTTTACTACCTGCTGTGTAAAATAGTATTTCCCTGAATTGTCCCAAATTTGCCTTTAACGTAAGTCAGATGGCACTGCAGTCATCATCCACGTTGACAATGCGTCTGACTCAGCATCCTTAACTCCGGGGCTTCCTCTCCAGCACAGCTCTTATTATTGGGAGGGTCACATCCTGCCCTTGCCATGGCATAGGACTGCTTCCACTCCTGGGTCCTGAGCTCAGATGCTCCACGACTCTGGCCACAGCCTCCCTTTCTATGATCCCTCCTGCTCTTTCAGAGGACCCAACCTTTGTCCTCACTGGATCCTCCCCATCACTCACACCCTTCAACACCAGGCTTGACTACAGTCATGGCAGTGTTGCCCTCAATACCACAGAGACTCCACACCGCCTGGGCCTTCTGCTGTGCCTGCATGGCTAAGCCCCACCCTGGGCCACCTCGCTGTCTCTTTTTCGTGCTCTCAGGCTGCAGACTCTGCCAAAAATATGGCTGACTGCACATTTATGATATCAGTCTCCACCGTGGCATCAGTGCTGCCCAGCAACCTTTGGGCAACTCTCGACGACTCACTGGTTTCAGTCTCTGTACTGTCCTTCAAGTTCCTGTGCCCCTGACCCTTGCTTTGGGAGATGAGATGGCTGAGCTCATTCGGAGTGACTCCTATCACTGACCCCTTCATCAGAGCCAGTTTCTGATTGTATCTTCTTTACAGAACTGTAGGCCTTGACAGCTGGAAGGGACCCTTAGATACCACGTGGACCTACAGTTTGCAATTTCTCCAGGTATAGAATGCTTTCTTCACATGAAATCTTGCACCGCTGCAGGTGGTTTCCACCCCCTGCCCCAGCCTCTGCTGAGACGTCAGTCCGACCTTTCTTCTTCCCAGAGGATGAGGCTGAAGCCCAGAGCAGAGCGCTTTGGCCAAGATCCCAGGGCTAGCTGGAGGTTGATGGGCACTAGACTCTGGGACTCCTCTTCTTTCATTTTCCAATTAGTCCCAGGTGCACAGAAGCTCCTCTTCCCTGAGCAAGTTCAGTGCCTCAAACTGTCTTTGCTGTCACCCTTCTCCTCTTCAGAAGCAATGCCTTCCTGTAAGCACCTGCTTCCCCTCCAGCTTGTTTCGCCTCTTCCTGCTCTGTGACTTCTTCCTTGCCTTGAAGCTTGCCCTAGCTTTTATTACAACGAAGGCCAGCACTTCCCACACTCATGCTACTCCTCTTCACATGCTCCCATCTTCCTCCCTGTCCATGGCCTCACTGCCTGAGTGAGCACCCTGTTCTGGCCCATTTCCAACCCTTCTCCCTCACTGAGACCGACTCCCAAGACCAGAGCCCTGCAACCCTTAGGGGTAGCACCCCAGAACACACACATAGCACAGCCCTTCTTTCCCTCTGCAGCCTGAGCTGCTGCCACGTTACCTCGCACCTGTGCCAGGCTCTTGCGGCTTCTCATTCCTCCCTGCTCTTTTCCTGACATCGCCGCGATCCTTCAGGAGCTCGGAACCAACCAAATCAACCTCCCACTCAGCTCTGTTCAGAACGCCCTTCAGTGACTTCTCACACTCTTCTGATGCAGACCCAAATGGTTAAGGGTCTGCCAAGCCCTCAATAACTCATGTCCATCCTTCTGTTCTCAGCTGAAATTTTAATTCTGCAAAGAAGCCTTTCCTAACCTGCCAGTCCAAATCAGAAACCTGTGTTATTAGCCCAACATTACACATACTTTTCCTTCTTAACACTCACCCCAATTTAGAGTTGCCTATTTATTTGCATAGCGTCTCTCCCACACTAGACGGTGAGCTCCAGTATGATGGCGTTAATTTCCTCCCCTGTTGTGTGTCACCACCACCTAGCCTAGCACCAAGCTGGGCAGACTGTGGAACGAATGCACAGATCAACAGCTCTGTCCTGAAATTCCTCCCCCCGCGCTTCCAGGCTGGCGCTGCTGCCTGTTCTCCTAACGTTCCTTTGTCTGTTTTGCTTGCTTGGTCTTATTCTTCTGTGTGTCCATTTCCCAAGACTCAGCCCTTGGTCTTCTGTTTTCTACTTCGCTCTGAACAACCCCGTCCTATCACCTCATTGGTCGTTTTCATCCCGGCAACCTCAAACATGTGTTCAGAGCTGAGCCTCGGACCTCCGTATCTCATGGTCTCCATGATACTTGCAGGTCACTCCAACTGGGCTCCTGCTTCAGATTTCACTTTCGCCTCATTATCCTCTTCCCTAACTGTGATGGCTCCTTCCTCTTCATTACCTCCACCTGCCTGCCCCTGCTGCCATGAAATACCATGCTGTAGTTCTTTCCTCCCTTCCCCCAACAGGAACCATCTCCATCCAGGCCTTCTTACTACATAGCAGTCCTCGTCGTGACCTCATCTTATTACATAAGACTTTTAACCCTTAGCTTTAAAGATCCTGGTCACTCACTGTCCCCTCAGACCATCACACTCAGTCTCAGTTCCCATGCTGCTTCTCCCGCCAGGAATGCTGGCAGAGTCTTGGCCCATCATTGTCTGGGTTGGGGTGGGAGGTAGGGAGATGGGGAAAGACCACATTTTATTAGGGGCATGTTATAATTCTGGCATGTGACTCAGCATTCTGTATGCACAGAGTACGAATGTGGCTAAACATGGGGATAACAGGGACCATTTCTGCAGCGCTCTCCAGGCTGCAGAACACGTGCTCTGAGCAAACGACAGATCCATGGAGACTGCCAGCCTCCGTCCGCAGGGGAGTATCCTTCCTAACAGAGCCTCAGGCTCTCCTGAAATGTACTGTCCAGTGACTTCCTGGTGCCAGCTCCCTGGTCCCTCCAGGTATGTGACTTAGACCTGCTCAACAGCCAGAGTTGCAGGGCCTTTGATCATCTCTCTAAGCCTCGTCTTGGTGGCAAGACGACAGAAAGGCCTAGAACTGATGGACTTTGAAGCCTTCCTACAGGCCTTTCCTTGAGTTGCTGTTTGGGACCTACTTCCAGGAACTCAAGTGCTTGTTTTGTATGACTCCAAAAGAAGAGGTTTGCACCGCTGCTTAAAAATGTAATTAGCATCGTATTTTAACAACATTTTGACAAGAATTGCTTCCCGACAATGCTGAGAAATCTGCAGTGCAGACTCCCTGGTGCCACTGTCAGAGTGAGTGATACTGAAGCCCCATGCTCCCTGGAAATAGCGGCTATGAGGGCTGCTCTGGCCTCATCCTCATTCTCCTTCCCCCGCACGGGCTCCGAGGCCACGCTGAAGGCCGGCATTGCTGGTTTAGACTCTTGCACAGCTCAGCGTTGTGGAAGGGCTGTGCTCGCCCAGGCTCTCTGTCATTCCATAGACGAGGGGGGAGGGGAGATGCTGCCTCCCAGATGGAGCAATTCAGAAATGCATTGTATCTGGGACTGGTCTGACTCAGAGCCTCTGTTTGCAGTTCTTCCAGCAGCCAAGGTGAGTTTACAGTCGTGACACCCCAAGGCAACAGAACAGCAGGTTCCACTGCACTTCTGCTTCCCTTACTGGCAGGATGACAGAGCTTCAGGTAAGGACCCACATGCCGGTCATCTCCCAGTGCATCTTCTCACCTGTCTGCTTCCCTCCCGGGTCACATTTATCAGAATGGAAGGGGTGGCCAGCAGGACTCAGGACCCTAACTTCACCATCTCTTTGAAGAGGGTGAAAGGGACTGGAGTGAAAGAAACAGACTTCGGGGCCGCCCCTACACACCCCCCCTATATATTTCTCAGATGTGAAGAAAAGTAGCTCAAAACCCAAGAGTCAGCACCCCTGAAGGGCTGAATTGAAGACGGGCCTTGATTTTAAGACTCACCCCCAGCCAGGGCCATCCTCGCCCCAGGGCCCTCTGCTCCCCATCTTGGTTCCCACCTGAGGTTTGTTTCTTGCCACCAGCTCTAATCTCTGCCCTTCCTAGTGATGAGCCAGCCCACTGTGATTTCCACATGCAGCTTTTCCACACGTGCTCCAGAAAAAGCCCCAGCGTCTGGGCTCGCCGTGCCTACTCACGCCAGCCTGGCCCCGCAGTTTTCTCCCTCGATGTCACCTCCAGCCACGTTTTCGGTGTTGACGGACTCGGTCTCACTGGTGGGCATGCTCACTGCAAGAGTCAAAGGGAAACAGAGCAAGGCATTGAGGGTGGGGAGAGAAGGGAACAGAAGAGCATTAGTTTGCAACACGCTCACCGCAAGACCCAGTGCGGGTTGGCAGAAAGAGAGCCTGAGTGCACTGGCTGGCTAATCTGCATGGATCCCCTTGACTGACACGCCTGCTGCTTGTCCAGGGCAGGTTTTGCTGCCAAGAACACTGTAAACTAATGGAAGTATGGGAGGACATCTGGTAATAAGAGCATTTTACCTTACAGGATACATCCTGAAAAAACTGACCATTGAATCTCTCCTCTCCACTCTGTGGACTGGAAGAGGCTTTTCCATTTGCAATTACCACTTGCCATAGAAAGAGGAGCTTTCGTGAAAATATATCATTTTCCTTACTTGATCCCACCCACCATCTCTAAGGGGCTCCATCTCCAAGAACAGGGACCAGCCTGTTTGTAGAAAGGGCGTGCTTGTTGCCTTGAAGAGCTGCTGGGTGGACGGAGGCCTCCCTTTTCCAGCAGTCGGTTACTCCCAGGAGCACAACTGAGACAGAGGGCTTGAGGGGAATGGCCGTTCCCAGAGCCATGCACTAAGACTCAAACTAGCCCTGGAGACATCAGGAGTGAGGAGTGGAAGTGTGCAGTCCACACGATTATGTTTAATTGTGGTCAGAAAACAGCCTGCAGGGATACTATTTCCCCTTTCAGCCACCCTGACATTCCCATGTCAACAGGTTGACTTGGATATAAGCCGTTTAATTCAACGTGTCCACCCTCCTCCCAAGGCAGCTGTGGGCTGAATTTCCAGAACAATGGGAGTTTTCTAGCTTAGAACCCAGTTTGGTGGCCTGAAAGAAGTCATTTTTATTATTATTATTTTTTCCTTCTAAATAAAAGTTTAACTCAAATCATTTTTCTTCACCTTCCATCACTCTCTTACTATGACACAATGCGTTCCTTAGTTCTGTAACCCTTATTCTTTAGAGTGGCCATCATATGCTTGGTCCTGGTTCTGCTGTTCCTGCAGAAAAGAACCCCTTATCTGCTGAGAAAGCCACCAGCTCTCAGCAGACACAGAATCTGCTGTTAGTGAGGGAGTGGCCTCCGGTGACAAGTCCCCGTGAGGCTGCCAGCGCCCAAGAAACACTTCTACTGGTCGTACGGCTAATGTTGATGGATGTGGATTTTTCCCGGTTTCCTTTCCTTCAGATTAAGACAAGCCAGGTTGGTGAGAAGAGAATCATTTCAAGCACATGGAAGATACAAACAAAGTCCGTGACTTACCGTATGTTTGACTGTTGTGTATGAGACCTCTCTGACCTTTTTAATAAAATTGAATTAAAAAAAATCCAGATGTCATTTTATAGAACTCTAGAGCTAAGTGAGGCTTTAGAAACTATCTGGCTCTAACTCGTCCTCCTCACTCTGCAGGAGAGGAAAGTGAAGCCAGAGAAGGGATGTGATGCCCGCAGTCACGTGGTGTGTTCGAGGAGGCCCGGGACCAGGGCACAAGTGTCACACCCCCTGCACCATGTTCATCTTGAGTGCCCCAGTCTCAACCGCCTCTGTACTCTACACCCTAGGCAAAGACAAGCTTCTTAAAGCCTACTAGGCTCTGGGAGCACCACAGCAGGGCAGTGAGTAGCCAAATAGGGACACTGAATTCCATAGCATTACACTCACTTTAGTCTGAAGTCTGCAGGGGCTGGTGAGACCAGCCCTTAGGGATGGTTTCAGGCCTGGGAGCTGGGAAAACAGACCTTCAGAACTTGCCAAGGCCCTGCTCAAACCACACTAAGGAAGCCATAAAATGGAAGCACTCTCAGTCTTCCAATCCATCTATCTCCAGCCATCTCGGCCCTAAGTTTTTTTTTTCTTTTCTTTTTTTTTTTTAAATGTGTTAGCTCTCCACCCTCTGGACATCCTTGTTTGAAGGGCCAGGCCATGTAGAAAAAGTTCTGTGACTTTGTGACACTTGATTCCCAGAGCCTTATGTGTGAGTACAGTGCTGTGGAGGTGGCGATGCTAGGCTTGGAAAGACAAATGAACTTGGAGGGGCAGGCCTGGGCACTAGAAATAAGGACAGCACCTTCTAAATTGAGGCACTGCCTGTACTAGTTCCAACCGTGCATTCACAATGTCCTTACTCTAGGCCAGCACTGCCCAAAGGAAGAGCTCCTGGAGGAATAGCTCTGCCAGTTGTCACACCCACTGACTTTATACATATGAAGCAATGACAAGGCAGTGCCTTTGAGGGGGACAGGTTGCCATCCCTTCACACACACACACACACACACACAACATATATGTGTACACATATATGCACACACACAGAACTACTGCAGCACAAGCCAACAAGAGAAACACCCTCCCGTTCTGTCTGGTATGTACCCATACACATTTACACACACACAGCACAGGGGGACATTACCATGGGTTTCTGTGGAGTGCCTAAACCAAGCAAACTTCCCTTTCTTCTGATCAAGCATGCCCGCCGGAGTGCCTCCTTTCACAGACAAGATGGTCAGTGTCAAGAACCAGGAACAAGACATCAACAGAGCACATGCAGTCAGCCACGGGCAAAAGAAAGAAACAAAGAACTCAGCTTTCACATAGAACATCCATTTTTATCACAGAAAATAAACAACAACAACAAAAAAATTCAAAGCAATAAATCAAAACATATAGGAAAACAACAAAATAGAACCAAACCCCCAACTCACATGAATTAACATCACAAAACAAATGATGACCCTGGAGAGAAGGAATTACTCCAGGAGAGAGAGGCTATCTGGCATATCTAATGAAAGACTTTGAGAGGGCTTCCTAGGAGGGCGCTGCCGCTCATCCCTGCTGCTTCCTTAGGGAGCTGTTGCCCTTTGCAGGCTCAAGTGGGGTCACTGCTAAAGTCTAGCAGTAGCCCTGGTATCCTCTTCATCCCTACCCAATAGCCAGGTGACTTGTCTCCTCCCTCACATGGGACCACACTGCAAAACTTTCACCTGTAGTGGATTCAAGGGTTTCCTTGCTATTTGCACCTGGATGGAGTCACTTGCAGGTGGAAGAACAACCCACTGACCTACTTGCTCCTTTGTTCAGTTCAATAATTCAATTCTTTTTATTTATTTATTTATTTTTTGAGACAGGGTCTCGCTCTGTCGCCCAGGCTGGAGTGCAGTGGCGCAATCTCGGCTCACTCCAAGCTCTGCCTCCTGGGTTCACACCCTTCTCCTGCCTCAGCCTCCCACGTAGCTGGGACTATAGGTGCCGCCACCACGCCTGGCTCATTTTTCATATTTTTAGTAGAGATGGGGTTTCACTGTGTTAGTCAGGATGATCTCGATCTCCTGACCTCGTGATCTGCCCACCTCGGCCTCCCAAAGTGCTGGGATTACAGGCGTGAGCCACCGCGCCCAGCCAATAATTCAATTGTATTCAGCAAAGACCCATCAAAGGCCTAGGGCTCATACCCAAAACATATATGTATCTGCTTTTAATTAGTTTAAATGGGCCAGTAAGTTGTTAAACTGCCTGTCAATGGGTGGTCATTTGAGGAAGTTTGTAAATAAGGGAGAAGAATTCTGTGAGCTCTGCTGGGTCTGGGCTACAGCTAAAGAGGAGAGTGCTCCAGAAGAGTGTGAAGACGCTAGCCACTGCACGGGATGGTGTGAAGACTCCAGCCACTGCACGGGAGAGCATGAAGACACCAGCCACTGCATGGAAGAGTGTGAAGACACCAGTGACTGCACGGGAGAGTGTGAAGACACCAGCCACTGCATGGGAGAGTGTGAAGACCCCAGCTATTGCACGGAAGAGTGTGAAGACACCAGCCACTGCATGGGAGAGTGTGAAGACACCAGTCATTGCAAGGGAGAGTGTGAAGACACTAGCCACCACATGGAAGAGTGTGAAGACCCCAGCTACTGCACGGAAGAGTGTGAAGACACCAGCCACTGCATGGAAGAGTGTGAAGACACCAGCTACTACATGGAAGAGTGTGAAGACACCAGCCACTGCATGGGAGAGTGTGAAGACACCAGTCATTGCAAGGGAGAGTGTGAAGACACTAGCCACCACATGGAAGAGTGTGAAGACCCCAGCTACTGCACGGAAGAGTGTGAAGACACCAGCCACTGCATGGAAGAGTGTGAAGACACCAGCTACTACATGGAAGAGTGTGAAGACACCAGCCACTGCATAGGAGAGTGTGAAGACTCCAGCTACTACATGGAAGAGTGTGAAGACACTAGCCACTGCACTGGAGAGCATGAAGACACTAATCACTGCATGGGGAAGGGGAAGTTCTGTAGGAACTTGAAGTTCTGGATGTCAAGTGCTTTAGCTAATTGCTCAGATAAAGTTTTCCCATTTCATTTGAAAGAACTGGCATGAGCTGTGCCTCTGCGAGGTCACTATGCAGGGTGCAAAAGGAATTGTGGTTTCTGCATCGTTGGAATTTGCCATTTGGTATTGAAATACGTTCTTAAATAAATTTGGTTATGTTATACTTCATTTTAATGGGCATTTCTCTTTTTTGTTAATGATGTATTACTTGCTGTTTATTTTATGTTTATTTTAGACTATGGAAATGATGTTAGACAAAGAGCAAAGTCGAGTGATTTGGGTCATAAAGCAGTGGAGACAACTTGCAACATCAACAGCTCATTTGGCCCAGGAACTGCTAATGAACGTCCACCACAGTGGTGGTTCAAAAAGTTTTGCAAAGAAGACAAGGAGTATAATGAAGAAGATGAGGAGCATAATGACCGGCCATGGGAAGTTGACGACAACCAGTGGAGAGCCATCATCGAAGCTGATCCTCTTACAACTACACGAGAAGTTGCTGAATAACTCAATGTCAACCATTCTATGGTTGTTTGGCATTTGAAGCTTATTGAAAGGTGAAAAAGCTCGATAAGTAGGTGCCCCATGAGCTGAGCAAAAACAAAACAAAACAAAACAAAACAAAAAAAAACCCAAAAAACCACATTGTTTTGAAGTGTCATCTTCTCTTATTCTACTCAACAACAATGAACTATTTCTTGATCAAATTGTGATGTGCGAGGAAAAGTCGATTTTATATTACAACCAGCAATGACCAGCTCAGTGGCTGGATGGAGAAGAAGCTCCAAAGCACTTCCCAAAGCCAAACTTCCACCAAAAAAAAGTCATGATCACTGTTTAGTGGTCTGCTGTTAGTGTGATTCACTACAGCTTTCTGAATCCCAGCGAAACCATTACATCTAAGAAGCATTCTCAGCAAATCAATGAGATGCATCAAAAACTGCAATGCCTGCAGCTGGCATTGGCCAACAGAAAGGGCCCAATTCTTTTCCACAACAATGCAGGACCGCGTGTCGCACAATCAATGCTTTAAAAGTTGAACCAATTGGGCTACAAAGTTTTGCCTCATCTGCCATATTCACCTGACCTCTTGCCATCCAACTACCACTTCTTCGAGCATCTCGACTTTTTGCAGGGAAAATGCTTTTCACAACCAGCAGGATGCAGAAAATGCTTTCCAAGAGTTTGTTGAATCCAGAAGCATGGATTTTTATGTAATAGGAATAAAAATCTTATCTCTTGTTGGCAAAAATGTGTTGATTGTAATGGTTCCTATTTTGATTAATAAAGATGTGTTTGAGCCTAGTTATAATGATTTAAAATTCATGGTCTGAAATCACAATTTCTTTTGCACCAACCTAATATTAATGAGTGGCAGCAAATGCAGGCGGGAAGTCGGTCACCACTCACAGAAGGAAGCATGTGCCCTGCTGAACTCATGGGTGGCCCCATCACCTCCAGGAAAGGCATGAGAGAAGACGCAACCCAAGTCTTAGGTTTTTCTATATTTCATCCTCTTCTCCTAGAACGCAGATTATACTCAATGGACTTCCTTGGATGTTGCCTGGTAAGGAGAATTTTGGAGACTGGCTAGTGATAGAAAAGGGCCATACCTATTTTTAACCTGAAGGGCTGTGTCTCACACACTCATCTTTAAGGTACAAAGTGTGGAATGACAGAGACTTCACACCTGGCAGGGTTTTTTTTTTTTTTTTTTTTTTTTTCACTTTTCGGAAATCCCACATGCAAAAAGCACTGAGAGTTAGGAGCTGAAATGAGCCACTTGGTTCAAGTTTCCCTTCTAGGGAAAGGTATGTCTCAAACAGTCACTAACATGGGACTCTCATAATGAATGGTCTTTCATCTGGAGATGTAGGGGGTAGACGTAGGCTGCCAGTCTCCAAGTTTCTATCTGTGTGGTGGCTGTCTGAGGGGATGAGAGCCCTGCTTAGTGGTGGAGAGTCCAGAACATTGACACCTTCCATGCAGAAGCGTTATTCAGCTTTTGGCTCTGACATCCTAAGTGTCCTATCTTGTCCAGTTTCAGAAGTGACTGTATGATCACTTTATAAACCCGAATTTGACCAGGGCTGGTCTTTCATGGGGGCCAAGTTGGCAGTCAGCTGCACGGAAAATGATCTGAAGAGCAACTAAATCATCTCCCTGGATAGTTCACGGAAGTCTCAGATCTTTCTTTTGGGGCATGGCATATATCTAAAGTTCCTTTCTGAAATAAAAATATCTCACCTGGAAGAAGCAATATATGAACACATTAGTGCCTATTAATTTGTGATAGTTTATCCCATAAGCACCTGCAGGAATAAAATGGTGAAATGGTGTTTGTGTTCCTATTATCAAGGGATTACCTAGTGGTATCAAAGCTGATTCCTCAAGGAAAACTTCTAGGAAGCTGAATGTCCAAATTGTTGAAAGTTTAGAATCATGAATGCTGGATACTTATTCAATGGATGAGATGGAAAGCCTGACCCCTCCCTTGGCCATTCAAATGATGAGTTGGTTGGAAACTAAGGGGCACCTTTTCTCTAAAGGCAACCTACTCCAATGTCCTTAGAAGTGAAGCTTGATTATCTGCTCATCTGCAGGCAATGTCATACTAGCACATCCTTTATAAGGCACAATATGCTTTATCGAATGGATCTGGGAGGGAGAATGCTGGGGAAGAAAGCTAGACAGGAAGCTTGTTTTCCAGTTTTCTAACTTCCCTCTTACCACGTGCTGTGGACCAAATGTGTTTCTCTGGGCTATCCAGTCCCTTGCTTCTGTTGAGAAGACTTCACAAGAAAATGAGATTTCTTTGAAAGTGTAAGATACATCTGCCAGCAGGAGTGGCTGGCCTCTCAGGAGACTTGCTAAGAAAATGCCCAGTCTGTATTCTGGAACTTGGCTGGTAGCTCAAGATGGCTAACATCATTGCATTTTTAGTAATATTATCAACAGCTACAGCAAGCTGTATGGCCAACTTGCCAATAACTGATTACATCCTTTAATTAGTGTCTTCTCCCCCCGACCCCACAAACATATACTCTTGGTGGCCACTCTTGCTTGAACAGTGCTTAGTAGGACTATTTCTATGTCTCTAGAGAGGTGCACAGTTATTGTCTTCGGCAACCAATGTCTCCCCGACCTGCTTTGGGAACAGTTGTGTGACTACTGGGGAGATTATAAAAAGTCATTTTCTCCCTGGGATAATCTCTTGAAACTGGAAGCATGCCAGCTGTGCTAGTGGGGGAGGACTAGAGCTAAGCCATTGTGTAGATTGCCCTTCCTTGGTGTTTGGGTTTGCAAACCCTCTGAGGGTTTACTCGCTGGAATTTGGGAATCCTCCATTAAACACCAGGTGGTGCTTTGAAAGTATGGCTGCAGCGATCAGCGGGCCAGTCTTTCCACAGCTGTGGTCAACAGAGAATGGGCAGGCTCAGAGCACACAGGCCTCACTTTTCCCCATAGGAAGTGAGCTCTCTATAAAACGAACGACTCTCCTGACAGTTCCCCATATTGCTGAAAGCAAGTCTCCAAGTAGTCAATCTGCTGCAGGCTATGCCAGTGTGCGAACACTCATGTTCTCCTTAAAAAGAAATTAGATCTCATTTAGCCACCATGGGGCCAGCATGATGTGCCCAAAGATGACCAAAGTCATCCACATGAATAAAAAATGGCTCCAGAAGGGGTTTTGGCAAAGGATTGAGAGTCAGAACCACTTTAGTTTTGATAAAAAAGAAAAAAAGGCACTAAGGTGACAGCAAGAAATCCACGAAGGAAACAGTGAGCAAAATCTTCTTTGGTGCCCGCTGCTGTAGTCTCCTTTCCTTCCTCCCTGCCACATCCTGACTCCCTTCCTTCCTGTCCCGAGACTGGCAGGACAGGGAGGACCATCCTCCTAGAGAGTATCCGGCCTGTTCCTGACGCCCCTGTCTCAGAGCTTTTTATGTGTCATGACTGAGTGAGTGGCACCAGAGCAAAGCTCCACATGAGAGAATGAGGGATGGATGTGGGGCGAGATGAAACAATCTGCCTAGTTCCGAAACCTTTGGTCACCCGAAATAGCTTTGACTTTGTCCCAGGGATGGAGCTTTGTAATGTCCTGATGTGCCTGTCAGCAGGAGCGGCTGGCCTCTCATGAGATTTGCTAAGAAAAATGCCCAGTCTGTATTCCGGAACTTAGCTGGTAGCTCGTTATCCAAGGCCAGAGAGCTCACCAGCCGCTGTCAATCTTACGCCTCCTCTGGGAGGAAGAGGGTTGATGCCTCAGGCCCAGACATCCCAGGCAGTGGCTAGGGGTATCGGGAGCACTGCTTGCCCCACCCAAACTTCTCCAGGGTGGTGGGATGTCATACAAGGCCAACGGCTGAGTCCAGGTCACCAGCCTGCTGGGATCCAGTGTCCAGGCTTCCAGGCACTTCAGGATGGAAGTGAGGAATCGACTTTGCCATATACTTGGCCAGGTGCCCATCTTACTACATTTTTTTGCATATGAGTGGCATAATTTATATTTATTTTCTCAAAGTACTAATCAGACTTACGGTTAACAAGCAAAAGGATTCCTCATTTCCTACCTCATTGACTCCAATCTGGTATCTAAAACGCCCTGTAATTTGGCTTCATCTTATCTGCTATGAGTTGAGTTATATCCCCTCGGAAATTCAGATGCTGAAGTCCCAGCCCCTGTACCTCTGAGCGTGGCCATATTTGGAGACAGAGTCTTGGAGGAGGTCATTAGATTAACATGAGGTCATGAGGGTAGGCTGAATCCAGTGTGACTGGATCCTTATAAGCAGAACAACAGTGGCCACCAACAGGTACAGAGGGAAGACGATGTGAAGATGCAGAGACAAGACAGCCACCTGCAAGCCAAAGAGAGGCCTGGGGACTGACCCCGTTTCCCTTGCGACCCTCAGGAGGAACCAAGCCCGCCAGGACCTTGATCTCAGACTTCCAGCCTCTAGACTGACAAAATCGGTTCCTGCTGTTTCAGTCCCTGGGTCTGTGATAGGCTGTTAGGCAGCCCTGGCCGACTAAGACACTGTCGGTACCCTCTCATGTCCCGAGACTTCCTGCAGAAACTCCATCCACACTGGGTTGCCCTCCTCACCATCCTTCAACAGGCCGGCTCCCTTCCAACCCCTGGTCTTTCCCATGCACGGGGCCCTACGTCATGCCCTGCCCCTGGAGTGCCTGTCCACCTCCCTGCACGTATTCCTGGGGTCAGCGAACTGCAGCCTGCCCTGTCTTTTTCAGCACAGTCCTCCTGGGACTGCTATGCCCTGTGTGTGCCGTCTATCACCGTTCTCACACCACAGCAGTGGAGTGGAGGAGCTTCAGTAGAGGCTCTGTGTGGCCTGCAAAGCCTTTGATATTCACTCTCTGGCCCTTTCTAGAAGAAGTTGGCTGACCCCGACCTACCCAAATTTCATCCCTTCTCAGAGGTCCAGTTCACATCTGTGGCAGCTCCCAGGACCACCCTGCTGCCCACCGAGTCTGCTCTTCTGAGCTCTTGCAACACTGGAGTCTGTGAGAATTTTAAGTAAAAAACTGGATCTGTGTTTTGGTTTCACCCTCTCCCCAGAATAACACTTCATATCATCATGGAGTTTTAAGGGGACTCCTAGGTGCTGGACAGTTGACGTCTATCCTCAGACCCACTCTCCTCCCCTCTCCCCGGGCCTGGTGCTCCAGGAAGCTGACCTTGCTTCCCGCTTGGGCCGGCCAATGGGCAGCACCAGCAGGACGTCTGTGGCTGGACCCGAGGACAGAGAGGTGGGGCGTCCACTCCCCAACTCCAGCACACAGGGTGGGTGTAGACTGGCTGCTTCTTGCTGCCCAAGGCCACATGTCTGCCCCATGGCCCTCTCCACATAGCTGCTCTCTGACTCCGAGGATGCCTCTCACTTAGTTCCTCCAGCCTTTACTGGTAACAGATCCATACAGCTGCTACACTGGGGTACTTGCTGGCTTCCTTAAACTCTGTCTGCATCTTTATGAAACCCTCCGTAAGTCACCTAGTTTAAGAGTACTTTCTGTTTCCATGGAGACCCTGACCGACATACCCCTACGGCATAGGCAAGGTAGATATTATCCCCACTGACAAAACAAAGTGTAGTCCCCAAAGGCTGAAGTTAGGTGCCCAAGGGGAGAGCTAGTAAATGGCAGAGAATGATAGGTCTTGAGTCCAGGCCTTTTTCAGCCCCATCAGGCGACGTTGCTGGAGTGCACATTTGCAGGCTGGACTGCTGCTGAGAGCTGGTGGTGCAGGGGCCTGTAGCAGGGTTGCTCCAGCCCCACAGCAGAACAGAACTGAGCGACTGGGTTGTGTTACTTCCCAGGAATGCAGGAACTGTGGCACGGCACGTTTCATCTGATTTAATTTTCTCTTTCAGAAAACAATAACTTGGAAAGTTATTCTTTATGACTCTTCTACGGTTGGATAGATCAAGCACGTGGCCACATGTATTCTCAAGTGCATAGGTGAAGGGACTCTTCATATGTGTCTGCCCAGTTTGGAGTCTTAGGAGTCTCTAATCCTGTGAGTCCAGGAAAAACAACAAAGACAGTCCTCGCCTTGGCCTTGCCCTAAGTAGCTCCAAAACTTTGACAGGTCACAGTAAAACTTTGGTCTCTTACGAGGATAAATTGAACCGGAGGGTAAATTGAGGATTTCTTCTAAGGAAAAGAAAGGAAAGGAAAAACAAAAGAGAAAAGAAGGTTGTAGAATAAGAGGAAAGAGTGGATGAGAGAAAAAGAGAAGAGAAAAAGAAACATGGTCCCCAGGTCACAGCAGCCTGCTTGGGTTAAAAGGTCACAGAGAAAGGTGCCATCAGCTTCCAGAACCTTCTCAACAACTCCCTGCCAGCCCAGGCCCAGCTAGGCTTCCTCTGCCTAAGCAATTAAAACCTGGTTGATTTTAAGCCATCAGAAAGTAAATATAAAACAGGATTAAATATTAAGAAGCCAAACAAAAGTGGCCTTATTAAAAAGGCACAATAGACGCACGCTCTGCCATCATCATAATTATGATCACTGCTATAAACTGGGAGGAGGCATAAATGCCGCCCTTGATCTGCAGCCATAATCCAAAGAAGAAAGCCAGGGTTATTGTGATCTCAGCAGGCCATAAACATCCTGTGCTCCCAAGCAGAAAATCTCTCTGCACCATTATGGCACCACGGAGTCTGTCAGGTTGCCTTGGTTATTGCTGCTGGGTTGGTGGGGAGGTGGACGGGGCAGGGAGGGGGCAGGGGCAGGAAGTTTAGCTGCACCCAGCGAACTTTTAAACTTTGGCACACACCCTCTCCCACCCCCACCCCACCTTCACTAGAGATGGTAGGGCAGCCTGGGACATGCTCAGACCCTCGGGGACCATGGGGAAAACAGACTATCTGACCGCACAGGAGGGCGAGACACTCTAAGGGGAAAACACAGCTTGCCTGCAACCGATAGGGATGGGACAGGGATCTTCTAGACATGCAGTGTGGTGGTCTTTCTCTAGAGGCCTCCTTTGGAAACCCAGTTCTCACTACTAAAAGGAGGTTAGTAGTGTCCTTTTAAGTGCTAAGTGCCACATGCCAGATGGTCACCCATGTGGTATGATTGGAAAGGGATAGAGAATGATTTGCACCCCCAATCCTCCTCCAACTCGGTTCCATGACACCTAATGGCCATTCCTTGATTTTAAGGCCTGCTCCCCCGAGTGTGCAATAGCAACATCAGCCATTTCTATCTTCATATTAACAATAACAGCTCAGTTTCTCAATCACTCACTACATGCCAGCTACTCTTCCATGCACTTTACATATATTAACTGATGTAACCCTATGAGGGAGGCATTAGATGTCCCCATTTTTTGGATAAGAAAATTGAGGCTTAGAGAATTAAGTCATTTACTCCAAGCAAGCGCCAATAAGATTCAGGATTTGAACCCGGGTATATCTGATGCCAAGTCCATCCTCTTAGCTATAATGTTTATTGATGAAATTATAAAGCCTTTTCCTATCTATCATGAGACAGCAAGGGTAAGAGAGCCCTGAGGATGTGCTGGCATCACTAAGTGGAGGAGGAGGGCAGTGGGTGCAGGTGGTGGTCCTGGGGAGAAGGCACTTATTTTATGACCCTGCCCAGGACCTCCCTGCCGGCTCCTCTGGGCAGAAGGAGACAGTCAGCAGGCAGTGTGGTTAGGAGCATGGGCTCGGGGGCCAGGGGCCTGAGTTTGGATCCTGGCTCTGCCACTTGGAGCTATGTGACCTCACTCTTCTGTGGCTCAGTTTCCCCAGTGTAAAATGGAGATCTTAATCATAACATCATTGCAGTCAGAAGGGATCTGTACGATTGTAGGCCAGCCCTTCATTTGACTTTTTATTTTTATTTTTTCTGAAACAGAGTCTCACTCTGTTGCCCAGGCTGGAGTGCAGTGACATGATCTTGGCTCACTGCAGCCTCCAGCTCCCAGACTCAAGTGATCCTCCCACCACAGCCTTGAGAGTAGCTGGGACCACAGGCATGCACCACCATACATTGCTAAGTTTCAAATTTTTTTGTAGAGACAAGGTCTCACTATGTTGCCCAGGTTGGTCTCGAACTCCTGGCCTCAAGCAATTCTCCAGCATAGCCTTCCAAAATGTTGGGATTACAGGCATGAGCTACTGTGCCCCACCTAGCTCTTCATTGTATAGGTGAGAATGTTAAGGTCCAGAGAGGGTCATCGGCTTGTCCAGAGTTGCATAGGCAGACGGTGGTGGAATTTTGAACCTCTTTCCACCATCAGTGCTGCCTCCCTTTCTCACTTGCCATTGATGCACATCACAGAGAGGCCAGGAGCCCACCCTTGGTCAGAAAAGCATCAGGGATGGACACAGGCCACAGGCTCCCTCTCCTGTACAGAAGTCAGAGTTTTACTATGGATGAGTTTTGACGTTTGCACCCTGTTCTTTGCCGTTCACAAAGCTATGTAGAGCTCACAATTTGGCCTCATTGTTCTCTCGTCTCTTGACCCCATCTTTCCTGCTTCACTGCTTTCTGCTGCTGAAGACCAGGTCAGATTTCCTGCAAGGAGGCTCTACAGGGGCCCAGCACTATTTTGAAGGCCGTGAACAGCCACAGAGGGAGAGCTGTCTTGAGTACGGAGCAAGACTTCCTCAGACAGGTCTCATTTGTGTCTTCCTTTCCAGCAGGCAAATAAATTGCTGCCTTAAATTTCTAGACTGCCGCCATTGATGACATTTATGTGAAGTGAGTCATTTTAACTCCAACCCCATGGTGTCTCTTCAGCCCATAATTTCATGAATGAGTTTATGGGCAGCTGTCAGGATACCGATCAGCTTGCCCCGCTATGTGGCACGTCCTTTGCTTTAATTCTTCTCCCAACTCTGCCTGCTGGATGCTTGCAGTTTGTGTTCCTCCTCCTTGCCCTGGTGCAGTCTTTGCTCCATCTGGCTACTTCATGTGTTTTTTTTTTTTTTTTTTAGACAGGGTCTTGCTGTCACCCAGGCTGGAGTGTGTTGGCGTGATCACAGCTCACAGTAGCCTAAATCTCCTGGGTTCAAGTGATCCTCCTGCCTCAGCCTCCCAAGTAGCTAGGATTACAGGCCCACACAACCACACTGACTAATTATTTTGCCTTTTTTTTTTAATAGAGATGAGGTTTCACTACATTGTCCAGACTGGTCTCGAAGTCCTGGGATCAAGCGATCATCCTACCTCGCCCTCCCAAAGTGCTGGGATTATAGGCGTGAGCCACCACGCCCCGCCTCTGGTTGCTTTTCCTTTTCCTTTTTTTTTTTTTTTGAGACAGGGTCTTGCTCTGTTGCCCAGGCTGGAGTGCAGTGGCGCGATCTCAGCTCGCTGCAAGCTCCGCCTCCCGGGTTCACGCCATTCTCCTATCTCAGCCTCCCGAGTAGCTGGGACTACAGGCGCCGCCACCGCGCCCGGCTAATTGTTTGTATTTTTAGTAGAGATGGAGTTTCACCGTGTTAGGCAGGATGGTCTTGATCTCCTGACCTCGTGACCTGTCCGCCTCGGCCTCCCAAAGTGCTGGGATGATAGGCGTGAGCCACCGCGCCCGGCTCTGGCTGCTTCAATTACCCACATCTTTTGTGAGAGGTCCTGTGGCTTCATGCATTTCCAGGCTCACTGCTACAGGCAAAGACCCAGGGAGGAAGGGCTTCCCTCTCCCCTGTATCAGGCACACCCCCTTAGGATAGAGGTTCCGTGCTCAGGATCATGTTTAAAGGGGGCAATAATAGAGTTCTTTGATGGGGAAGGGCCAGTACATCATTTTGTGTCATTTATAGAGAACGGCAGAAAAAAAAAAATGGAAAGGTTTAATTTAGACAAGGAGAACCTAAGAGACCTCACCACCACCTTCCAATATCTGAAGTCTTTTTACATGGGAGGAAGACACCGCCTGCCCAGAGTAGTTCTAGAGGGCACTGCACCAAAGAAGGAGAACTGGAGGGGGAAGATCGTGCCCTAATGGATGAAACGTTTTCCAAATGGCCTGGCTACCTGCAGAGATGAGGACTTGCTCATTAGCAGAAGTTTCCAGGCAAAGCCTGGGTAAGCATTTGCTGAAGGGGTGGGGGAGGTGAAGGTTGAGAGATCTCTTAAGATTTCTTTGCCTTGTAAAAAAAAAATTGAGCTGTACAAGAAAGGAGTGGGTTGACTGGATGAAACAGTAAGTTGTTGGTTGTAAGGGGACTCTCGGCACAGAGAGAGAGGCGCTCAAAGCCCACACGTAATTCTCTCGTCTTCTGGAGGAGTCTTTCTCAGCAGGGACTTCACCATGTCATATCACTATCACTCAGCACACAGGACCCTTGGCCTGGCTCCCAGGGCCCTGGGTAAATCGCTTTCACTCTAGCCATCAAACCACACCTTCCCTTTCCAGCATTCGCCCTCTGATCCATGCACTCAGCCCTACTCTCTGCCTCCAGAACATGCCACACACGGTTCCTCTTGCTTTGACACCATTGACAGAGGGCTTAATGCATCCAGGGTGCTTGCCGAGAGTTATGTACCTGTGTTGGGGTCTCTGCCCTGCTGCCCCACTCTTGGAATTCCATCCCCACTGCTCCCCCACATGCACGAAAGCCTTCCTACCTACCCTCCAACCCCGACCACCTCCCTGAAGGCTCCTTGACCTACGTGGCATCCCAGAATGGTCCTTTTTCCTGAGGTATTTACTATTTGTGCCAGGTAGCTTGGTGCTCTGACACATACAGTTCTTTGCTCATTCATTAGAGAGTCCAGCAGTGTGTGCTGTTCAAGCACTCACATGACATCACCTCATTTAATGCTCACAACAACTCGGGCAGACCACTGGGGAAGGCGTCTCCAGCCGCAGGTGAAGATGAGGAAACTGAGGCTGCTGAGAGCAGAACTGGGACAGGGGCGCAGGTGTTCTCCAGCCTCTGTTCCCTGCTGCTTCCCCAGCCCTGGTGCCTTTGACATGTGCTTCCGGGACAAGGAAGAGTGAGGCTGCCCTAGCCCCACCTAGCAGACTCTACCAGCTCTTGTATTCTGACTCCCCTGTCCTTTCCTCTCCACCGAAGCGCCCAGAGAGCACACGCCTCTGCTGCACCAAGCTGCCTTCCCTGGGAGGGCAGATGGGAGTGCCCCAGGGCAGGAGCATGGCTGGGGACTTGCACTGGAGGCATCGGGGCAACCTGGAAAGACTGGCTGGCACTGGGGCACACACCCCAAATTCAGCTTTCTTTTGTTTCTCCTTCACGCTCAGAGAAGGGTATGAATGAGCATCTCGGGGCCAAGGGACAGGGTGTGTACTGCGTCACTCATTCAATGTTCGATCCATTATTCAGAGCCATTTATCCAGCCACCCACCCATGAGCTCCTTCCTCCCTCCTGGGTTATTTTGGGTAAGGGCCAAGATGTGGGGTCTGGTGGGCAGTGGTTTTCATGCCCACAGCAGCTGCGGCAGCTCTAAGCCAAGCACACTGAAGGAGAAACTGACCCCAAACCAAAAGTGCAAAGAGAACAGATGGGGATGAACGCCGGCCTCCATCACTCATTATTCCACTGAACAGCCTTTCCCTCCAGATCCTTCCTCTCAAGGCTGAGTCTGAATCAAAGGCCTTCTTCACCCTTCATCCCTCCTCCCTCTTTGCCCGAATCTTAGAACTATTCTGTCATTTCTCAGGAGAGCTGGGCTTGTTGGGGATGCTGACTGTTCTTTCTTCAGAAGAGAGAAATGGTCTTTGAAATCCAGAGAACAGGGACCACTGTCTTCCACAAGCAAAAGGCCTGGAGGCATGACAGGAAGTGGGAATGCTAATGATCCTGAAATCGACTTGAAATGTGAGATCTGACCTTGGGTTCACCTGGGCCCGACTGCCTGGGGTACACTGCCACCTCTCTGTGACCACTCTCCTTCTGAGTCTTAAATTCTAGGAGGATTCATGCTGCAGGCTCAGTGGCCCAGGAAACCCAGAAGGAAGGAAAGGACACAGAGGTTCTAATTTGGGGATGGAGTCCTGGTCCTGGTAGATGGAACACAGGAAGGCTCTTGGGGTGAGGAATGGGAGTGTTGGGCTGTGTGGGCTGTGTGAAGACAGGCATTGGAGGGCCAGTCCAGCCAGAGCATGGGCCTTGGGCAGATTCAAGCTGCTCTATCATTTTCGCTGCTTACATTATAAGAGTAACAACTACCTGGATGGTGAAGCTGGGATGTGCCTGATTTGGGGAAAGCAGAAAGGAGACAGTGGCCTGTTATTATCTCAATAATACTGTGGGAGAGCGGGCCTCCTTGCAGATGGGAGTGACCAAGCACATGTGTCGGAGAGGAAGGAAGGGCTGTGTCGAGGGGTGGGAGGGAGAGAGGCAGACAGAGGCAGAGAGGTCCCTGAAGCCTGCTTGGGCCAGAGGCAAGAGGCAAGAGCCCCTCTCTGCTCAGTGCCGGCTCCTTGTTTGAGAAGGTGCATGGTGTAGCAGCTCAGTCCTTCCCTCATAGAGTCACTGGGAGGACGAAGGGAGATGTGGTGGGAAATGATCTCAAAAACACAACCCCTCATGGAAAGTAAGGCAGGAGGGAGCGCAGGGACAGAAAAGCAATTAGTGTGAGTAATTCACCATGCCAGGATAATTCACCACACCATTGGGAGGATGCTGCTGCACCCCGGACACTGTCTTTCCACTGCCACTCAATAACTGCAGGTGTCAGCTGGAAGAACCTTCCAGCAACGGGGGCTTGCACAAAGATGGAAGGGTTTGTTGTGACTGGTAAATTCCTACACGGAGAGTATGTAGGAAGCAGGGTGGAGAGACTCCATAGTGAAGGTGTTGTAGAGGAGTTTCATGCATAGGTGGGGATGATGGGAGAGAAGGAGAGAGCCTCAGGATACCTCCCAGCACTGAGGTTCTACTGTTCAGTGCTCTCAAGGTAAAGATAGATATTGTCAGGGTAGAGGCTCTGGGAAAAGGGCAGGAGAGTGTGGGCCCCGAGGAAAGAGTCAGCTGCCGGATGTATGCTGGCAGAGAAGCTGCTCAGAGTCCTTACACAGTGGACGCTTCCTCTCTTGTGACCTCTGCTGCCTGGCCAAGATGGGAGAAGCGTCTGTTTGCAAAATGAGGGCATCTTCTCCTCAGCTCAGTCACACACTTGTTCTGGAATATAAGACTCCAAGAGAAAGACAGGGCTGCAGGGGGCTTCAAGGGGATTAGAATGCAGAAAGATTAATAGACGATTACAGATCCTTTGGGTATTACTTTTACCTATGAGGAAATTGAGGCCCAGGGAGGAAAGGGTTGTTCAGGGTCACAGGGTCAGTTAGTATCAGAGCTGGGACTAGGAACCAGGTCTCCATACTCCCTCTCTAGAGCTTCTTTCCACTCCACTTCTCCTATCACCAGGCTCATGATTCTGGGGGTCTACCATGTGCTTGCCTCTCTGACAAAAGAGAAAGAGGGAAGGCTTTTGAGTCAGATGGGGCGTACCTGGGTGTGAGCCTGGGTAAACCTCCTGTTAGCCAACTGGCCTCAGGCCAATGATCTGAACCTCGCTTTTCTCATCTGAGAATGGAGATCATACCAGTCTCAGAGGGTGAAGTGAGGGCAAAGACAATATGGGCAAAAGGAGGTGCTTGATAAGCAGTAGCTGTCGTTCCTCATATTCAATATCAGAGCTCTGAGTGTGTAGGATGACTGGACCCTGGGCATATGTACTGGGGAATACAAAAGCAAGTGCAGACCAAGAGAAGAATGTCCTTAGGACCCCTTGCTTTGTATCTAAAGGTCACCTGGAGACGGTACTCTTACTGGAAGGGATACAGCATTCTCAGGGCCACCCCCTAAAGATGTCACAGTTAGCCACGCTCCCTCTGGGGCCATCAGCTTCTCAGATGTGCTCCTCATTGCTGTCATTCTCATGATGCAGTATTCATGAAGTTCCTACTGGGTGGTAACAGTCACTTAACTATGGCATGGTCCCTATCCTGGAAACGATCTTTATGTTTAATCATGAAAAAAAATTGAAGCACATCTGGAAAAAAGAGAGCCGCACTCAACGCCCTTTTGTGCCCCCTTGAATTTTTTTTAACCCTAAAGTAAGCCAAGGCCCTGCCAGGGATTGTGTTCTGTTCTCTGAACCCACTCTCTGCCATTCAGGAAAGGTCACTTGTGACCACAGTTTGGGCTCCATGGTGGTCCTTCTGGCCTTGCTCTGGCTGTTCAGTGGGGTCAAGAAGAAATCTTTAGGATGGCCACTGCTACAGATCTCTGTAGCTTAACTGGAAAGAGTTTTCACTTCTATGAACCAGTAATACCAGTACCAGGGCAACATGGGGCCTCAGCTTCTGTTGGGTTTTAAATAGATTTTGGTCGAAACATATTTTTCAATATGCAACAATTGGGTTAGTCTAATGACAAATGTCATCCCCTTCCATTGCCAGAGCAACATGCCATTTCCATTAGGAGTAATGCTTCCTGGCCAGATTAAGGCATGGAAAATAATTTTTGGTCATCAACAATTCCCTTTAGTTTCCCTGATCTGATTAAACTTAGCAACGGAAAAAGGAATTTACAAATTAGATGCTGTCCTCTATTTATTACCAAAATGGTTGCTTTCCACTACAGCCAGGAGACACAGTTGAGATCTCATTACGTCCCAGCTTGTGATAACATTTATTCCATAAATCGCCATTGCAGCCAGTGAATGAAATGAGCATTACGCTGAAGACCACATAATGGATGAAATGAAACCTCTGCTCCCTTTGAAGGGTGTTGCCCTTTCAAGCCTTAAACGTATTCAGCTTTCTAGTTGTAAAGAAGCAGCTCAGAATTTATTCTTGGTATTCTATTATTTCCTGATGGCTATTCTTAGCTGGCTACCTGGCCTTCTTGAGACAGATGAAAATGAGAAATATTTCTGACACTTCCTTGGACATGTTCGAAGAAGAAAGAGGAGGAGAAATGAGTACACGAAGAAAAACATCATGGGATAATCATGTCCTCCTTGCGAAATGAGAAAGAAATGTTGACAGGCAAGGAAAGGAAGATTAAAAATTAATGTGTGTGTCTGGTTAATTACATATCCTCTGCTGGATCAGATCCGGCCCAACCTGGTTTTAGATCTGACACAGTGACAAAGCAGGCCTAAGCGATCCATTCCCAGAGGTAGAATTCCAAGGACTTCCAAGCCAAGACCCTACTTTTATCCCTCAATTTCCAAACCCTTTTCCAACCAATATTCATTGATTGCCTATGCGCCAGGATTCTGGTAACACAAAAGTCCCCACACTCAAGATGTACTACCCAGCAGATGGTATCAGATAGATGAATGCCACAGATAAAATGCAATGAATACAGCAGATAGGGAGATACTACAGTTCATGTACAATAAGTACTATGATGCAGTCGTGGGATGGGGTTTTTGGGAGCATGAAGGAGGGGGTAAGACCCTGCTGGGGAGAAGAGGTGGTGAGGATAGGAAAGGCAGAAAAGGAAGGGACGGTTGACGGGGCTTTGAAGGTGGGGTGGTGAAACCAAGGGCTAACCTAATGAGGTCCACCAAACCTAACTTGCCTCACTGGCTTCTAGTTGATTTTAAAACATATGCAGCTAAAAGTCATGTAGCTAAGCAATACATAACTAAACTTCCACAAGCCTCCTTACAGATAACATCTCTGACGTATAAGTCACCATGGTAATGGTTGCTTAAGTCATTTTTCAAGAACTGGGGTCAGCTTTTGTCCAGTTCAAGCTAGCTGAGACCACTAATCCTCCAACTGCGCCTGCGTTGAGTGTCCAGTGGGCGACCTTTTGACATCAGAGGGCCTAAACATCCATCCTCAGATCACGCTAACGATGCCATTTTGTGAACTTGAATCCTAGGAAAAGCTGTGAAGCTTGACCACACTTGCATAGACCACTGACTGCCTCACTTTTCTTTACCCCCAATCACCTTTCCCCACGCCTTGGACCTTGCTCCTCTATCCCATAAATATCCCTAAAACCCCATCTTTGGGGAAGTGGATCTGAGACCTGCTCTTCCATCTCCTTGCTTGGCTGCCTTGTGAACAAACCCTTTCTCCGCTGAAAAACTTGTGTCTCAGTGATTGGCACACTGCATGATGGGTAGGGCAAGCCTGGCTTGGTAACAGTGGCAGTTCAGAAGGCAGATGGAGGGGCTGGGTTTTCTGTGCAGAGAAATCAGGGTGTGCACCAGTGTGTGGAGGATCGTTGGAAGAATGGGCTGGCTTTCAGGGTGCAGGCAAGCCTGCAGGAAGAAAAGCGCAATTCCAGGAGTCTGTGGACTATAAGATTCTAGAATCAACTGAATTCCTCTGGGGTCTGATGGACTGAAATGATCAGGTTTGGCCCAGGCTTCTGGAGCTAAAGCTAACGTGTGTCAACTGAGAACTATAGAAACAAACACCAGAGCTGGGAGTGGCTTTTACTGATCTAAACCCCCTCCCCCTCCTTTTACAAACAAGGAAACTGGGAGAGGCCAGCTGTAGACTGGCTATTAAGTGGGGCCGTGAAGTCAGGCTGTCTGCTTTTCTCTGGCTCCTGTTAGTTCCTGTACGGCACACGACAATTGTTCAGGCTCAAAACTCTGGCATCCTGTTGGGAGAGGAGGGTCATTCATCCCAGATTGCTGTACTCTCAACTCATCTAATCAAGGGGTAGGACTTCATAGATGAATAGAATTAGTTTACTAAGGAATTATGGAAATTATAATTAATGGAAATGATTTTATACCATGTAAGAGGTACAAGAAGAAACTCTGCAGTTTTTGCTGAAGCTTGGGATCTTCTTGATGAAAACCTAGGATGGGTTAGCAAATGACCCCTTAGCTTCCTAGTCAATGCAGAAGTGGGCCAAGGGGCTAGGACCCACCACTGACATGACTTTTCATGCCAAGCAGATGCGCTCCCCCGTGGGGACAGCAGGGATCTCTTTCTCTGCCTCTGCCAGGCAGACCAAACATCATGCCAAGCTTTTTCCTCAAAGCTGACCCAGCTGACCTTAGCGAATATTAGTAAATACATCAAGACTCCAATTCTGAATATTCCTGACAAGAAAGGAGCCCTTCATTTCTTCTTGCTCCTGTGTTCGGGGTGTGTGCCTGTGTTAGTAGGTGTGCATTTGGTTATTTTCAGATAATTTTGTTAACATAATCACTGATATTGGACACCATGATCATATCTCGTGAGTCGTGGACATGAGAGACAATGGTTGGACAGGCTGATTTGAAGCCTGGAATTGAGAAGGTAAACAAAGGCTTTTTCCTTTAAAGCCAGCCTGTCAAGCAAATAATTAAGGCTTTTCAACTTCATCAGTAAGTTGCTGAGAGTCGATTTAGTCTATTACTTCAAGCAAAAGACACAAACAAGTCCCAGCGCAGTTGTAATCATTCTTTAACGGTGCCAGTCTGGGGTCTGTCTTCGCTTGACCTCTGATCTTCATACACTGCGATCCTGCACACAAGACGCTCGCTGAAGTCCTTAGAGTAAGACTTGGGCCATGTTAGTCAAAACCAGCCTCAGCCTTAGCAAATAAGGTTTCAGAGCATGATGTAGGGAACAGCAAGGGCTCCTCTGCCCAGACATTTGATCAAAATTCAAATATACCTATTTAGAAAGGATAAACCTTTACGTTTCTCTTATCAAACCTCTTCTGTCCAGTGGCTCAGCCCTGCAGATCTTGGCTGGGGTTACTTTTCCTCAGTGGGAGGAACTAATATGTATTAAGTCTAAATTGCAATGGATGTATATTTTTATGACTGAGTAAATGGCCACGCTTTTTTCTTTCTTCATTCTCTTCTTCGGCTCTCTGCAGCTCCCATGCAGAAGTGAACATGCTACTCTATCACTCCAGGCTACCTTCACCGGAGACCATTCATTCATGGGCTGTGTTTAGAGAGACTTGTGCAAACACGTTTCTTGCCCATCATTTCCTTTGAGGAGGGGTGACTCTGGATGGCACCCCATGTGTGGGCCCTGCTGATGAATGAAACTGGGTGCAGGAGGAGGAGAGTTTATGGCCTTATCAGTAAAGTGCAAGTTTAGGTTCAAAGCCCCGTGTTTGGAAATGAGGACAACTTCCTGTTCTGTCGTGGAAGGCCCTTGCCCGGTTCCCATGACGCTACCTTTGAGCATGTCCTATGATTTCTCCAGAGACTGTGTTGAAACCTGCTCATACCTCTCAAAGAAATGGAATCTGGGAGCACTGTCGGCTGGGAGGTGGTCACTCCAGTTGTGATGTGACAGGCCCTGGAACAGCAGCACAGACACTTGTCTTTGGGCCAACAGCCCCCCATGGGGTAGGGTGTGGCTCAGGGATGCATGATTAAGCCCAGGGAATGAGGACAGACTCAGGGACCTGGAGCCCCCTTTATACCCCAGGGTTTTAGGATTCCGTCATTTTTGGATTGCGATGGAGATAACCGTGTGGCTAAATAAGGAATCCAGCACCTGGTACCAGGATATAGAAAGAAAAGAAAACATACACAAGCCAGCCCTTCTCTCCCCAGCTGCCCCTCTTCTCCTCACCCTCACCCCAGCCTAACGCTGCCAATTGCCTTCTATTTTGAAGAATTCCATCTATCTCCCCAACAGACCACCCTTTTTATTAGGCAACTCCTTAAGCAGATTCTCTGTTGTTTCTGGCAAGGCTTCAGTTCTGTCCCTCCAGCAGTGTAGCTTCAACACAAAGTGACCACAGTGATTAATAGTCCAGTACTTACAGCAGGTATTATAGTTATTTAAGAGGACAAAGTCTCCTGTTATATGAGAGTAGAAATCTCTTCTGGAAACACTACAGCTGTCACCAGAGGCATGAGTATTTCCATCTGGTGAAGTCATCCTGAAGGATGGAGCCATCAAAGCCCATGTTTGGGGTTGTTACTCGACTTTTTCCCCAGGAGGCACTTAATCATGAGGGCAGGGATTTAATGAGGCTGAGTTACTTGGAATTCTCCATGTGGCACCTTTTAGGGTAAGGGGACCGCTTGTGGGTGTGTTTGTGGTCATGGGTATTAAACAGGCCTTGGAATGTGAAGGGGCAGAGGGTCATGGCAGGGATCCCGCCATGGAGCAGGCAGGACAAACCGACTCCCAGGAAGAGCTCCTCAGAGGGGCGTGGCACTGTGCAACCTCCTCCATCAGCCCTGAGGCTGAACAGCACAAGCTGCTTATCCTGGAGCCTCCAGGATAGGTGTTCAGGGCCTGTCTGCCCTTAGGACCCTATCCCAGTGGATACAGGCTCTTTCCAATCCTTCCCTGCCTGTCCACTGCCACTCAGGCCTTATCAACCTCTGACTGCCCCCCTGCTCTGCCTCCAGCTTCTCTCTGCTTCCAGCCCATTGTCCACACCCAGCTGCACAGCGAACTTTCGATGGTAAGCTGGTACCTTGTCATCCCTCTGCTTAAATCTCTTCGGTAGCTCCTCCTTAACCACAGGATAGAGTCCCACTCCGAGGCCCTATGGGACCAGGTCCCAGTCTTTCCGGCCTGATCTTTCTTTTTGGCTTCTCCCCTGTGCACCCTGAACTAAAATCACCAGGAAACATGGGCAATTCCATTTCCTTTCCTTTTAAAAAATATTTTGCTTCTACAACTTTGCAACTGTAGCCCTCTCAGCTTACAAGGTCCGTTTGTGATCTCTTGGCCATGTGACCTGCTGCCAAACTGCAGCAGGGACCCTGTCCTGTGCCCACCCAGCCCCAGTCCTTCTGCCCCCGAGCACTTAGCTAGCGGCTGTTTGCCAGCTCCCTAGAAGTCAGGCGGAACTGGGAGCTGTGTTCTGGCCGATGGTGTGTCGGGAGCGATGGCCACACTCCCAGGCCTGGCTGCTGAAGCCTCCAGCAGGCCCTCTATGCTCCCTCTTCTGCTGGCCTGATGCAGAGCAGACAGGGGAGACCGCGAGGCCGCGGGGGTGGCAAAGCCACCAAAGGGATGCAGCCTTGGGCCCTGAAGACTGGTGCGGCGGAACTCTCCTCCCTCCAGTCCCCAGCCCACACTCCACTGTGGAGTGAAAAGTAACCTTTACTGTACTAAAGCAACTGAGATTTCACTTGGGGGCTGCTCATCACAATGGTCCACCAACCCTGACTGATACAGCACCTTCATGAATCACTCTTGGGGCAGGCAGCCCCTCCCACCCTCTTCCAAACTCTGCTCTCCCTCTTCTGTGTTTCTCCAGCCCCTGGTTCATGACTGCAGTTCATCACTGTCACCTGTCTGTTGGTGCATCTGTCTCCTGAACTAGGCTGTAAGTCCCCTCGGGACAGAGATGCTGTCTATTTATCTTAGTATTCTGGGTGCCCTGTTGGGACTTAAATGTGCGTTAATGTGCCCATGTCTCTCTCAAGCACTCAGGATGGTCTGGCACGCATGTGGCTCAAGGAGGTTCCCCCAGACACTAGCTACTGCTCCGAGGCCAATGATTCTACTTTCTGTGCCCTTTCCACTAGCTCCAGGGTTCCATGTTCTATAAATCATCCTCCCATGCCATGCACCCGATGATGGAAATACAATACGTGGCTAATCTCCCTCCATTACTGGATGATAATTGTCCACATCAGCAAGTAGTGAGAAAGGCTGGAGCCGCCACTCTTCCCTCCACTGATAGCCTCTGACAGTTAAGATGTCTTAATGTGGCATGAGCTTCTTATCCCCCAGTGTTTACGGAGAAGGAAGCGTGGAGTGGGTGGCGGAGCCAAGGGTAACTGTAGTGTAGGCGGGCTGAGCACTGATTATTGGAGGAAATGGATCAAAGGGAAATTTAGGATGATTCATCTCTTCTTCCATCCCTCTGCTGAGCTACTTTAACTCCTAGGTGTATAGATTTATTTGCAAAGCACCAAATTAAAATCAAATCAGCTCTTTACTGGGTGCCTACTCTGGGCAAGGCCAAGTGGACACAGGCAGGTCCATTCTTAAAGTGACCCATGGCTTTAGGTAGGTGACAGGACTTCTCCAAAGATACCACATGTCAGTGATCCCCCCCGCCCAGGGCCCCGTAGTGCTGAGGTCCTGGGATCGGAGACTTGGAAGTGATGACGCTGTAGCACTGCACAGCCCAGAACCATCAGAGACGGTTCTATGCCATTCCTCACACGGTACTTGCCAAGGCAGGAAAGTGGTAAGCTACAACTCCCATTCCCAGAGCATTCTGGCTGATCAACACCCTCCTCTAAGCCAGTCCGAAGCAACCTGAACTGAAGGAAACTCGGATAGGTCACAGAATTGACACATCTCCTTCCAAACAAAATCGCCTCGTAAACCATTCCAAAGGGATGGCGCTTGACCTCAGTTCGCTTTTTCTTTCCATGAGCAAGGTAATGCCATAACTTCTTTTTTTTTTTTTTTTTTGAGACGGAGTCTCGCTCTGTCGCCCAGGCTGGAGTGCAGTGGCCGGATCTCAGCTCACTGCAAGCTCCGCCTCCTGGGTTTACGCCATTCTCCTGCCTCAGCCTCCCGAGTAGCTGGGACTACAGGCGCCCGCCACCTCACCCGGCTAGTTTTTTGTATTTTTTTTAGTAGAGACGGGGTTTCACAGGATTAGCCAGGATGGTCTCGATCTGCTGACCTCGTGATCCGCCCGTCTCGGCCTCCCAAAGTGCTGGGATTACAGGCTTGAGCCACCGCGCCCGGCCGGTAATGCCATAACTTCTTTCCATGCTGCAAATACAGTTCTCAGAATCATAAATTTCAACTTAAAAAAAATCAAACCCATGCCCTACTACCTGCCCAACCACCCCCACCCCCATCTCCGCTCTTTACCTCCTTTCTCCGTCCACCTGCTTTGCATATTAGGCTGAAGCGATAAATGCCACAACCAAGGAAAATTCACAGGCTGTTCTGGCTGGGGGACTGGAGGGCCCTCTTCTGGTTCCTCCTGGTTGGAAGAGCAGGGCATTCCTGAGGGGGCTTGTGGTAGAGACCAGTATGGTATGGAGGGAGCAGAACCGGGAGCAAGGCCCACATAACTTTGCAACTTACAAGCTGAACAATGTGAGTAAGTTTTCCAAGCCTCACTTTTTCCATCTGCAAAATGGGGCAAACAGTACCCATGTGAGATGATTTTGAGCAAGATAAAAGGAGACCATCCAGACCTTCTTCACCTTCCATGCAAGAAAAAGACATCCCCTCTCATGCCTCTGCCCCTGTCCTTCCTCTGTCCCCCAGCCCAGAAGAGCCCCAGAGGGCCAAAATGTGTCCATGATCCAAACTCAGAGTCTAAAACTTGACTCCATACCAGTGAAACAATGTCCCATCCTATGGGTAGTATGTGGGCATGAGGCAGCTTTGTCCCTGTGCTGTCGACTCCTGGCTTTCTCTTCTCCTGGGACTATATAATTCTAACTTCTTCCAACCGTTCCTCTCGGCCCACTTTCACAATGCTGAATAATTTCCACCCATTCTGTCAGCCACAGTACTCTCTCTGGGGGCTACCATGAATGTGGCTAAGACTGGAAAAATGGTATTTGGTCAACTAGGTATGAATGTAGGGCTATCAGACCTTAATTCTCTGATCTGAAGAGGATTCAATTCAATATGTTTTTTTGGGGGAAGTCTGTGAAATAGAAATCACTGCCCTGTACACTGAGTGGGAGAGTGAATAAGAAGTTACCAGTGCGTGCTCCTGCCTCCCGAGAGCATTCTATATAACAAGAGCGCTGGGCCACCCCCACCCACTGGTGGGTTGAATGCTGACGGTGCCTGTCCTAAGATGGGGGCTCTGGGAGGCCTGAGCCAAGATGTGCTCTCTGACCTGGGCTGGGAGGCGGCAGAGGAGCAGGGGAGGAAACCGGTGCTCTAGGCAGAGGAATGGGAGATGGAGAAAGGTGCAGAAACAGGACAGCAGCAGGCATTTCTGGAAAACAAGATGCAGTCTGGCTTTGTGGCGGGGCAGTAGGGAGTGATAAGGTTCAAGTTATTGGCTGGCACAGATTGGAGATGCCTGAAATACTGAGAGATGTTCAGACTTTATTCTGTAGCCACGGAGAGACATTCAAAGCTTTTGAACAAGGGAATGACACAGTTGGCTGCAGAAATATGAACTAGGCTGCATTACACAGGTTGCGTGGGAGTGGGGCTGGAAGGCAGGGCAGCAAGGGGGCTGCAAGTCCAGGCAGAGAGAGGTGAGGGGAGAAGAGGGAAGGAATGAGAGGTCCAAGCAAAGAGGACAGCCCATACGACTTGACTGACTGAACACAGGCACTGATAACTGTGGAAGGGCACAGCAGAGGGAGGAGGAAGGAGGCTTTGTAGCCCGGGGAACTGGGAAGATAATGAAGCCTCTGGAGAGAGAAGTGGGCTGGGAAGATGCTGGTTTGGGCCAGGACCCTGGCGGGCAGGCAGAGGATGCTGTCCTCCAGGCCCTGAAGAGGAAGAGGGCCTTCATGCTCCACTCCTTGCCAAGGACCCCCGGTGTGCCTGGCAGTTCAAGAGCTCACAGCCTGTTTGCTCTGCCCCTGTGGGGTGGCTGGCTGGCCAGTGATCCCAGGAACACAGCTGCTCTCCATCCACACATCCACTTTAAACTGCAGGAGAGCTTCCGGTAGCTCCCTGATAACTCCTGTCCCTCCAAAACCACAGTGCGGCCTCCACAGCACCCTACTCGGCCCCCGCTTCTCATAGGCCCCTCCACACAACCTCTGTTCCCACCATAGCAGTTACACAGTGAAAGGTAGACCAACACAAAGGCAGGTATCTAAAAAGAGTGTGGGAATCCTTCTTATGGTGCCTTTCTCAGCTGGTATTGACAATACTCTCCACCATAAACCTAGCTATCTGGATTCTGCAGTTTGTTGGCTTATCAAGGTTATTGTTTTGGCCTGGACACTCCCCTAAAGTCAAGCAGGCATCTCCCTAAGGGGAGCAGAGCCTTTATTAGCGGATGGCTTGGCAGAGCTGCCAGGTACCTTTATGCTGATCTCATGCCAGGTCCAGGAAGCCGTGAATGTCTCTTGTCAAAATGCTTTGTGGCTGTCACCTTCCCACTCCTCCGAAGCACACGGCCATTGGTCAGCGAGAAGATTGTCATGGCTTCCCAACAGCTTAAGTCAGCAAGCTTTGCCCAAGTCTGGTGGTTTTGCTTTGGGAAGTGTCTGACAGCTCACTGAGACAGGCTGACGTGCCTACTTCGCACTGTATACACAATACAGCCCTTCCATAGCTCTTCCATTGCTCCCCCGGCCGGGAAAATGGCATCTGTACACTTATGGGGCCAGACAGTACAGCAGCCAGGCTGTGCTCCAAAGGTAATGTGCTACCAATGAACAGACCCCTTCTGGATCCTTACTACAACATGGCCCCCACCCCCCACCCTGGGTGAGACGCCTCTCACAACACCAAGTCCACAGGACCTCGCCCATGGGTATTCATGACTACCAGAGCCAGAAATATCCATCAGTGGTTTCACGGCAGAGCCCCAGTACTCAGCCCCGCTAGTCACCATGGTCTTCAGGGAACAGCACAATTTCGTTGCTTAAGAACTCCCAATGCTTTCCCACGGCACTTCAATTTCCCTGTTATCACCACTGTCCACATGTGTAGGGGGCTCTGTGCTTATTCGCCTGTTTCCAAATGGTGCCTTCCAGGAGTTGAGAGTGACTGAGGGCTATTGGAGAGCAACTGTGTTCATGAAAGGAAATGACTTTGAAAGGATGTCATCGGTGATGCCACAAGGAAGTCAATTCTGAGCAGACAGAACAATGAGCCAACTCAGTCCAGTGGCAGTGTGAGCTCACCTGTTCCATCAGCTCAGAGCAGGGCAGAAGGTGCTTTGCCAAAACTTGCATGTGGCATGCACTCGCGCTTGCGTGTGATCGTGTGACTCATATGTGCCATGACATTCCCATGCTCTGAGCTATGTCAGGTCATCGGGATACAAGGGTGAATTAAAGGCAGCCCAGTGAAGGAACTCTCAGTGTAGCCCAGCAAGCAACTGTAACGAAGTGGATGTAATTCCACAAGGTAAGTGGGGACATGCCCCAAGAGCTATGGGGACAGAGGGACAGTTAGGGAGTGCTGCTGCCTGGGTGTCCGAGAAGGCTTCTGTAAGGAGCACTGTGGTCTGCAGGGCAGGGTCCTGCGTGGGGAATCTGGAGCCCTGGGTTTGAGTGCTGACTTCAGTAACATTTAGCCAGGTGGCTGTTACCCACCTTGGGCTCCAGTTTCCTCACCTGATCTCTCCGGCAACATTCCAGCACTAAAGTTTTCAGGGGTCTGATTAGGACCAGCTAAGAGTTTACGTGAAGGCCCAGGACCTACTTCCAGGCTCTGCCTTAAGGATCTGCTCTCACTTCATGGCCTGGCAGCACGATCACTTAACAGTGCAAGGTATGAACAGAATCAAGGACAAAAACAAACATTAGTGTGTCTTCTCACGTAATCTGAGCCAGATGCTTCACGGGATTGTGTTGTAGGTATCCAGAGGTCCAGGGTAAATATTGATCAAACTGATTTTTTTTTTAAAGACCAAATAACTATGTACATGCCCTTGACACATATATAATGTAAATCAACGATATTCAGGTTACTGCTCTCAAGCCACATGGGGACCTTTCGTGGGCAACCTGCAGCTCTTACAAGCCTTCCAATTTCTTGTCTCAATAATACGTGATCCTAGACTCTGTGGGGCAGGCAGCAGGCATGTGGCTCTGCTAGCTGGTGATGACTGCAAAAGTGGCTCCCGAGTCACACAACTCAGTACCATGCGGTAAATATTTAATCCTGCTTATCTGCATGGAAATTCAATATTTTGGTTCCACTGTCTGTCTGTCTTTTTACATGCTCATCCACATCAATGTCTGGCTTAGACTGCAAGCTTTAGAGAGCCAGGGCTGCATTTAAGTTGTCTTAATGACATGAGAGAGAGATTCCTGTAAAGATGGATATTTAATAAATGTGTTTTTGATCTTGAAGGGGAAAAAGAAGAAAATCTGTCTCTTTTTCTTTATGGCTTCTCCCTCTAGTGTCTCACCTTCTATTAGATTTAACATTGGAGCTGGAAAACGAGCCCCGTCCCTTGGAGCAGTGCATCTCTGCTGATGACAATAAAGCCGTGTGGTAATGATGGTTTTGCAATGGGTCCCTTCACAGGCGCTGCTCATTGCTGCTTAGAGGGAGGGAAGAAGCAGTCACTAGAGTGGGGAGACCTCAACATTATCCTAGTCTATACCCAGAGAGAAAAGGGGCCTGGCTCTTGGCTGCCCCATTTAGGAAGCTGCATCCAGGGTAACAGTGCATAAACATGCCTCTCTCTTGCCTTTTTGGCTCTGAAATGGCTCTTGAGTATCAAGTTCTCTTTTTTCCAAGACTGTCGGTAACCCGTTGCAGAGGCAGTGGCTAGTATTGGCATTGCTGTAGAAGGGAACATCATGACGGGCTAAGCTTTAGACACTGACTGTCTTGAGGCCATGGGCATGCCAGAGTCTGTGTGAGTGTCCTCCTGTCCTCTTTCTGGTTTCCTCATGGCCAAACTCTTCAGGTGGCTGGAACCTGGGCCATGCCAAAGAAGCAAGAAGCCTGCAGAGCAACGTTCCATGCCATTGCAGGAGGCATGCAGACTCGAGAGATGCACAGGGAAGGCTGATTGGCCAGGAAGCTTTCTCCCCAGCATTTCATCCAACAGCCTGTGTTAAGGCACCAGCAAGTGAGCCCCACATTGCTCAGTGCAATGGTCAGTTTCCAGTCACAGCAGCAACACTCACACCCCTTCCTTTGCATTCCCTCCTATCTCTCTGATCATGCCTTTAGGAGTCCTGTTTGCTGGTTCTTTCCCTTTATCCCAATCTCCAAACATCACTAGGGCTAGGACTCAGTTCTGTGACAGCATCTCACTTCTGTCTACACTCACACCCCAGTGATCTCATCCAGAGATCCAGGGGATAAGCATCTTCTATAGGTTGTTGACTCAAAATTACAGTTCAGCCACAGATGTCTCTCCTGGAGAGGTTCATTCGCCATTACATACTCAACATTTCCACTTGGATGTCTAATAGGCACTTCAAACTTCAGGGTCTACGATGGCTTTCCTGATCCTCCTGCCCTGACATCCGTTCCTCTCCCAGACTTCCCCATATCCATAAATGACAGTTCCACTCTTGGGATCATTTAGAACAATTGCCTTGGAAAATGCCTGACCTCTCTCTCTCACATCCCATATCTGATGCGTCTGCAAATGACATCATCCTGAATACTGACCTTATCACCTCCATGGGTGTCAAGACCAGGCCCAGCATCTCCTGAGGCAGCAGGCACCTGACGGGACCCCTGCCTCCCCCTGGCCCACCTTCACTCCATTCTGCACATGGCAGGCAGACGGACCCTGATGAGTGTCTGTCAGATCGTGTTGCTTCTCTGCTCAAACCCCTCCAGAGGCTCTTTGGCTCACTCCCAGTAAGAGCCAAGTTCTCACAACAGTTTATATACCCTACTCCCTGGGTCCCACAGCCTCACCTCACACCACTCATCCCCTTGCTCCCCCCTCTCCAGCTGCACAAGCCTCCTCAGCTCCGGATTCATCAGCGTGGCCCCCTTCTCATTGGCCCCTTCTTGCTAACCCCTAGAAAGCTCTTTTCCCAACTATCTGCAGGGTGCCTTTCCTTCCACCCTCCAAGTCTTTATTCCAATGCTGCCTTCTCCGTGAGACATTCCTTGGCTGCCCCTCTGAAATCACAACCTCTCAACACTCTTCCCCCTTCACTGCTTCACCCCTCTCTGGCATGCTATTTAATTTACCATCTGTCTCTCTACTAGAATCTAAGTTCCACGAGGGCAGGGATTTTTGACTCCCTTGTTCACTGCTCTATCACCAGTGTCTACAACAGTGCCTGGCAGAGAGCAGACCTTTCATTTGTGAGTGGGTGGACTAATGAATGAATGAACTGGAACATATTTTTGCATATAACTTACTGGCCACTTCACTTACTCTAATATTTAGAGAAATGCCTCCCAATTGCATGCTTTCTTTCTGTTGTCCTTCCAGCCCATTTTTTCTACTTCCTTGGTGGTTTTTGCAGCTTTCCCTAAGAAAACAGAATCCCTGGGCTCCCCTCAGGTATGCTGTGTGTCCTCAAGCAGCTCCTGCACTGCACCCAGCCCCACCTCCCTAGCCTCACACCACGGGAATATAGATGCTGCCCGGGGAGAAGCAGAGTCACCATAGTTGCTGATGAGGAGTGATCAGCCTTTTCTCTTAAAAGATGACTTAGCTTTTGAGCTGAAGAGAGTTGGCAAACATACCCTACTGTAGACTTTTAGAAGCTTCAAAGGCTAAGATATTACGGTAATTGAAACACACAGGCTTCAAATGTAGCAGGATTTCTCCCCTTGTATTTGTTTCAAAGGGCAATCTATGAAATTCTCAAGACAGGAAGATGGTTTCTGAGCCACTGTCTTGCCTTTTTTGCAAGTGAATTAGGCCTCCGATTCCTTAATCATTTCATCACATCAATTCTACTTTTAACTGGACTTCCCCAACAGACGCAGTCCTTTGGATTCTCTTCCTGGCTCCATTCCTGTCTCTCACGTTCCACTTCATTGCATGTGTCTATCTTACTCTGTACACCTTGCTTTTTAAAATATTCATTCCCCTGCCTCATCCCCTGGAACTGTCCCACTGATTAGCATTTCCACTAATGAAGGAGCTAGGCTCCCATTCCAGTCCTCCTAGGACAAGAAACAGACCCCCAGGGCTCCTCCAGCCGTAAGGAAGCAGTGCAAGGCGAGAGAAACCAGTCTCCAGAGTCTAAGGTCATCCGTATCTAGGCTTAGGAAAATCTTGGTGAGACTGTCTATTGGGGTAGGCAGCTCATTACGCTCTTCTCAAAGTTTGTCAAGAAAGTTGGGTAGATGGGCCTTGTCCATGTGATCTGCTCCAGCTGCAAAGAATACTCCATGCTGGGAACCCTCCTAGGAATTTATTCATTTAATGGGTTAGATGGAGAAGCAGCACACTCTCCCTTGTCAGCTCCTACTTTAGGCAGAGAACAGAATAGCTATGTTCTGTTATCTCAGTGGACAGCCACTAGCTGCTAAGCATGTAGTGGCTATTGCAGCTTTTCAGTAACACATGCTCCAGAAATGCTCATCACCCTTAGTCACAAGGTAGGGCCAGTGCTCTGACTTAGGGTGGAGCCAGGAGCCAGCATACAAACTCCTGCATTTTAGAGGTATGCTTCTCCGTGGCTCACAGGCCAACTTATTTATTTAGCATACCACTCAGTGCCACAAACTAATCAACTACTCCTCAGTTCCATCAACAGTGTAATAGAAGCTGTCAGGCATTTTTCCAGGAAGACCCTCAACGGCATCATGGCTCATTGTGATAATCCATTCAAAGGCCCTGTATTCCAACTTGCAAAACCACTTAGCAGAGCACAAAAGCTTCCTTAGGTTACTAAATTATGTTGTTACCAGTCCCTTGTTGTTTGTGTGCTTTAAATTTGTATTTGCTCCTTGGGCAGTGTTATCAGAAAGGCAGCCGTTGATAGATGTATTAAATCTATCTTTGAAATGAGGGAGCAGAGACTCTGCTCCTGTGAACATCTTTGGCTGTCTTCGTCCCTTCTTCCTGCACCTGTTTCTGCTCCTGGCAGCTCTGCCCATCGTCCCCTCTGCTCGGGGTGAAGTCCCAGCTCCCTGCCTTTATCAGCATGACTCCACGCAGCAAATGCCCTGGACGGTTCTTTAACCTGTTTGCTTCCTGGACTACTCTAGATGCTCAGTGTTTAGGAAACTGTTTTTAACTAAGGCTGCTTGAGAGGACAGAAATGCACCTATTCACACAAGTGTAGTGAAAGAGAAAGATATTGCACACAGAGAAAGAAAGAAAGAGTATGGTTAGAGTCCCAGAGATGGAGGCCAAATGAGATACAGAGAGTGGTTAGCGTTAACCCAAAGGTTCTCAAATTTACTATGCATCTTGATCACCTGGGGGAGTTGTCAAAACACAGATTCCTGGGCCCCATCCCCACAGTTTCTGGGTCAGTAGGTCTGGAGTGGGGCCCAAGGGTTTGCATTTCTAACAAGTTTCCAGGTAATGCTGATGCTGCTGGTCAGGCGCCCCGCATTGAGAACCACTTGGCTAATCTGGTAAGAGCCTGAATTTTCATGATCCATCATTTTTTACATATTTGTGAGTCAATGCCATCCATCACTCTCATTTCTATCCCAGCCACAGCCTGGCCAACAATGGGCCACGTGAACCCCTGAGGAAGGGATTTGGCTCAATTTCCATCACCTAGTTGGATTCTGCCAAACTCCTCTGGGCTTCCCCCAACACTCCCACTTAGCACTTCCCCAGGTCTTTGAAGCTAACCCCCTTAAGAAAAACCTTTGGCTACCTTTCCTACGAGAAAGCTCAGCAGTGTCCGGAAATCTTCTGCAAAGAGGGGAAAGATACCTGAGCAGGTATAAAGTTTTCCAGGCAGCTGCTTGGCAGACATTGTTCCTTTCAAACAAGCCTGTGCTTTCAAATGGGAAGCCTGTGCCCTGGCCCTAAAAGGTGGAACCTGGAAGAGAAGGATCTCTGATTTTAAAAGGGCCTCTGCCTTAGCAAAATCTCAACTGTCTTTTAAGGTGAGATATTCTAAAAGGAGCATGAGGTTTTCTAGGTCGACAGCTATGATTTCCCGCATGTGACCAATGCCTGTGTGTAGCAAGTGACTGCCATCAGTGAGATAAGTGCGGCTCCAGGAAGGCACACCGTGGGCTGCCAAGAAAGGGTGGCAGTCAAAGTTCTGTGTTGACCCCGATGTTGTCTCCTCTCCCCCAGAACCCAGCCCAAACACAGAAGAAGACGGCTGCTCACTGTTTCGGGGCTTCTCCTCATCCATGCCTTCGTCCTCGTTCTCGGGATCGATGTCTTCGGCCTGAGTGATCCAGTCCAGGTAGCCTTTGAGATCCTCTTCTAGCTGCTGCTTCTCCCGCAGCTTCTGGAAATCTCCCCGGGCCTTGGCCTTCTCCCTCTCTTTGGAAAACTCTCTGGTGAGAGTGAGAAGAGGGGCAGGGCAGGAGAGCACAGAGGAGGGAACACCAAGAAGGGTCAAGGATGGAAGGAGAGATGGAGATAAGGAGAAACAAGAGTCTTAATTGCTTTGCAGGGAGAAACCTGCCCACACGCCCCTACTTTCCACAGATAGCTCCGCTAGACAGTCTAGGTTTTGTCTACTCTCACCTTGATGGGAAGTGTCAGTAAGGGGACAATCCTGACACAGGCCAGGAGAGGCTTAAGGGGATGGATGAAGTCCATCTCCCTCTTTTCCTGGATCATGATCACAGGCTTTGCTTTTTAATAACTGTTCTCCAAAGACCTGGAAACCCGTTCCAAGCAGTAACTAAAAACCTCCACCACCATTCCAGAACATGCATTTCCATCCCACCCGGTATCAAGTGGCAGTTTAAAATTCTCCCAAGGATCTCCAGGTGACACAAGGTGTTAGACCAGCAGTGTACCAAAGCCCACTCACTCGCACCAGGTCCTGAGAGCCAATCATTCATGTCTCTTCCCAACTCTGGCTTCAGGGATGTCTCACTGGTAGCTTGAGATCAGCCACAGTGGGAATATTTACACCACGGTAACTGGCAAATGCTGAAAACCAGGGCTTTCCCCCCAGATAGCCTATTGTTAAATATTTACCAGTATACCACTGATTTGGGACCCAGGAGATTTAATGTCCTCAATCTTTGTTCTTATGATGAGCTCAACCTGCCACTCAGCATTCCTGGAAGGATTTTTTTTCTAATCTAGAGAAGGGTCTCTCCTACATGGAGACAAATGAAGGTTCCAAACACAAGAAAATGTCCGGGGGGCTGCCCTTTTGGTTTAAAGAAATCCAATCAGAATAGAAAAATACCTAAAATCAAGATGATATAAAAGTTAAACGATGCATTTGGTTTAAAGTAATAACGAGTAGACGTTGAAACTGGAGTGAGATTTGCTGGAAGAAGGGCCTATTGAAAAATTTCTGACACAATAACTATTTCTTTTCTATGATTCTGTCCTAATTTTCTCTCTGACTTTGAATTCACTTTCTGAGCAAGGAGGAGCCTGGCAGCAGAAGGCAATCATCAACACAGCAAATTCTCAACCCTCAAAGCAAGTCTGTGCCTTTTCTTGCAAAATAGGTATGAGGAGTATTTTTGGTTTTGATGTGCAGTCTTTGGGGAATGAGGCCCTTGGTGGTGCGTGGATGTGTGTATTTGTGTGTGTGTGTGTGTGTGTGTGTGTATGTGTACATGCATGGGACATCTCGGTTAATTCTTGGAGCTATGGTGTCTTCCTCTCTCACCAGTGAAGGCCTAGTTCAGGGCAAGAGGCTGCTGCAAGCACGTTGGAGAATTTTTTGCTCAAGCCACACTCTAGGAAAGGCACCATGGAAGGAGGGACGGCACCACAAACCATAAGAGGGCAAAGGGCTCTACTCCTGAGTCTACTGTCCTGTGGGGCAGCTCCATCATTACCTGCACTGCCTAGTGCTTGCATTTGGCCTGTGCCACTTGGGAGCGCACTGATTTCAGCATGTACCGTCTTTACGGTGAGATGGAGTTGGGGCTGGGGTGGGGCCTAGGGAACTTTTTAATTGGGAGAATGTGGGGGCTCTCAAGCTAACCAGTTCTCTTCAACTGCTGCCTTAATGATGCTCTGGTTTGGATTGAATTTTCCTCTTAAATTTGATTGAATCCAATTCTAATTGGATTGAACTTACTGCTTCTTGGGCTTCCTGCCAACCAGCGGGTACCTTCATTTTCTTCCCAAGGAGTTTTATGCTGGGGAAAAGCGGACAGATTGACAGCTCACAACGGAGAGGGAAGCTTTGCTCCTTCCCTGTTGGGGATGATCATAGAGAGATGCCATCCCCTCTCCTCCTAACCTTTTATCCCCTGTACCTGGTTAAGCCTCCGGGGCCTTAGTCTTGCTCCTGGAGACAGTAACCTCATATAGCATTTTCCTCCCTATGCAAATCAACTCCAAAAACTGTGTTTCAAGGCCTCCTCTCTTGACTGTCTTTCTGTCTACCTGCATTTGCACCCCCCTGGGGTGGGTTTGGAGTTGCAAGGGGCTGAACTTCACAGTCCTTTGTAAGGGCTCACTTCAGCTCTTTTGAGTGACTTTGCAGAGGGTTCAAGTTCTGGTTACAAAACACCTACCCATCCTTCTTTTGGAGTTGGGAGAAGAGGACTGGGACTCAACTGGAGTAGGGACAATTGGCCCAATCCTGTTTTACAGCATCAGCCCTATGGAATGAAGCTCACCATCTATACCCCAAGGCCTTTGGGGATCTAAAATAAACATCCAGGGGGAGAAATAGAACGTGAGGTATGCTGCTGATTCTGCCTGGCTTGAAGATAATTCTCCTCATAGAGGAAGGATGTGTTTTGGGAGTGTGAGAGGGATGGAGAAGGGCTTTAGTCAGATCTGGAGCATGGCTGCATCCCATGGAGTGTGAGGCACAGCCAGGCTTGAGGCTGGATGGAAGGTGAGCCAAGGTTTCCCTCGGCAGTCCCCACAGAGTAAAGGATCTGCTGGTGGCAGTGCCTGGCTCTCTTTATCTCCTTACCTGGATGCCAGCCATGTTCCTGCTCTGGGGACTGAGCTAATGAAGACACGGAGCTCCAGCCTGACAGGCTGTACCAGGCCCAAGGACTAGAGCCGACAAGACAATCAGTCACTGCTGTGGGATTCGTCACGAGACAGGACTGCATCTCTTGCCAGCAATGGCCAACATGAAAAACGAGGGGTGGTGTGGAGAGCCGGGGGCCAGGGCTCAGCGGTGTAAAGTATGCACGGGGCAGTGTGTGTGGAATTCAACCAACAGCCCGAGGCGTGCAGGCCCTTCCATCATCGATACCGCCCAGGCTCCTTATTTGTGGATCCCACATCTACAAATGCGCCTACTCACTAAAATTTGTTTGTAACTACAGAATCAATACTCGTGGCACTTTTAGTCACCTGTGGACATGTGCAGATGACAAAAACTCTACGTGTTCCCGCTGAGGCCAAACAAGGGGGCATGTAGAGTTCTGCCTTCCCAATTCAGCCCTCATACTATGAGGTGTCCTTTTCACCGTCCACTTAGTGCCATGTTGTCTCATTTTTGTGCTTTTTGCTGGTGATTTTGCTGTTTAAAATGGCCCCAAGCATAATGCTGAAGTGCCGTCCAGTGTCACTATGCACAGGAGGGCTATGACGTGCTGCACAGAGAAAACATGTGCATTACGTAAGCTTCACGCAGGCGCGAATTACACTGCTGGTGGCCACGAGTTTAATGTTAATGAATCAATCGTATATATGAAATAAAGTGTCTTTAAATAGAAACACACTTAAAACAAGGTTATGTATTGATTGGTTGACAAAATGTGAGCAGAGGCTCACAGGAAATAACCCTGTAGTTCCCCAGAACTAACGTCTCAGTGTTCACTGCTTCATGTTTGTGGTGACTTCATGGAACGTAACCGTCATGAATAAGGGGCACTGACTGTGTACGTTGGGCCATGTCTTCTGCTCCCACCCACAAGGCCCGTGTGTCCTGACGTTTCATTGCTTTCTTCTGGTCCCAGATACTGTGTCTTAACTGTGGGGCCATGGTCCAGTGGTACTTCCTGGCTGTAAAATGCCTGCCTCCAGTGGTTCTCTGCTTTTTGGGGACAAGACACACCCAATTCCCAGTGGGAAAAGGGATGGGATGACTACTTATGTAAGAAATCGTGGGTCTTTTGCCAACCGGAGGCGCACTTCCCAAGCCCTCTGTTTGCAATCGCTTAAAAACAAAAAGTAACCGGAGTCCAGAGTCCAGGGGCTTCCACCTCATTACAGCTTCAAAGGCAGTTTCAAGCATCTCATCGTCACTGTTGTAGACTTTATTCTAGTCGGCTGGAGATTGAGCTTTCTGAGGGGAAGTAATCATAATCTGATTATTAACTATACAAGCACCAGCCCTATGTCTTGCATAGGGTTAATGTGAGGACCATCAGATAATGAAGTATTTAGAAAAAATCCTTTAATATCTATTCTTTATATTGACTCTATCTGGCCTCATCAGAAATAGGTGTTCTGGATATGTACATGCTCCAGATAGAAGAGGTCTAACCCTCTCAGGGCCAAAGTCTTTGAATTTCCATTAATTTTTTTTTTCTTTTTTACTTTTAGAGACAGGGTCTTGCTCTGTCACCCAGGCTGGAGTGCAGTGGCACAACTATGGCTCATGGCAGCCTCAAACTCCTGGACTCAAGTGATCCTCCCGCCTTGGTCTCCTGAATACCTGGGATTATAGGTGCTGCCACCACCACGCCCAGCTAATTAAAAAAAATTTTTGTTTTTAGAGAAGGGGTCTCACTATGTTGCCCAGGATGTTCTCAAACTCCTAGCTTCACATGATTCTCTTGCCTCAGCCTCCCAACGCTGGGATTGTAGACATGAGCCACCATGCACAGCCCTGAATTTCCACACTTTAAATGGAAGCTTTATGGAGTCATCTTCTCTACCTTCACGAGCAGAACACACCAAGCACCATTCAATCTTTCCTTAGTGACTGAAGGACATAATTTATGAGGATGAGTTACTGTGCTGGGCTATAAAATCATATTATCCTTAATTGTTGGAATGTAGGGTTTCACACTCCTCCCAGTCCCAGAAGGCGCCAAGACTGCAGTGCTATTCAGTTAGTGGCTTTGCTCTCCTTCAAGGGCCATGAAGATCTGCAGGGCTGCCGGCCCCTCTGCTAAACAGCCCTGCCCTGCTGCAAGCCTCTGGGTGGTTGCCTTTGCAGCTTCCTGCTGGGATTCTGTGTGCCTGCTGGCTGTTTCCCGCAGCCTGTGCTGATTGCTTCTGTGCCTGCCCGCTCGCTCCTCTCACCCTTCCTACTGCAGCTTCTGCTCTTCCCCTCTCCACTTCTCGCCTGCCATTTAAAAGCATGGGATGAACCCGTCCCATGGATTTGGGGAGAGTACCCCACAGAGGTCAGGAATAGAGGCCATGGATTCACATTGCTTGGGCTCTGCTCTGCATCCTGTATTTTTCACTTGCTGGAATTGAGGTCGTTTCGGCTGCTAAGCCTCACTTTCCTTCTCTGTAGAACGGACACAGGAATAACCCCAGCTCACTGAGTTGCCACGGGCATTAACCGAGTGAATCTAGCAAAAGCGCCGAGCACAGAGCCTGACACAGCGAATGCTAGGGACTGTTAATGCTGTCACTGTGACAGTCAATTTCATGGAGCTGTGAGACCTTTTTGAATGCTTCTGGAAGTGTAGCTTCATCAGAAGTCTGATGAATAAGTGAGCGTTTGACTGCATGGTCGACTACATCTGCACCCACTAAGTGTGTGACTATTCTACGGTCCTGGCTAATCAAGACTGACTGGAAACCGTTGCCTCTGAGTGGTCAGCCAACAGAAGCCTGATTCCAGCTTTGGCACTGCATGGGGCGGGGGGTAACCAATTCAGAGTGGCCAGTCCTTGACACATGAGGAGAGGCCTCCTTAAACCAGAAAGGGGAGGTGCTCACCCACACACACCTCTTTGCTCTTCAGAGCAGACCCTTGGCCAAGGAAGCCTTGGCAGATGTTCTATCAGTGATTCTGGAGCTGCAAGGAGCAGATGGCAGCTCTCAGAATGGGTCAGGAAAGAAAGGTTGGGGAAGGTCTCCAGGAAAGACCAGCGTATAGACTCAAAGACTCCTAAGTTCAGAGGTCAAATAGCCTTAATGTTCTTGTTCTGAGTCAACGAACATTTTTGAGTATTACTAAGCTCCAGGTTTGGGGTGAGGTGTCTGAACACACTCTAGCACATTTAGGCTGAGTCAGCCAAGATATGGCCTTTAAAGTGGCTTTTTCTCCAACATCAGCAGCTTCTGTCACTTGACGTCACTGCTTTGATTCCACCAGGAAGATGACTCCTCTGGGGGGCCAAGAGTGACTGTGGACAGACGCTCTGCTCAGGGAGGACCCTCAGAGTCCAGCCCTCACTCTCCACTTCAGGCTCTTGGCGGGGGGTTACTTGCTCAGATTTGGTTCCCAATCTCCAGGGGAAGAAAGTGGAGTTACATTCATTTAAAAGTCTTGAGCTGTGGCTTGTGTTGCCATTCAAGCTCATTCATCGTAGATCTCATGGGAGGCGGTGCCTGAGTGCTGGCTCTGGTTTTGCTGCTTACCAGGGAAGTGACGTTGTACAAGTCACTTAACATCTCTGGGCTCACGTTCCTCATCTTTACGAGGAGAGGCTGGAGCATTTCTAACATTTGATGATTCTGTAATTCCTGTTATAACAGGCACCCTGTTATAATAATCATTGTAATGATAGCACCATTATTGGGCCCTTACTATACACCACTGTGTTAAGTATTCTGAAAATGATCTTATCCTATCATCACAGCCACCTATGCACCGGAATTAATCATCTTCCCTTTTTCAGATGGGGAATCTAAGATTTAAAAAGGTGAAACCACCCAACATGATGCACCCAGCCAGGGCAGAGCTGGGATGCCTCAATTTCTGCTTTGATTCAGGGTGATGAGGTTGATTTTTTCCATCCTTTCCTTGGAGACTCACAAATAAACACAGGGGCATTTTCTTGTGTTTGAACATGAAACTGAAAACCTCTCTACCTTCCAGGCAATGAATCAGAGACTTAGGTTGTTCTGCTCATCATTGATACCCCTGATGGAAGGCACTAGTCTCCCGTGTGGCCTCACCTTGAAAAAAGGCATTTTGTCATCAAGGTCTCGATCGGGCCATTCTCCATGGGAGGCAGAAGGGCTGGGAGGAGACTGTTTCCTCTACACAGCTCTGAAGGCCAAGCCCACTGCTCTGCACTGCATTAGGGCAGCTGTAGGAGCTGGGAGTAGCTGTTCCCAGCTTATGTACTGGGGAAATGTGGGGAGCAATCTTTCTCTTTATACCTACATTTCTCCGAGCATTAACTTCTCTAGATACTTAGGAAAGACTCCCAAAGCAGCTGACAGTCTCAAGCAGAGTAGAAGTAGATTAACCCCCTCCCCCAAGTGGCAAAGGCAGCACAGTGGTCACCCATGAGCCGGTCACCAGGAGCATTTAGGTGTTAGGCCTTGGCATGGCTGGTGTGGACTTCTGAAGAAGAAAGTGGGCTGAGGAAATATCTCATGCGTTTCCATGATGAAAAGCTCCTTGACCTTCCAGCCACATGCTACTTCTACCATGGGCTCTCGCTATGTTGCCCAGGTTGCAGTGATCATAGCTCACCGCAGCCTTGAACACCTGGGCTCAAGTGATCCCCCTGCCTCAGCCTTCTGAGTAGCTGGGACTACAGGTGTGCACCACCATGCCCAGCTACTTCTACCACTTCTAATTTCATGGGAGCAAGGGCTGAAATTAGGTAGATGTGATACTTGCAGCCGACTAGATAAAGTTAGAGGAAAGTGTACCCTATCTCTTCTATTCTTAAATAATCTATGGCTTCAAACAGTTAAGGTTCCTTTTCGTTCAGAAAAGGAAAGTCAGAGATAGACTGCTCAGTCTATGAATTAAAACGTTAAGAGAATTAGATTTTGAGTCTGTCTTCATGTTTTCAACCAGTCTCTTCTTACCCAGGCCTGTTCACCAGAGGCCATGAAGGCACAAGGAGAAGGGCCCTGCCTGCCTGGACAGCTACCTGAGGCTGGGAGGCGCTGGCTAGACCCAGTTTTTGTGGTGAAGCCAGCTCTCCTCCATTGTCCACCACCGAGACCAGTGGCACATCTGACCCTTTACCCAGCCAGGACAAGGACATCCACTTCAAGGCTCCTGTGGTGACCCCTTATCCCAGGTTCATCAGAGCCAGAAGAAGAACACAGCCAGGAATAGCAGAAAGAATAAATAAAAACAAATGGAAAAATCAAGACCTTTTTCCTTGGTCCTGCTTACCCGCTAAGCACACCGAGAACCAAGTTAAGTACAAAAAATGACCCTATGATGATTAGTGTAACAAAATAGATCCAGGGCCAGTCCCTTCCTACGGCATCATTGACCTGGAAGAACGGAATGATAGTTAGTGAGGCACACTCAGCAACCGAGCATGGCCAGTGCTGGTCCCCGGCTCCTGGGACACTGACCCACGCAGCGCCGGGACCCGGGGACCCTCTAGGTGCAAATCAGAGGCCAAACAGCCTGCCTGGCCAATGGGTCAGAATTTGTGGTTGAACGGAGACTTTGTTGTGGTTTTCCTGGGCCTGTCAGGGTCCCGTCCCTGAGGACCCCGGGCATGTATGGAGTGGAACCTGAGACCTTGCTCGGCTGCATTGTGGAGAGGACATAGAAACGGTCAGCTTACCCGCTCAACACACCGAGAACCAGATTTAGAACGAAAAAGGATCCAAAGATGACCAGACTGACAAAATACACCCAGGGTAACTCATAGCCCATAGCGTCCTGCATCTGGAAAGACGAAGGAAAGTTAGGAAAGAAGCAGCAGAATTGGGTTACAGCAAAGAGGCAGGCAGCAGGTGTGAGCAGATCGGGAGGAGACAGACGGGGCTGAACGTGGGCTCTGTTCATGTGCCCCAGGATACCCATGTTACCCGGGCATCACCCATGTTCAGGGGACCTCCTGTGACCGAAGGGGACCTTGGCCGGCTCTGCCTCAAGAGGAATCACTCTATCTTTCTGTGGTTTTATTTTCTGAAAAAGAAACATTTCTCCAATGTTTTCTATTCACTTGTCTGAGAAAATGGGTCACCGCAAAAATTAATTTCTTCAGCTGGTTTTAGCTCAGTTGGGTTTGCGTGGACATTAAGCCTTTCGTGGCCCCTGGAGGCCCCTGACCTTGGTGTATGAAGTGTGTCAGCTCCTCAATGGACAGGCCTGGAGAACTGAAACCTCAGAGGAGGTGTGAGGAAAGATGACCTTCCTCAAGGGCTTGCCACCTGGACCACGGGCCAAGCCCAGAAGTTGGAGGCTAAACCCCAGTGCTTCACACATACTGTGGGCCACCGGCTGGGAGAGGCAATCATTTTGGTTTATGTATTCAGAGAAAGGTCCTGTGACTGCAACCACAGCTTAGATGGATATGGTCCTTAATGTGGGAACTGACTGTAACTAACGCCCTGAAAGGTCACAAACCCCTACGGCAGCCGGAGGCAGTGGTGCGCTGGAGCTGGCTTCTGGGGGCTGTGGGGAGCTCACCATGCACATCTCTTCCCAGCTCCGTGTTCAGCGACCACACTAGTGGCTTGAAACTGACCATGGTGGGAGTATTTACACCACAGAGATAGGCAAACAATAAATCAGCCCCCTGTACCCGCTGTCTCTAAGAAGAGATGCTTAAACATTTATTAGCTCACCACTGGCTGGAGGGTGGATGTGCAGATAAATTGCAGAGCTATGCTTCCATCAGAGGAAATTTATTCTGATTTCGTTTCTCAAATCTCTCTCTTCTGATGCTTTATGACTAAACAGAGTTAAGTTCTGGCTTCCTAAAAATGAACCCCTTTGTCCTTGTGATTAGCTCATAGAAACCCAAACTTCCAAGGCACACAGGCATCCTGAATGACTCACATCAATGGATCTCAAAGTGTAGCCCACGGACGAACAGCTTCAGCGTCATCTGGGAACCTGTTCAGAAATGCACATACCTAGACCTCACCCTGACACTGTGGGGGAGGCCCAGCAACCTGCATTTTGACAGGCTCTGCAGGTGATTCTGATGCACGCCTGAGCACCACTGATCACACTGTTCTCTCTATAGCTCCTAACTTCACATGCAACAACACAAGTGTTGTGGCTCATCATGTACCTCCACAAGGTTTCATAGCAGTGTTCCTCAAAGTGTGGTCCGAGGACCACCAGCATTAGAAACATCTGGGAGAGCTATTAACACAGCAGATTCCTGCCCCACGGCCCCAAGATCTCAGAGTGGCCCACAGTCTGCACATTAACCTCCCCAGGTGATTCTAGGGTGTCCTCAAGTTAGATAACCACCCCACGATTTCCACCCAGGGGCCTCAAAGGAGTTCAGGCAGGTGGGATACTAATGCCCTCAGCCCTTGGGCTTTGCAGCTTCAGCAGCCGCTTGCATTTGCCTAAGTACGCTGGATAAACATGTTCTCTGCATGCGGGGAATAGAAGACTGAGAAGTACCTAGCTAGTCTGACTGGTATGTAGTGTGACATCCCAATATGTTCTCTACAGATCCATTCATATGTATCTGATATTACTAAATTTTGGTTAGGAAAATTCACCCAACGTAGTCATTGTGCATAGTGCAAACATCGTGTCTGGGGGTCTCCATCTGAGGGACCCCCGTGTTCATGGGGAGAGAAGATTACCAGCATGTGCCCACTTGGCCATGCCGTTGCGAAGTTCAATCGAACGTGGGTTTACTGAGCGTGCTCATGTTCCCGCGTCTGGTCTGCTTTCCCAGAGTGCTTCCCACTTGGTATCATTATCTATTTATTACGTTTATTATTTGCTGCTTGTCTTCCATGCTAGAATGTGAGCTCCCCGAGGACAGGTGGCTTTGGCCTGCTTTGTTCACGGGTATACCCCAGGTGCCTATAAGGGTGCCTTGCACATGGTAGGTCCTCAGCTAATGTTCTTTGAGTGAATGAATGAACTTGGTATGTGATAGGCACTGTGCTGGAAACACAAAATCCTTGCTGGAGGGGAGACAGGAAATGACCAGGCAGCTACAGTGCAGGCTGGCAGCTGCAACTGCAGGAGGAAGCGCGCAGGGTCCCAGAAGGCTTCCACCAGTGGGAGAGCGGCTGCGTGAGGCTGAGCAGGGCAAGGGCCAGGCTCAGCAGGCGTGTGTCAACCTTGCACTGCACAGCCACTGAAGGCAATGGAGATAAAGGGCAGGAAGGAAGCCCCAGAGTCCATGTGGTCCTATGATAGCAACGGAGGTTTGCAGAAATTGGCAATTGTTAAAAACAGAGCCTATGGCTGTAAAGCCATCCCGGCTGCGGGATGGAGGATTCTCCCAGTGGCTGAACTACTAAAATATCCAGCAAAACAGCAGCTGTTAGGAGAGGCAGGGTGAAAGGTCCTTGTGTTTCAGACCCTGTCCCCATCCCAGGGAGCCTGGGAGCTTTCCTTTAGCCAGAAGGTAACTGTCTGAACCAAGAGTGCAAAGGAAACCATGCCAGACTTAATCACCAGGAGAAGAAAAACAAACCCGAGCCGATACAGGATGGGGTGGGACTGGTGACACGAGATTAGGGAGAGAAAGGCAGGAGAGCCCCAATAGCTGCCTGACCACAGACCACTCCGACAGCCTTGCTGGCCATGATGGGCTGTGGGCTGCAGGTCCCATTTGACCATGGGAACTGTGAGGTCATTCTTTGATTATTCTTAGCAGTGGTTACATCAGAGTCCACATTTGTTCAACAAGTATTTACTGAGCACCTCCCTGTGTAAGGGTTCTGTTGTGTATTGGACTCTGCTACAGCGAGAGCAACGGGGTTGAGACAGCCCTGGAATGGGAGTCCCAGGCACCTGCCGAGGAAGAGGGAAACCTGGAACCAAGGTCATGGGGAGCCTGTGGGTGTCCCTGTAGCTTTTCCTCTCAGAGTAAATCTTGCTAAGGAGGGTCAGAAGCAGTCCCATTCTTTTCCTCTAAATGCCTACTGCTTTACTTTTTTGAAACGGTGGGGTGGTCAGGAAAAGCTTTTAAGAACTATGGACTCCCACCAGAAGTAATGCACACTGCACACACACAGCAGCCTGCAGACAGCCTCGAGGGCACACCGGCACCCTGAAGCCCGTGCAGGACCCTGTGGTACGGACCCACTCCAAACGGCTGGCCTGTTCTGTTCGACCCTAGAGGAGCTTTCCCCAGCTGTGCTTCAGGGGATCGGGAGTGGCAGAGGAGGTTTGTTCTTGGCAAGCTCCCCTTGCTCCTCTCTGGATAACAGACCCCACCTTCTTCAGGACACGTGGGAGCAGCCAGTTGCAGGAGGCCACGGCGTGCTCACCACGGTTCCCCTCCCAAAGCTGCCTCTGGAGCCTGGGCAGATGGCAAGTGGGAGTTGGGCTTGATGGTGCCCAGGCAACTTCCTCAAAATGAAATCTTTCCTCACTGGTTCCTCACACCCCTTACATTTTGTGAACATTTAACCTCACGAAAATGCAGCCCTGGAGGCCACACAAACCCACGAGCCTTGGAGATTTCCTAGGGCCCGAGCTTAGTCTGGGAATCCTTTCCTCTGTGCCACACACAAGGTGAGAGGCTTCCAGCATACGAAGGACTTCAAAGTGGGGGCTACAGACCTCAAGGTCATGGCCCCACAGACAGCCAGGGCCATAAGTGGAAACCCATGTGTCCCCCTTGCCATCCCACACTTTTGCTTTGGTCCCTCCTGGGCTGTGGGCTGGTTTTTTAGAGCTTCGAGATGGGGAACAGCAGGCGAAGGCAGGAGGCAGGAGGACAGACGAGACATGGAGATGGATGAGGCCAGTGTGGTCCTCAGAACCCCACTGCCTGGGTGAGCAATGCTTGGCCGCCACAGAAGGTGATTCTCTGACCTGCCTGGCTCTGGTCTGAAAGGAAAGTTCTCCTTTTGTTTTCCTTTTACTTTCTCCTCTTTATTCTGGGCCACCTACTTTGGGGGGCTGGCTGAGTAGAGAGCACACAAGCTGGGTGGCTCTGAAGTAGGGCGATGCCTGCAGTCATGAGATTGACGTCCTAAAGCAGCTGAAATGGAGCTATTAAGAAGACAAAGAATAAAGTCAGATTAAAAAAAAAAAAATGACCCAGATTGCTGACACCCTTATTTAGAGGTGAAATAAAGGATAGGTCTTCTACAGCCATTAAGCCATGTTCCTCAGGTCTCCTGACTTTCCAAAGGAAAGTCAGTTCATTGTCTGTAGCCTTGAGTGCCTCCAGGCCCAAGTACTGGCAGGATGGCCCCTGCCTTGGCCGAAACAGCCTCACTACAAAGGGAGGGGCATTGAACGAAAACTACCAGAGACCCTTCGGAAACCAGCATCTAATTCCTTGAAGGGAACCCCAGATTTAAACCCTCAAGTTCGCTTTTTCTCTTTCCCCAAAAAGACAAATAGGGGAATGAGCTTCCCTAGCCCGTCTCCTCAATGCCACTATCCCGCCTAGCAGACTTCCACAGGTTCTCAAGCTGTGTGTACCTTTCCCGTAAGGTTCTTGGCACAGGCACTGTGGATCCAAAAAAACGGAATCGTTTCAGCAAATGTCAAGAGAGAGGCTGACACCTGCCATGGAAAGGCAGGAGGTGGAAATCTCTGAAAGCCAAGGTGCTTTACACTGAGTGTCACTGGGGGACAGGATCTGCTGCTGCCAGTGAACACCAGTCAGCTCAGGGCAACAGCTCCATCAACCTGCGGCTTTCATAATCTATGTCACCTTGCTTGCTGGGACATGGGCAGCTACCTCATGGAGCACTGAGTGAGCAGGAAGTTATGGAACAAGCTTCGCCTGGCTCCTCCCCACCCCTGCACCTGCTTATTGCATGCTGAAAACCCAGGGGTGCCGCAGAGCCCAGGGAAACGCTTAGTTTGCATAGGGGAAGAAAACAAGCTCCTAGCACTAAGGCAAGCCAAAAAAATAAGCTCCTCCACGCATTTAAAACTGCCTGGACTCAGATGGACTCAGGTGCTGACATCATGTGGGAGGTTGGGACCTGTCGTAGACAGCAGTTGGCCCCAGTTTGAAGACCTGTGCAGGGGACAACTAGCTCACTGCCACAGTGATGTTGAGAGAACCTAAAATCCAGGTCTCTGCAGCCTCCCTGCTGAGACAAAGCTTGCTTTCCCCAGGCAGAAGAGCCTTCTCTCCTGGTCCAGCAAAGCCCCACTTGGCCCTGGAGTGCTCTGTGCCCCTCATGGCTATCCTGCTCCCACAGAGCGTACTGCCTCACACAACTCAGTTGTGTTCCTCCGCATGTCCTGCACCTCTTTAGTTAGACCTGAACTGCCTGGGCGGGCCTTATTCTTCTCTGTGCTCCCACATCCCTCATCCAGGAAACAGTAAATGCTCAATAAATGTTTGCTAAATTAAATCACAGAATCATAAGGACTCATGTAATGCCAGCAAAATAAATAAAATGAAACCCAATAATTAAAGAATGGCTTCGAGAGATGCTGACTCTCTTCCTTGATATGCTTCTGAACAGCCAGTTTACTGTTTAGATCAGGGATTCTCCATCTCAGGCAACAGGTGCACTCTGGGGGTAGCCCAGAGGCAGGTGAACTGTCAGGGACCACAGAGGTCCTAACATGGTCTCTACTCTGATACCTGAGAAAGAGCCCCTGGATACTGTTTCTGGGTTACTTGAGGGTTTCTCAGCTCCTCACTTAGAATGACTCTAGGTCATCATAGAATTCAGCTCTACCTTTTATGACACCTTCAGTAACTCTATATTCTGTAGTGAAAGAGGTAGCTTTGTGAAGATAGAGTAGACAAAAATAGGGTAAAACACCCAAATTCAACCTGCTTGGATGCAAAAGGTCTTTGTCATAAACAAGGGATATTTCAGCAGCACCAAGACCAGAGACTAATAGCTGTCGTGTGTGTGTGTGTGTGTGTGTGTGTGTGTGTGTGTGTGTGTGTGTGTATGAATTTAGTAGAAATACGTTCTCTGCACATCCAGACACGTAGTGGGATGGCAAGATGAAGGGTGGAGTTGACAAGTGACTTATGAAAAGTTAACTGATTAGATTTTTGTTCCAAGGATCTCCTGTTGGCTGAACCAAAACAAATCCCAGGTACTACAGAACACATTATTTGTGACTCTAAAAAAAAAATCTTTCTTTTCTATGATTTCTCATTAAGTATTTTCTTACACCCTTATTTTTAAGTTTAATTTTTAACTTGTGAAAAAACATCAGTTGAAGAACTGATCACGGAGAAACTAATGCAGGGGGCAATTGGTGGCGTCAGGAAGAGGGTGGCCCCAACAGGATGGGAAGGGGCATGAACCCAGGATGACGTGGGTCAGAGGCTCTTTACTGTGGTTCACAGTGTGCCACGTTCTTGGGGATCCCAGAAGGGCATGGGGTGGACAGAAGTCAACAGAATGCTCCTGATGAATTACTCAGGCATCGAGATTCCTGAAAAGCTAGAAACACATCCTCTGGTGTGACGCCTAGTCTAGCTGCCGCCCCCCTCCTACAGTTCTCACCTGCAACCTTCTGCGTGTGTCCCACCCCAGACCATCTGCCATGAGCAGGGGGCTCATTTCAAGTGCTGAACACAAAGTCAGCACTGAAAAAATGTTTAATTGATGGATGTTTCTGTTACCTGATTGTGATTGCCCACAGTGTGTAAGAGGTCATGCTCAGAGTTTCAGACCAACCAGAATTCTCAGAGTATGCCTACGAATCCCATAGACAAGGTCCTGCAAAGGAGGTTGACCCAGCAGCCTCTTGCATCTTTGAGATAGCACATGCGTAGACCATGGGAGACAGGCAGCCTTGAATGATGTGCAAAAGGCTAGGGATGTTTAGATTTTTGAAAAAAACAAAACATGTGAAACTAAGAATGGAAACCAATGGTAACGTTATACAATTAGGTTCTTCCCTCCTTGGTGCTTCACTGCTTCTGAGGAAGGCCAGTGTTTTTTATCTGATCACACTCCCCACACCTGCCCACCTGTTTTTAAGAAGCTTGGACATTCTGTGAGTAAAGGATGAGTCTTTGACCGAAGACATAATTTCCTAAGGAAACTATACCCCAAACCCAAGTTTTGTTTAGTTTCCAAATCCCCGGTGTCCACCCTTCCTTACTCTGTCATCTGAACACTCCTCAAACAGGAGAGTAGGTAGAAGAAATGTTTTCAGCAAATTGCTCGGCTTGTGGGAGCCTCAGCGCAATGCATGGCCAAAGGCTTTCACAGCTGAAGCAATGTTCAAGTATTACTTGACCAAGTCTGATTTTTTTTTTAGTCCACTCTTCAAAATCGTACAACGGAATGCAATCACGGATGTCAGAGGAAAAGACAAAGAGACTCTTTCTACAACAGGAAGCAAGTGCTGCCATCTGCTAGGTGCCTTCCCTGGTCCCTTCTATCTCAGGCCATATCCAGCGGCTGACCAGTCGCTTCTTTGATGCTTTCGTGACTTACTCTTTTCCAGCTGTTTGGTGATTTAGAATGAATGGAGCTCTGGGGTTTCCATGCATTACTACACTTGAAAATCTTGGCTGCTCCTTCTCAAGTCCTTTAGACTTGCCCTTTGTGCTTGAAGGATAATTCATTCCTCTGAGTGAAAGGCCTTACTTCCCCCTCCTCCCTGTGGAAACTATCCCCCTAGAAAGGTTCAAAGTCAGCAGCATCATACCAGCACCAGGAGGTTCAATAGGTTAGATTTCAAGCGTTTTCAAACTCCAGCCTGGAAATCAGAATCACCTGGAGAGCTTTTTCAAAATGCAGAGACTGGGGCCCCGACTTTACAGCTTCTAATTCAATGGCTCTGAGGGAGGTTTGGGTATTTTTATATTGACAAAGCTCTATGTTTGATGCTAAAATATTTTGAGATTTGAGAGTCTGTGCTTTGGAGATACTGGCCTAGAGGCTAAGGAGGAGGGACACTGGAGAGAAAGGAAGAGGGAGGAAGAAGGAAGAAACAGCCATAGAAAGTCAAAGCAATTAGAGAAAGTGAAAGCAGGAGCACTGGGCTAGGCAGGGCTTCTACCATGAATACCCAAGTTTCAGTTTTAGGTGTGTGTATGTGCACATGTGTGTATACACACATGCAGGTGCACACACACATACAAATGCACACACACACAACATGGCCATTGTGGGAAGGTGCTGGGAAAATCAGAGAGAGGCATGTCCCATGAGACTGGGATTGTTTCTTCACCTCTGACACGTTTTCCATTCCCAGCCTGAGCTCTATCACACGCACCCCAGGGGAGAAGGCACAACACAGCTGCTGAAAATTGGTGGTTGCAGTTGTGGCTGCTTCTGCTTCCCCGCTCCGGCTGTCATTATGACAGTATTTCTTTGGGTCACATCTGGCTGGTGGGGCATCAGTGACTTGTGGTGGGGGAGAAGAAGGGAGTGGTGAAGGAAGAACACAAAAATACATGAGCAAAGGCAATCATATCTATTCCTACCCTCCACCCACCTTCCACTGCCACTTGCCTTCAGTTTGATGCCATGGAAGGCACGGGTCTGAAGTTTATGGGATGAGGCCCTAAAGCACAGTCCCACACAATCGTTTATTCTATGGCCTGTAGGCAGAAACTGCCTATTGGCAGAAGGATAAGGATGTTTCTGTCCTTGGCTGGTCAGAGGTACCCACCCCGGGAAGAAGGACCAGTTAGGGCCACTTGGGAATTTGGTCTGCTTTGCTAAACAAAATAAATTTGCTAAGTGTAATAAGTTCAACTCCTTCTCTCTGTCTTACAAATTATTCAAAACCAAGTTCTTATTGAGCATGAATCTCAAATATGGTTTCCAATGTCTCACTTTAGCTTGAGGCAGAGGGGATCTGACCTTTGTCTTCTTTTTGAAAGTATCACAACGCAGCAGCTTTGCCACGGCACGGGTCCAGCCATATTGCCATTATTCGGTTTAGAATTTAGTTGGCTTCCTAGACTGAGCTAATTGAACTGGACTGGATCTTATTTACGACCGAATCCTCAGAGCCTAGGAGCACCCCTGGCATGCAAGGACACTCAGGAAATGTTTGCTGGGTACCAAGTCCTCGGGCAAGTTTCAAGTCATCACTTACAGAGAGAGGGACACATGCCATAGCAACACTGGGTGTTGGCATGTTGACTATCACATAAAAACTGAGAGAGAGGGATTTTGAATCAATAGGACATGGTGCTTTTAAAGAAATCATATGACAGAATACTGTGCACCACATCTCTGTACAGTTACAAAACTCTGCCTTCCGATTCAGGAAGAAGTTGATGCCTGTCTTGGCATGATTTCCTTTTGATCTGGCAGCTCTGCTCAACGGGAAGCATCTGCTCCCCTCTCCCTCTTCCCTGCTTCGGTTTGTAGACATGTTCGCTGAGTAGGCTCTTAGATTGTTTTCACGATGGCCAAATACATTTGCCTATTTGCAAAACTCTGAAGGAGATGGTATTTGTAAGACTGGCAGTATGCTTTTTATTCACCCAAATTCTGGAGGACAGCGCTGGATTCTGGCAAGTCATTTCTCATGCTGAAGTTGGAGACACGATGAAGAATCTATTTTCTGGAGTTTTTCCTAATAATGGACTTTGCCAGAATCGAGACAGCTCAAAGACGGAGTGTGGGTTTGCCTGTGGGGTAGGCTGTACAAAAATCTGGCACTTCAGAGGCTGGAAGCGCAGCAAAGTAGTGTTGGCTACTGGATAATAAAAGGGGCAACTTTAAGGTAAATGAAGATTTACTATTGATTGGGTGGCTCTCGAGAATGCTATTTCTCTACCTAATGCATGTGGGGTTTAATAGATGACGGGTGGATGGGTGCAACAAACCACCGTGTTGCGTGTATACCTACGTAGCAAACCTGCACATTCTGCACGTGTATCCCAGAACTGAAAGTAAAATAAACATTTTTTAAAAAGTGTATTTCTAAACAGGCATCACATGACCAGCAGCATGTTTTGGGAATGGTAAAAATGCTGCCAACGCATTTGTCAGATGGACTATTCTAACATGTTAAGGTAAGATTAAAATAAAGAGTAAAAATTGAATAGCATGTCACAATGCTTCACAGTTCAATAAAAATGGTTTCTTTATATAATTTATTTTTAGAAAATCAGGACTGACTTTTTCTCTTCAGTCCAAAGAATTCATAATTCTGCCTTCCAGCTCCCTTTTGAGGAAAGAAGAAAAGGATGAGGGCAGAAGGAACTCCGCATGGGAGGAGGAGTTGAACGGAACCCTTGTGCCAGCTTGGCCAGCTCATCCATGCCTGCACACCAGGGTTTTGCACTGTGGCGGGACACACTGAAAAAACGACCTTTCCCTAAGGCCAGCGGGTCGGGGAGGGGACTTGTTAGGGTGAAAAGCTCATGCCTTGTTTCTCAGGCAAGACCTGGAAGAAATCAAAGATGCTCTTCATCAACCATTCTATCGAGATGTGTATGTGACCCCAAGACCATGGGGAGGAGGAGAAAGGGAGGTGTCAGGGAAGGGCTCACGGCCTCTGTGCCCCCACCCTCTGACTGCCCACTCATGCTACATACCCAGTACAGCACGTCCGTCCAGCCCTCCATGGTGATGCACTGGAACACCGTGAGCATGGCGAAGGCAAAGTTGTCAAAGTTGGTGATGCCGTGCTTGGGACCATCCCAGCCGGGCTTGCACACCGTGCCGTTCTGGCACTGCCGCCCATGGCCTGTTTCCAGCGCACAAGGGGAAGGGTCATCTTCTGCTGGAACATCTCAAATGGCCAGAAGAAGACAGGAGACGGGAGCAGCAGAGGGGCAGAGATGTGGGCAGAGAAAAAAGAGAGAAAAGTGACAGGATGAGGTTGATGGGATGGGCAAAGCAACCATGGCAACAACAGTGCAAGACACGCTTAAATCATGTCCCCTATATGTGAATCAAGCAACATAAGAAAGTAGGCCTTCCGTTTAGGCTGCCGTTAATTTAGAAGGTCAGTCCTTTTCACTCACTGTTGTAAAAGCTGTATTTTAATCTCAGTAACTGATTTCTATTGCCCATTCTGTTGTAACATGTCAGCATCATAATCAAATGGCCAATCAAAAAATAATGATGATGCCACCACTGCAAATGGAAACTGACCCAGAAAGTGATTAGGAAGTCCGTATTTTCTTTTTTTGGTGGTAGAGTTCTACAGACACTTGTATTGGAATACCAGAATTTAGGGTAAGGATAACACTGATGCAAACACTCCTTCACATAGTTAGCCAACTGATCCCATCCAATAATGCTTTCTAACTACATGGGCCCATCACATATTAGAGGATAAAACATTGCCAGGGATGCAAGTCACTTTACAGTGAAGCCTTATATAGGTGGAAGACGGAAAACGGACTCTGACTGCTGGGGAGAGTGATCGCTTGCAGCCGCTTTCATTGCAGCCTGCGAGTACACACTACTGACTGTATTTCATGCATGTCATGTGGGACTTCGCAGCTCTGCCCTTTGCTCTGCAGCATGAATACCTTTCAGAAGAGAAGAATCATTTTCTGACCTCTAATCAAGACAGAGCGGCAGTGAATAACAGGGAGTGTGCTTCTTCAGTACGGATGCGGCTTGGTCAGGAAATAGTAGAATACAGTGTCTGTGGCTAAAGGCCGCAGTTGGACTAATTCCACGTGCGGGAAATAGCTCCCAGCAAATTAATGAATGAAGATGTGACTTATATTTTGAGTGTGGAGATCGTTGGTAAATTTAAACAAGACCTGGCTGATCTAAGAATTTCTATTATGGGAAAACACTGAGAAAGTTTTGGTGCTGGCTATGGAAGGTAATGGTGTGGAATTCACAAAAGTTCGTGAAATCAAGGACATTGTCCTGTCCTTAGACAAAGTAATGACAATAACAGACAGAAGAGACCCCAGTTCCAACAAATAAACGATTGCCTATAACAATGAAAATACGCTTCCAGAGACACACACACACACACACACACACACACACACACACAGAGAGAGAGAGAGAGAGAGAGAGAGAGAGAGAGAGACAGAATTTTCTTATAGTTCTTCATTTAGAGACAACAGATCACCCAGGATTGTTTTCTGGTTTCATGTATCAAAACAATCATAAGTGTGATTACTTTGCCTACATTAGGCTCTGCATTGAAGATGACTGGCCGGTGGGCTGATTCTCAGTTGGTGGCTTTAAATTTGAAACTGTTCACTCCCAAGAGGAAGACCAGAAGAGAAATATCAATCCTTAAGTAAGAGATAATTCCTAGGAGAATATAGTCTACTTGAAAATATATGCCCGATTGTGTCTTCCCAGCAGCAGTGGCAGCTCCTCCTCCTCCTCCTCCTCTTCATTGTCATCAGCATCTGCGTGGTCATCTTTGTGACCTCCTCCTCCTCCTTGTTCTCTGTCAATTTCATTTCTTCCTCCTCCTCATTTTCCTCCTTCTCCTTCTCTTCCTCCTCCTCCTTCTCCTCTCCTCTCTTTCTCTCCCACTGACCCCATCAGACTTACAATTTACATGCCTCAGAATTTATCAGTGTAAATGTACAGCTTAATTACTTTTAGTAAATTTTTACATAGTCATGCAGCCATAACCACACTCCGTTTTAGAGCACGGCCATCACTCCCCGAAACCCGCCTCGCCGGTTTGCAGTCAATCCTTGCTCCCATCCCCTGTCCCTGGCAACCTGATCTGCTTTCTGCCTCCATTGCTTTGCCTCCTCTAGACATTTCATATAAATGGAATCACACCCTATGAGGCTTTTTATGTCCACCTTCTTTCATGTAGCATAATATTTTGAGCTGCATCCGTGCTGCTGCGTACATCAGTAAGCTCTGTTCCTCTTTATTGCTGAGCAGTGTATTTTGTTGTGTGTTTATCTGTTCACCAGGTGATGGACGTCTGGATTGTGTCCAGGTTTGGGCTATTATGAATAACGCTGCTTTCTGGCTTATTCTTGGGCCAGTGCTTAAAGTTGTGTGTGAGTCCTGTGTTTGCTGATCGAGGTGCAAAGGTCTGCACTGCTGGCCCCTGAACTGTTAGAGAGACAGTATCCACACCATTTCCTTATTTCAGGGTCTAGCTCCCAGGAGGGCTCCGTTAACGCAGCTGAAATAAGCAGTCCTCTAACCACAACTTTTTATGACTTTTAAAAATGTGAAATCTTTAGAGATTGGGATGTGACGCTACAAAAAAGGGGGAGACTAAAATGTAAATCCTAAGCCTAAATAATACATGAAAAAGTGGATAACAAGCACCTAAAAATTTGAGAGTTGAGAGACCGGAAAACCAAGTGCCAAGTAGATCATTAATTCTGTTGGGTTCTCACCCATTCCAGTCATAGCTTTCTAGAGAGACGTGTTCAGTCACTGTGATAAAAGTGCTGGAATGATAGGAGAGACGGGACAAAGAGAGAGGGTGAAAAAGTGAAGGGGAAGCTCTTGCATCTTTTTCTCATGTTTTGCTTTTTTGCAGAATAAAGATGCAGTTTATCTTTACATTGGGACCGCTCACCCGACAGCATTCCCTGCACTCTCAATTCCCGCAACGTCACAAAGAGGGCAAAGGAGAAGGCTGCCAAAGGGAGTTCTGAGTGTCTTCGAGGAAGGAAAACATCTCTGAGGGTTTTACGAATATCTGTGAAAAAGAAAATGGCATCAAGGGGAAGTGGTCTCACTAATAAGAGAGAAAGGGATGAGATTCAGAAACATTATCTAAAGGCTCTAGTGCCATCCCGCTATTTAAAATCTGATTTGAACAATAATGCAAAAGATTTGAGAACAATTAAGAAGCAGTGATGATCTGGTAAAAATAGGTATCTATAAAAAGCACTAAAGCGAACACTTGAAAAAATGTGAACACACACAAATCAGCAGGTCCTAGCAATACACACTCTAGGGTGAGGAGAAATTTGCTTAAAACGTAAAAATGTGTTGGTTTTCTTTTGCAGAGTCATGAAGTCCTGGGGAGGAAAGTGGGAACACGAGGTGGGAGAAGGAAACAAAGCAATGCGAGTTCTGTATTTTAAGACAGGAATGAAGAGAGGTAGAGTCATTCTGGAAAGTACAAATTAAGTTTTCGGTAAAATAATGGAGATGAAGATTAGGAGAGATTTTAGAAACACAGTTAATAGCAACAAAAACACAAAATCCTGGGAGAGCTCCAGTTAGTGATTCCAAGGAGAAATCACTAAAGACAAAAATCAATTACTTTTTTAAAACTCAACTTTAAGGAGTGAATAGAATGAAGATGATTTCATTTCTAGGTTTTAGCCAACCAATTCTGTGCCAGTCTCAGGGGTAATTACTGTGCTTGGGAAGCTATTCAGAGTGACCTGGCTCAGCACACCATCAAACAGATGGGACAACCAGAAACAAAAGGTATCGGCATATGGTGATGTGTCTGTTGAGGAGCTGAGAAGGCGCCTTGCAGATGTCTCCGGGATTAGGGAAATGCTGCCTCTTCTGAGACCATCTTCACCAGGGGCTGTTGCCTGGAAGGGCAGTCTAGAGGCAGAATATGGTTCACCTGAACAATTCCATAACTTTCTTTGTGGATTTTGTTGGAAACATGGCTCAAAATCCAATGTATTTTGAAATCTAGAGATATATAAAATTCATAGTCTGTGAAATAATATTGGACTATAAAAATAATTTGATGTAAATCTCATCAAAAATTACAATGAGAGCTCACAAAGCACTTTTGTGTCATCTAAATTTGCAGAAAATAGGGTAATTCAACCCAAAGTCTGAAATTAAAAAAAAAAAAAAAGAAAGAAAAAATTTAAACCACCCATTCCAAAGTTTATATAAAACTCTCCAAAACACTTAGGGGTTGGTTTCAAAGCCTGCAAGTATTTGGTCTTCTGCTCCACAGCTGCACAGATATGTCTAGGTTCTTGCACATTTTCCCTCCTTGTCTGCACTGCCGACTATGTGGGTGGACAAGGACTTGACGGCAGCAGCATCATGTTGTGCTAAGAATGACGGAGTGGGTCCTGGCTTGTGATCAGATGGCAGGTTTGGGAACGAAGGGACAGCAAGCTCTTGATTGCAGAGTATTTGAGAGGACAGGCTTCTGCAGCTGTGTCCTGGGCCCCTCTTCCCAGCAGGGACTCTGGTTCAGGTGAATGAGTGAGGCCACCTTCTCATGGAGCCTGGCAGGGCCCTTCTCTCTAGAGCATTTCTGTTGTTGTCCTGGCCCCCTTGGCCCATGGCCATTTCCGTGATGGGAGCCTACTTCTCTTCTGAACTTGCAGGCAAAGATAAACCCATCACATAAACCATCTGATGAGTCTCTTGGTAGGAGGCAACTTCTCAGGCACTTTTCCTGGTCCTGTTTACTATCAACAATGGACAATGTGATCCTAAATTGGTCATTCCAATTGGGGAGGCCAAGTCTTATCTTTGTCCTAAGAGAAGAGGAGTCCATGACAGGTTCAGTACTTGGGGCGACCTCTTCACTGGGCCCTGTGGCTCTGACCTTGAGGATTGCTCCCTCCCTGTGCCATGCTTTCTTTGTCTGCCATGCCCACCCATTTCTGACTGTCCAGGGTCACTGAGGCCTGGTAACAAAGCCCTGGACTTCCAACCAGTATTCAGGGCCACTTATTCCCACAGGCCCTTGTAAGAGCCCACCACCAGCAGAAAACACACTTGGGCTGCTTTCTCGTTAGGATGATGGAAACTGCCTGCAATATTGGAGCCCCTCTCCTTAGCTCTGTGGTGCACAGACATCTGATTGCACAGCAGGGCCGCCATCTTCGGCGCGACGGCTGAATTCCACCATTTTACTCTTCCCCGTGTTGCTGGTGAGAGCCTCACCATCGTCACTGCTGGACTGACAGGGAATCTTTGAGACCCCACATGTCTGTGACTTCCTGAGGAGTTTGGGTCAAATGGTCATTGATAATTTCAATACAACTGCATCAACTTTAGACACACCACAGTCAGTTCTTAAGGAGTCTTAAAACGAGCTCTCACAGGGCCACACAAGTCAATAAATTTATTGGTTCTGAGCTAGCCACAAATCAACCTGAATAAAAGGAAGGATTTTAATTAAAGGGGAAAATATTATTCATCTATGGTTTGGCATTTCTTTAAGCAAGGCTGAAAATCTCAGAATTTTAGCTACAGGCAAGATCTGCTTTTTCCAATTTAACAAGGATTCTATTTTTGAAAACAGGATAGTTTATTTTATATGATTATGACCCAAGTAATTTGGAAATTCTCTCTAGAGTGAAAAAACAGTCTCCTGTTAAACAGACTTCCATCCAAAAAGTGAAAATATTTGTGTGATTCTGTGTCTATAGGAGTATACATTCTGTGTGTGAGGTTTTTTGTTTTGTTTTGTTTTTAGGACTGTGGCTATGTGGAAATAAACTAGAAACCCCCTCAAATATGCAGTTAATCCATCCAGTCATACTAGATTATACATAGAAAGTATTCTATTTTGATTTCTCTACGAATTTCACTCCCTGTTGTTTGGAAGCTATCCCTCCTCACCCCAGTGAAGCGAGAGGTCCCATTTAACTGAATGCTAGGACTGAGTGGGAATGAGGGGCAGTGTCAATGGAGAAAATTAGGTATCCTTCACTGTTCCCGGCAGATGATGCTCCCCTTTCTCCACCAAGATGCCAAAAACTAAGATGATGGATCTTGCTGTGTGAAAAAAAGATCACATACATTTAACATGGCTAGCCCCTTTGGGGCGGGGAATATTTTTTCAACAAGTTCTTTGTGTTAAGCTGCTTTATCTGTCTGTTTAAAAGCCTTGTCAATTTCTGTTTAAATGTTTCTTTAAAAGGCCAAGCTGCCATGTTAGTAGCTTTAGCAGCAGCTTGCAGCATATCCTGCAAGCCAAAACTCCAGTGCCACGCAGGGAAGTGCCTAATGAACCAGCATTGCTGTTAAATATATTGATTTATGGAAGGAACGTGAGGCAAGAAGGCTCAAAAAGGAAGGCACTGGGAGTCATGGGGTAGAACTGAGCCTTCTCCTTGAAGGGAGGAAGTTTGGCTGCTGGCAAGGGAGTGATTCCCACCTGTCCTCCTCCCCCACCTGGAATAGGGGCTCGGGGGAATCTGCCTGTGAATGGAGAAGCAGAAACAATGATTACAGAGGATCTGGGATCAGCACCACGAAGGTAGAAAGATCTTAGAGCAGTGCTGGGAGAGCCTATTGCTCAGGGCTGAGCGGCCCCCCTGAAAGGGCACCCGATGGCCAGCCACACTGAAACGTGGAAGGAGCAGAGACTGACATTCCCAGGTCGGCTCTGATTCTTAAAACACTCAGGGTTGGCTTGAAAAGTGGCAGATTGACGAAAGATAGGATCTAAGTTATTCAAATATTTCTCAAATTGTGTAGCTTATTGAAAAGTGCTGAACGAAGTTTGTGTTAGGCCGGTTTAACAGATTAAAACAAAAATTGGAACTGAGAAAAAAAGGATATGGGTCTCTCTGCCTCTCACTTCAACATGCCCAGTGGGCGTCTGAGTGAACAGGACCCTCCCCGGGCTCTGCTGGTCATGCTGGTGTAGCCAGCAGCGGGAAAGGAAAGGTGCCAGGAGTGACAGAGGGCAGGGCCTTGGGAGCGCGGCCGCCTGGCCCTCTTACCTGCTATGCCCTCCTGGTTGTAGCAGGTCTTGTGCATCTTCCCCATGAAGAGCTCCAGGCCGATGATGGCGTAGATGATGATGACAAACAGCACGAGCAGGGCGATGTGCAGCAGGGGGACCATGGCCTTGATGATGGAATTCAGGACCACCTGGAGACCTGTGGGGACAGAGCCACTCACTGAACCAAGCATCACCGCGGGTACCGTGCTGATGCCATCTCATGCCGTCTTCCGGCAACTCTGCAAGGAAGGAACTGCCAGCCCTGTTGTTCAGATGAGAAGACTGAGGCTCAGAGCCACACACCAAGGATTGATGGTGCAGGGGTCTAAATCCAGGTTGGCCTCACTCCAAATCTGTCTTGGAGACTCATCCAAAGCAAAGGACTGGCAGCTGCTGTACTTCCGAGGGGAAGAACATGTTGTTTCCATCCATAACTATCAGATTGTGTAATATCTCATCTTACAGGCAACTGAGCGCCTTTTTCTCCCAGAGCAGTGTCTCAGGATAGTGAGAGCTCATGTAGACTCAAGACGATCCTCCAGGTTTTCCCCATGGTGGGACTGGGGAAAGTTCCGGAGCTGGGTGGTGCTGACGGTTGTACAACAGTGTGAAGATACTTACTGCCACTGAGCTGGACACTTAAAAATCGTTAAAATGATCAATTTTGTTATGTTCTTATTACCACAAGAAAAGAAACTCTAGAAAGCACCCAGATCCTTCTGGTAAAAAGAGTAAAGGAAAAGCCCGCCTGGGGACAAGGTCTGGGGCTTGCACCGTGGTCTGTGGGGAGAAGGCCCCCTTACTAAGCTCAGCTACATCAGAAATAACACACTGGGGATGCCACTTACTTAAAGCGACACTGCAAATCATTCGCAAATGGCAGGAAGGTGGTTACCAGCAAGTCACCCCCAGATGACAGCCAGACCCGAGAAAGTCACGTGTGAGATTCCTGCCCAGGCGAGCGCAGTGAGTCCTCACATTCCAGGTGAGAATGTGGTGGCAGCTCCTGCTTCCCTCCAGCAGAGCCAGTGGTGCAGAAAGTCACCCTGAGTGCCACCTCTGATACACACAGGAGGACACCCCGTCCAAGTCACACTACACAGGTCACTTTTTGTGTCTTTACCTTCTGTGTGTGGGGCATTTCACCCTCACGTTTATCCACTGTGCTTGCCCCTGGGTAAACTAAGGCTGGTCACCCCCTTCCCAAACCCCAAGGCTGTTGTTGGTGCTTTTCATTCCGGTGGTGTGATTCTCACAAGGCTGATTAGAACAATTCTTCCCAGCTATTAAGCCAAGCTGGGAAGATTAAAAAAAAAGAAAGAAAGAAAAGAAAAGCTGGAATGATTTTACCTGTGAATTAATGAGAGTGCTTGCAGCCTCCCATTAGAACAAGATGTTTTCAGATTGAAATGATTCCATTAATTAGCAAGTTGTACACACATTAGTGTTAGAGTATGCAGAGCCGCGGAGAAAGTTGAAAATTGAACCGCAAAGCAGCTTTCAGGGCATCTGCTGGGGGTGGGGGTGGGGGACGTGTACCAACTGCTACTCGAGGTCGGGGGAACCCCAAATCTGGGCTACCCAGGCATGAGGGGGTGTCTCAGTGAGCCTCAGTGCCACAGCCTCCAATGGCAAGAGAACGGTGGGTGTGGGACATAAAAGGACACCCACTGGGAGGCTCCCCTCCAGGCCGCAGCTAGAGGGCTGCTCAGCAGGCTGCCTCGGGCCTGTTGGAACTTTGAATGCCTTCCTCTGCTCTTACGACAAAGACAAGATCCTTCCCCGGCCCTACAGGACCCTGTCGGGTCTCCTCCACCCACCTCTCCGCGGACTGCCTCTCCCCAGCCCACTCCAGTAAAACAGCCCTTCTTTTAGAAAGCGGAATGTGCTACTGTTCCTCCCACTGCAGGGCCACCACACACGCTGGTCCTTCAACCTGGAACGCTTTTCCCCACTTCCCTCCTACTTATCCTTCACTCTCAGCCCAAGCATCTGTTTCCCCAGGGTCCATCATTTCCCCAGGGATCATCACCCAACTCCTGGACCAGAATGTGTCCTTTAAGTCTTCTTGGAACAATTTCCTTTCCTCTGGAGAGTGCACCTCAGTTTGAAATGTTATGTTCCTTCATGGATTTTAACACATTTATATCTGTCTCTCACATTAGGCTGAGTTTTGTGAGGAGGGACTGTGCCTGTTCTTCTCCCTGTTTTGTCACTAAGGCCTGGCTTGGTGCTGAGCATATGTGGGAACTCCGTAAATATTTACTGAAGGACTGACAAAACGTATCATCTAAATAAATGCTATTGCTGTCCTGCAGCGCTGCTGAGTATTGCTGCACAGACATCTGCTTTCCAGATAGGTGTCTAAGGGAGAGGTGAGTTCCAGGGCCTGCAGGGGACAGAGGCCACTGAACAGGTTGGAGAGAGGCCAAGTGGAGTGAAAGCAGCTTGTGGGCATCGTTTCAGCTGTCAGCGATGCCATAAGAATTCCTGCCAAATGCCCTGTTCTTCACACCCCCACCCAGGCTGGGGCCACGCCACTCACCTGAGCACCCAGGCCAGAAAACTGATCTCCTAGGCTCCTCCTTCCACTCAGTAACCAAGCCCTGCCGGTTTGGTTTCAAAGTATCTTTAGACATGAATACATTTTTCTTACTGTATAAATCATATATGCTAATTATAGAGAAAACAGAAAATACTTATTACAGAGAAATTACAGAACACAGGGAAGCAAGAAGAAAAAAGCAACCACTCACTGTCTGGGCCCCAGGAGAAGAGCCACTGTCAGCCCTTCCCGTCCACGACTCGTTTTCCTCCTCTGTCCCCTTCGTGCTCGTCATTTGGTCAACTGGTCTCCCGGCTTTCAGTGTTGCCCAGTCTTCGAGCGACACTTAAAATGCTCTTCCTAAAATACACACTGGAACATGTCCTTTTGTAGCTGAAAGTCACCCAATGACTCCCTGTCACCTGCAGGTAAACTCACCTGCCTTCTTCCCCAGTTTGATCTCAAATGACTCCCAGTTTATACGTCAGGCTTCAGCAATACACCCTGCAGTTCTCAGGCTTCGTGCCTCCAATCCCAGCGCATGTGGTTCCCCCTGCCTGGAATGCCATTCCCTGCCTCGCTGAGAGCTCCTTGAGTCTCAGCACATCTTCTCATCTTTGTGTCTCAGGCACGTGGGAGGGACTCTGTGCACATGGAGCCAAGTCACATTCGTAAGCACAGGGTGCCTTCAGAAGACAGAAACCACAAGAATGAAGGAATTGGAAACGACATCATTCAATAATCATTAGAAGAAATTGAAGGTGTTTTGTCAGGAACGGTGAAAAGGCACAGGCAGGAGGGTAACGTCAGTGATTTTCAGAGGACCTCAACTGCTATTTGAGGAAGAGGGGTCAGATGAGTTCTGTCTGACCACAGAGATGGAGCTATGACCAGCTGGGAAGTGTCCGGGAAAGACTTAGGTTCAACACAGATAAACACTTATCTGTCCAAGAAACAGGCTGATCTGAAGGTGGAGTAGGGCGCTCTAAGAGAGAGTGGATTCCCCATCCACAGAGGTATCCAAGCAGTGACTTGAGGAAGTGCCTGGCTGGGGATTCTGCCAGTGGGTGAAGGACTGTCCTGGAACACCAAAGGCCCTCCAACTTGATGAGCGTGTCCTGAAGACTTGCCATGGGCAAGAGCAGCCCTCAGCACTCTACTGGATCATTCCAGCTCCTCCTGGCAACAGCCCTAGGAAGTAGGCACTATTTGGAACCTATGTTTCCGATGAGAAGAGTGGGTCCAGAGCAGTGGAGTGATCTGCCCAGGGTCACACAGCTGGGAAGTGGTGGCACAGGGCTCAGTGCCAGGTGGTCTGGTTCCTAGCCTGTGGCTTCACTACTGTGCAAATGCCCCCCACACACTTAAACAGTGGCTCTCTGCCTCCACGACCTGAGTCTACAAAGCAGTGACACGTGCTTGCAACATCTGCTGGGAAGGCGGGAGAGTCTAGTGGAGTCCCTGCTTCCAGGAGAGCCCAGATGTTTCCAAGGCTGGTCCAGGAAAGGCTCTCGCTTCCATCTGCTTTCCTCGCGGCCCGCCTGGGGTGGCAGAGCCAGGCTGGCTTGTGAAGGCGTGCAGCCAGACTTCCTCCTCTCCACCCTGCCGTGCAGAGTTTGGCTCTCGGGGCCTGGATGTTTAACAGCTTCTTGGGATTGGCTCACAGCTGCCCCAGAAACAGCTCCTCCAACTCAAGTTCTAATTTGGAAAACACACGACATTTCTCCACCCCAGTGTTCTCAGATAGGCCATGCTCACAGCTGATAAGCGAGTGTCGGGCCTTCTTCAGGGCTGGCTGCTCATGTTGGTGAAAGAAAACGGGCCCTAGATAAGCCTGGTGAAGCAACTGCTGTCAAATGTTCTGTGAATATAAGATCACTATTGGCCCACGCATGTGATGAGCCTGTTTTTCTAGCCCTAAATCAGGGTAAGATCTGACAAACACATGTGTACCTAAGGGACCAACAGGACTGAATATGTGACAGGAGAGCTCTACTGGAAAATCTGGAACGTACGATTCCATGCAAAGATCAAACAGCACATAACCTAGAAATTCAGTCTCGCTAGTTTGGAGCTCATGTCAAGTGACTGCCTCTTGGTGGGTGGAAAGACTCTCAAGGTACCAGGAAGACCTTCCAGGGAGACGGGGCCTTGGGCAGTGGCATCATTCAGTGCTGGGCTTGGGAAAAGGGGAGGATGGCGTTTAGCCAGCAGACATGGCTTTTCCTTTCTTCCTCTTACAGTGCTGCCTGCATTCCCTCTGGGGTGAAACTTGACAATTCCAGTTAGGAAAGGCTTAGAGGACCTGCATATATAAATCATCCTGTTTCTCCTTAAAAGGTCAAGAGAAGCCATCTATGGCAGAAAGCAATATCTGACGCTTTTCTCTACGGTGGTTTTGAGGTTAGTCTGGAGATACCCAGATTGGTCAAACTTGGTGCTTCCGTTACCTGGTCCAGACTGTCCACCATGACTGACGAGGGCTGACAACAGATCCCACCCTCTTTTGCTTTATAAAACAGCATCTCACCAAGCCCTACTTTTGGGATGAATTGTTCTGCTCAGAGACCCAGGAATATGATCACAAAGGAGTATGAAAATGCCTTTATGAGCAAGAGGAAAATGAGAACTTCTGGGGCTGGATGGTAACATGCCTGATTCAAGGCTCCTCTTAAGGACTCTTGCTCTTTTCATGTGATCTTCAACCCATAGTTCCCTCTTTTGAATTCATATTTTGAGTCATTTCACAGGAAATGGGAGGGCACATGGAGAAACTGTTGAAGACCCTAGAATTGGAGATCATTGCCAATATTAGATTCCATTGTTTGGATTCCACATTGATGCTCTGCTTTTCTGTTGGTGTTTAGGCATGAACATGTCACGTTCCCAATTACTCAGACTCGAAGATTCCAGCCAAGCCTTAGGAAGGTATGAAAATGATCAAGGAGGCTTGATGACAGAATTCATCAGAAGACAATGCTGAGAATCACTGAACTAGGAAGAGAGAAGTTTGGGTTTAGGGGGTTGGTGGGCACAAGTTTCTCAGAGATAGACTCAGAGTTTGCCATGACAGGAAGAGGACTTTGGGATCACCTAACCCAGTGCCTTCGTTTCACTCACTCAAAGACTTATTTTACTGAGCTAAGCTATACGGGCCATGAGCCATGCTTGCTGTGCTAGAGATGGGAATATGGTGGTGATTAAAAGGCCTGCAGGCCTTGCCCTCACAGAGCTTGTAGGTAGTCAAACATTAGTCAAATAATCACGCAATGGACGTAAAATAACAAACTCTACGAAGAGTCTTAAAGAAGCGGAACAGGGTACCACGAGGGTCCTCCTTTGGCATGGAGGCTGCAGAAAGGCTTTCCAGGAAGTGGTGCTTAAGCTGAAGGCTGAATGGGGAGAGGACCTGGTCAGGTGCATGCAGGCAGAGGGTCCCGGCGCCAGGGCTGTGAGGTCCAGACTGCGACGTAGCCTGGATAGCTATCGGACACCCAGGGCTCTCCGTCTGTCAGCCCCATGCTCTTCCTGGCTTTGTTCTGTCTCTCTTTTTTTGACACAGAGTCTTGCTCTGTCACCCAGGCTGGAGTGCAGTGGCGCGATCTCGGCTCACTGCAAGCTCTGGTTCCTGGGTTCACACCATTCTCCTGCCTCAGCCTCCCAGGCAGCTGGGACTACAGGTGCCTGCCACCACACCCAGCTAATTTTTTGTATTTTTTAGTAGAGACGGGGTTTCACCGTGTTAGCCAGGATGGTCTTGATCTCCTGACCTTGTGATCCGCCCGCCTCGGCCTCCCAAAGTGCTGGGATTACAGGCATGAGCCACCGTGCCCGGCCTTGTTCTATCTCTTAAAAGAAATCCCTGGAAAGAGGTTTGAGGAACCAGTTTGTTGCTTCTGTGTGAAGTCAGAGGAAGCAGGTATCACTTGTACTTTCAGGGAAACCAATTCAGGAAGCACACGAGGAAGGCCCTCCTGATAATGTCCTCACTTGTAAACTGGAGGAAATAATCCCCATCTGGTGCCACAGAGGGCCAGGGGAAGGACAGCATTAGGCCAAGGTCCTCTGCTCTGCTGGCTTTACTGGGGCAATGTTAACCACAACTTCTCAGCAGACCCAATCCAACAGAAGAGAGGGCTGTCGCACCATGTGAGATTCTGCCAATACGGACAGTCTAGATGAAAAGAAATGGTGAGTCGACCTCAAGCTTGGGAAAAGCCCTCCACACGTGATATCCCCGAACCCGATGCAGTCAGGGCTTCCCAGCAGTGGGGCTGACTCTGTCTGTATTCTGCTGTGTTTCAAGCCGGCATTACGGTGACAGCCCACTTTCAGGACTGGGGCAGGAGTCAGGACATGGAGTTTTAGAAAGTTACTCCATAACTTGAACTGGCTGTCCTTGCAGAATGGAAGAGAAAGAAATACTGCTTAATCCAGATGTCTGATTAGCTGAATGATGGCTGACTGAGACTGGCCCTACCAAAACAAGTTATGCCTTCTGTATTTCCCAACAAACTTTAGCCAAACCCAAACAAAAAGAGTCACTAGATGATGGGCAAATTCTAAGCTTCCCTACAAATCCTTCCTCTTAGAATTAGATGTCATCTGAAAGAAATAGATTTCTCTTAAGACAGGTGTTCAAGGCCAGGCACAGTGGCTTTCGGCCTGTAATCCCAGCACTTCAGGAGGCAGAGGTGGGCAGATCACTTGAACCCAGGAGTTCAAGTTTACAGTGAACTATGATCGCACTACTGCACTCCAGCCTGGATGACAGAACAAGACCCTGTCTCTAAAAAAGAAAAGGAAAATTTAAAATAATTTTTTAAAAAACAAAAAAAAAAAAACAGGTGTTCAAGTGAAGGGCACTGTCCTTACTGTGCCCACTGAGCCCCATAACTGCCCTTGAACCTAACCTTGGACTTGCAACGCAGATTCTAAGAAAGTGTAGATCAAACACCAGCTTCTCCCAGAGGGGAATCTAGAATGAAGGTTTCCATCCTCAGCTACGTCCTCTATCTGAGAAAATACTATTGGAGAGTCTCTCCCTTCCCCGATGAGAGAGGCAGATGTACCCGGGCTTTCCCCAGATGGTCAAGGTTCCCTTTCTTGAGGCCACCACAGAAAGCTACGCCATCCCTCACTCATGCATCTTCCAAGCACCTACGGAGAACCTATGAAGCACCCTGCTGGTTGCCATGGGAGGCGGGAGAAGGAGGAGAGTGCAGTGGTTGAAGAAGAGGGATCCTTGGAGCCAAAGGACCCCAATGAATCCCAATCCCACCACGTCTCAGCCACATGTCCTTGTACCAACAATTGACCTCATCTTAAAGACAGGATGATCGCTTACCTATCCTATAAAGTTGCTGTGAGGATTAAACAAGCTAATTTGTGCAAAGTGCCCAGAACAACGTCAGGCCCATAGTAAAGGCCACATCAGTGATAGTCATTGTCATTTGAAGTATAGTCTTACAAGCATGACACAGATCTCAGTGGGACCCTTTAGGGTGAATGAGCACATAGGTCCCCTAGGATCTTGTCAAAATGCGGATTCTAATTTTCCATCGTGGGCGGGGAATGAGTTTGCATTTCTAACCAGGTCTCAAGTGACACTGCAGCTGCTGCTCCACCAGACAGCAACCAGGCCCGGGGGCACGCTGGCCATCCTGAGAGGCTGCAGCAACCTCGTCCAGTCTTGTTGGGGTTCCGAGACACTCTCAAGCAGTGACTGGATTTTTGCCTGCATGGGGCTTATCCTCAATACATCACTCTTTCAAATAATTTGTATAATCAGTAAAGTGCGTGAAGCCAACGCTGGATGCAGAAAATACCATATACACTAACTGGTGTGAGGGTCCTGCGGGATTATTTGTTAAGTTTTTAATTTTAATTTTAATTTGTAAACACATGATCACTGCAGAGGGCCAGACCGGGAGCCACATACCTGCACCACACTGCTGGGGAGCACAAATGATGTGTGAGTGCCTCTCCTTCCAGCAGCAGTAACAGCCATTCAACAGAGTCATGCAGAGAGTCACAACCCAGTGCAGCAGCTTTATAGGTTTGAGCAGCTCCACCTGATTTCCCCTCTTGCTGGTGGCTTCTGTCACTGCCACTCTCATGGAGCTTGCATCCTCAAGGTTACTGATGGCTCCAGTGGGCCCATCCATGCCTTGACTTGGCCATCATTTTCCTTGACCTATTTGATACTATTGATGACTTGCTTCTTTTCAAAATGGTCTCTCCTTGTCTCCATGGCAGGGCAAAATTTTGGTTCTCCTGCAACTCCATATTTAATTCTTCACCTCCGTTCTTCCTCCCTCCATTCTGGGCCTCTTTGAGTCCGAGGAATATCACAGAGGCAAAAATGATGCAGTCCCTGCCCATGAGCTTTCAGCTAGATGGGGAGGCAGCCATGGAAAGAGCTCATTGCAAAGCCAGTGATAATATTCCTAAGAATTATGCCCAAAGGACTGTGGAAGCATAGAGGAGAGGGAGAGACTATCTTCACCTAGGAAAATAAGAAAACAGTTCCCAGAGCGTGGACCTGTGAGCTGTGTCCATGGGTGGAGCTTCTCTCTGCCCTTTTATTCTGTTAGTCTTCTGTCCTTTGTGTGGCTCTCTCTAAACTCTCCCTCTCTCAGAAAATTCGTGCACTTCACTCCTTCCTAAGAGTCCAACAGTCACCACTAAGCAGATGCATCCACACCTGTCCTTACATTTATTTCCTTTGTCCTCTCTTCTGAGTTCAAGACATGCTTCATAAACCTACTAGACATTTCTATGAGGTTGTCCCACCATCTCCTCACACTCAAATTAAGATAATTTGAGATGACTGGTGTTTTTTATAAAGGTATAATGGGGTAAAGAGAATCACAAGGGTGGCCTGGAAGTGGCAATAACAGTGATCTGTTAGCACCACTGGCTGAAGAAGTGGAAAGAGTGGTTACAGAAAGTGGGAAGGAGAGCGTTTTGTAGAAAGGACCATCCAGAGAGGCTGTGACAATGCCAGCCCAGACCTGCAGGGAAGGATCTGGGGATGGAAGAACCTGACCTCACCCTGCTCCCACCTGCTGAGCTCTTGCTTGGCTCTCCATTGACTGAACCCAACTACAAGCTGGAGATGAGGCAGCCTGTTGACGGAGGCCATCTGGTCAACTCCCCAGCCAGAGAGCAGAGTGGGGAATGGTGGAGAGCAGATGTGGTAGTGCAATTGGAGGATGGCTGGCAGACAAGACAGAGTGGCTTTCTATGTGCCACCGTCACCCTTCCTTTAAGCCAGGAGGAGGTATTCCATCTGGAGGGCTTCTAAGTTTTGTGAGCCAACAAGTTCCCTCCCAGGGACAGTGATCAGATAAATATCCTCTTACTATAACTCACTAGCCAACTCTGGGTCCTCATCTTCCAAAGTCATACCTGACTGCGTCTAAAAACGAGTGCTCCTTTTAGCATTTGTGGTGGTGACAATCACCACTGCCATCATCAGGTTGTGACTACTAGCCCACGCTTACTTCTGATCTCCATGAATCATGTTGCACTGGCTAGAAGCTGGAGATGTGATGAATCTCACAGATCATGTTTTCTGCCTTCATTTGGCTGATGAAGTAACAGACACTTTTAATGGTCTCACAGGCTTAATGGCTTTCAAAAGAAAATAGGTCTAGAACTAGGAAGGCAGATAGTTCTCCCTTGGGGAGGGGAGTAAGTTTAGCACGCTGAGCTTCCAAAGTGTCTAACGCATTTTCTTACTGGGAAAAAAAGCTTCCTACAAAGAGGGAAAGAACTATAGCCTGTATAGCTTTCCTACAGCCTCAAGTTTTATGATTTTTGCATGTTCTCATTAGAGTGTCCTTATTCATTAGAGATTTTCATTTATTTTTAATTTAGCCTTTCCATATTAATAAATTCTGCATCCCACACACAGTACGAGGAACACTAAAGGAGGGTTCTTGTCCTAGGAAAGGGATGGCGGATAACTGGTTCCCCAATAAATTAAAACTTTAGGAGTAATTAAAATATCAACCTTCAAGTTGAATTAATTTTTTGTATTATCAATGTGGACTGAAAAGAGAAGTTCAGAGAAAAAGAGAGAAAAGAAACCCTGTGTTGGAAGAAAATTGCATATGGTGAAAGGGAGACAAGATGATCTAAAGCAAACAACAACAGTAATAATATTAACTACCGTTTCCCGAGGACTCAGCACCTACTGGGCACCCCTGAAGTGCTTTACATACGTTGTTTCATTTAATTCTCCAACCGTCTTGATACAGATAAAATAACTGAGGCTTAGGTAAGACAGATACATTGTCCCAGATTACACACTTGGTAAATGGCAGAGTTGGAGTTAGAAACCAAGCCAACTTGAAGCCACAACTTCCACTCCTTAGCCTTTATCCAGGCAAAATGACCACCACACGGCACACACGTGTCACTTCTTGGCTCTGCACCATGGCAGATGTTGCCCCTTCCCTCCGGTCCTGATGGGACCTCACAATGCTTCTCAACAGTGCATCTCTCACGACAACTCTAATCCACTGGAAGTGGCTGCACCACGACTGCCATCCCTCTGTGCTGCCTCCCTATTGGTGGCAAACTAGGTTTCTGCTCCAGGCAGAATAAGGGGCAGATCTCTTTTGGCATCTGCCAATGATGTAGCTACCTGGGCCTGTATGTTTGCTTCTTCTTTTTTAAATATTTTTTTTTGGAAAAAACTGTGAAATATACATACAAAAAATGCAAGAAAGGGAGATGCTACAATGTATGATCCATCACAAAACAAACAGTCATGCAACTATTACTCAGACCAAGAAATAAAACCCCACCAGCTCTGCAGTAGCCCCGCGTACCCCTCCTGCACCAAGATAACCACTATGTTATGCTTCCATAACAAGTTAATACATAATTCACCACATTCATTTAAAAATAATGATTCTGTCAGTAGATGTAGGAAAAAAAATCTCATAAATGTGAGCATCCATTTATTCCCTAATATTCTGCACTCTTTTCTGCATTTCCAAATCTTTTCAGTCTCTGTGTATGATTATCAGTGTTTTTCCCTGCTCTCTCTCTAGTTCAACAACTCTATTTTCAGCGGTGCCAAGACTTCTTTTAAATCCATTCACTGCACTTTTCATTTCAGTGATTGTATTCTTCATTTCTAAAATTTACATTTGGTTCTTTTCCATATCTGGTTCTTTGGAAAATTACCAGTCCTGTCTTTGATATCTCTGATCGTGGTAAATACAGTCTATATCTGATAATTCCAATATCTCGATTCTCTGTGGGTCTGTTTCTATGGTCTATAGTTTCTCTCTATTTTCACTCAGGTTATTTTGTCTCCTTGTGTATCCAGTTATTTGGTATCATGAATGAAGCCTTAGTTTCACAAAACTGCTTTTCAAAATAATTTCAAAATGTTGATGATGGCATCCTTCTCCAGAGAGGATTCATATTTGTTTCTATCAGGCATCTTTTCCAAGTTCCAGAAAAAAGATTTAGAATATTTTGTCAGCATTTCTAATTATCCTCAGCAGGACAGTTGATCTGAGTCATCTCAGCTACCATTTCTGAAAGCAAAAGTGACCTGCACTTCTTTTTTTTTTTTTTTTTGAGATGGAGTTTCACTGTTGTTTCCCAGGCCGGAGTGCAATGGTGTGATCTCAGTTACCACAACCTGAGCCTCGCGGGTTCAAGTGATTCTCCTGCCTCAGCCTCCCGAGTAACTAGGATTACCGGCGTGCACCACCATACCCGGCTAAGCTTTTGTATTTTTAGTAGAGATGGGGTTTCGCCATGTTGGCCAGGCTGGGCTCGACCTCCTGGCCTCAAGTGATCTGCCCGCCTTGGCCTCCCAAAGTGCTGGGATTACAGGCGTGAGCCACTGCGCCTGGCCTGCACTTCTTATGGGAGAAACTACCTACGGAATCCAACTATAGCTTTTCCTGCCACACTCACTCCCAGAACCAGACAACTGGATTTTGAAAACAAGGATATATTCTAGAGCATTGGAAAAATCTTTGCCAAATTCTCCTACTGCCAAACCCTTGACAGAGCCTCTTGGAGTGAAGTTTCTGAGGACTGGCTGTTTGCTGAGCAATACACTTGATAATAAGGCCAAACAGGAGGAAAGGGTGGCTTGGTCACACTCACTGCAAATCCTCACTCCTCCCTTTAGAAATATAAAAAATGGTATACTTTTGGGGAAAACTTCAAAATATCTCTATGGTTTTGGTGGTAAATGAGAGGTACTCACTACAGAGTTATCTAGTTGAATTAGTTACTGAACTAGTCCTAATTGTGCCTCTCTAATGATTTTTTCTGGCAAATACCATTAAACCCAGGCAATAGCTTTCTTTTCCCTGGATGTTCTTGAGATGGGGTGTAACAAAGAACCAAATTTGTTCATTGCTGCCAACTTATGCTAACTCTACACCGTAAGCTAATCTTTCTATGTAACTCAAACAAAATGCTCTTAGGGCCACATACTTACTTATTTTCTAATTCTGGCTCAAATCACTATCACATTAATAGGGACTTTGGCACTAACCAAATTTTCTATAGTGGGAAAAATCTCTAAACATCATGCTTAGATTTTCTTTTTAAATATATTTTTGGAGGGATTTAGTGGGGGGAAATGCCAGGCTATTTCCTCGTCCGCTATTAATAACTGTGTGACCTTGACAAGTCATACTGCCTTTTCGGTCTAGGTTTCAATATCTTTAAAAGGTGGACATTGGATGACAGGGTGCAATCTGGCTCTAAAATTTTCTAAGTTGTTATTTTCCAAATAAAGCAAGATTCTAGTACCGTTCCTTCTTGCAATTACTACTGTGCCGTATACACAATAAATCCTCAGTAAATGTGTGACATATAAAGTAATATATAACATGCAACATTATATTTCATAATATACTATAATTAAGAACAGTTTCCTGAGTGCAGCACGAAGAGCTACAGTTCAAGCACACCCCGGCAGCCCCGTGGAATTGAGAAGGCAGAAATCAGGTCAGAATGTGGGAAGCTGAAGCGGCTGTGGTGGGACATCCAGAAGAGACAGCGAGGTAGATATGGGTCCCTAGAAGTTTGTGTAGGGGTTGCCCGCGTGTCTGTGGCTTAGGGCTGGGTTGTACAGGTACAGGATGAAACCAATGAGGCATATCAGATAGCAGCTACTTTAGGGTTGAGAGCAGAAAAGAGATGGTATAGGTTAATCAGTGCTGGGGAAAAAGCAGTGTCAGGAGGTTGGACTGACGACCCTGAAATTGTGGAGAGACCTAGTTAACATCTCATTACCACCCTGGACAGATGACTCTGACACTGTGAGGGCACCTCCTGGGAGTAAGGCCCTTCCTCTACAGTGAGACCCACTCTAGATCCATCCTGGCAAAGCCAAAATCAACGCCCTGACAACATCGGGAGGGGAAAATTAAATCTGGAGGTCGAGGGGTTTGGGCTTTCAATGTGTCAATCCCAACAAGCATAAAACCAAGCCTACACACGTTCATGGTGACAAGCCAGTGATTAAACTGTCTGCTGAAGAATCAATATGCTTAGGAATATGAAAAAATCCAGAGTCACAACAACATATTATCCATGATTCTAATATTTGGTAAAAAGAAATCACTAGACATATAAAGAAATGTAAAATGTGATAGTCAAGGAGAAAAGCAGTCAATAGGAAACAAAAAATGAGATTGTTCAGATGTTGGACTTGGCAGACAATGATTTTAAAACAGCTATATATATGTGTGTGTGTATATATGGGTGTGTGTGTGTACATATAGAGAGAGAGAGCGAGAGAGAGAGAGCTACATATGTATCCATATATAGATATATGTATTTAAAGGATGGAAGAAAAACTGATTAAATGAAATAAATGAGTATATGATCTTAAGGACAGAAATACAGAGAATTCCACAAATAAATGGGAACTATAAAAAGGAACAAAATGGAAATTCCATTATTGAAAAGTAACTGAAATGAAAAATTACGAATAGGCTTAATGAAGATAGAGACATTAGAGGAAACGTGAGTCAACTGAAAGAATAATCAACAGAAATGAACCAATCTGTGGAACACAGAGAATAAGAGACTGAAGAGAACAGAACAAAGCCCCAGGGACCAATGAGATACTACAACATGGCCAAACACTATGTATAATAGGAGCCCCAGCAAGAGAAGAGTGAGAATGGAGTAGAAAAAAATACTTGAAGAAATGATGGCCCAAAAAGTCCCGAACTTGAAAACTTCTCATTTATGAATGTATCTGAGAAGCTCAGAAAACTCCAAGTAGAACAAATATAATGAAAATAACAATGATGCACATCATAGTCAAACTGCTGAAAACTGAGAGAGAAAATTTTAAACCAGTCAGCAAAGAAAGAAACATTATGTGCAGGGAAATAATAATAATCATAATAATATCAGGCCGGGCATGCTGGCTCACACCTGTAATCCCAGCACTTTGGGGGGCCAAGGCAGGTGGATCACAAGGTCAGGAGTTCAAGACCAGCCTGGCCAAGATGGTGAAACCCCATCTCTACTAAAAATACAAAAATTAGCCGGGTGTGGTGGCGGGTGTCTGTAATCCCAGTTACTCGGGAGGCTGAGGCAGAGAACTGCTCAAACCCGGGAGGCGGAGGTTGCAGTGAGCTGAGATCATGCCACTGCACTCCAGTCTGGGCGACACAGCAAGACTCCATCTCAGAAAAAAAAAAAAAAAAAAAAAAAAGAATAAATTAAAAAGAAATCAATGACTTCTCATCAGAGATAGTGGAAACCAGGAGAAAATGGAACATCTTTAAAGTTCTAAAAGAAAACACAAACAAACCTGTCAATCAAGAACTCTATACCAGCAAAACCATTCTTCAAAAGAGGATGGCAAAAGACACATTCAGATAAACAAAAGCTTAGCTCATTTGCCAGCAGCAGACCTACATTATGGAAATGCTACTGGTTGCTTCAAGATAACAGGAAATTATACCAGAAGGGAACTTGGATCTACAGAATGTGCAGCGGAAGCACCAGAAACAGTAAATAAGTAGGTAAATGTAAAACACTATGTTTTATTTTCCCCATAATTGACTTAAAAGACAATTGACTAAAGTAAAAATAATAACATTGTTGGGTGGAACTTACGATATATGTGTAAATAGAAGACATATAGCAATCACACAGGACAGGGGGTTAAGTGAAATTCTATGATGTTAAGGTTATTACGCTTGTAAGCGTACACTTAAAATAGGTGAATTTTATTGAATATAAATCATGCTTCAATAAAGTTATTTTTAAAATGACGTATAAGTCAGGCGCAGTGGCTCACACTTATAATCCCAGCATTTTGGGAGGCTAAGGAGAGCAGATAACCTGAGGTCAGGAATTCGACACCAGCCTGGCCAACATGGTGAAACCTTGTCTTTCCAAAATATACAAAACTTAGCCCGGTGTGGAGGTACATGCCTATAATCCCAGCTACTTGTGAGATGAGGCACGAGAATCATTTGAATCCGGGAGGGGCGGTTGCAGTGAGCCGAGATCTTGCCAGCGCAGCCTGGGAGACAGAGTGCAACTCGGTCTCAAAAAAAAAAAAAAAAAAAAAAAAATCAAGTATAGAAGGTCCCGTTCTCTGATCAGTCCAACTTGGAGCCTGAGGTAGACAGATAGGGAGTTGGACCCACAGAGTACTAGCAGCTAATAGTTGCTGAACCCTTCCTGTGTGTTTAACACAATTCTATTGCTTTAAAAGCATTTACTTATTTAATCCTCGCAACAACTCCATGAAGCAGGCAGGTGTAATTTTAGCCCCCAGTTTATAGATCAGGATATCGAGGCACATAGCTAATAAACGGTGGCTCTGGGAATTTGAACCTAGGTAGTGGGATTCCACCATCTGCGTTTTTAACCACTAAGTGTCATGAATCAGCACGAGAGAATCAACCAATCATAAGACACATGGGGGCTCACATTCTACGTATTGATCACTTCACAGGACGCTGGCCTCACTGGATCTTCCTTTCATTCCCCCCTCATTTTTCTTTCCAACATTTAGAAAGCCTGGGTCACTTAGAAGCCTACGTGGCCTTTATTATTGCCATTATTTTTAATCAGTCATCACTTTGGCTGTGATTTCATGTTTGGGGGTCTTCAGACACAAAAAGGAATCCATTATGGAGCTTCCTGAGTTCAAGAAGCCTGCCTGTTTCTTGTGATGATTATACCACCTGCCATGGTCCTGGGCTCATGAGGAGTGCTTAACAAATACCTGCTCTTATTTTAGGACCTATTCTCCCACCTCTGGACTGTGTGATTGCTACTGTATTGGGAGCTGAAAGAGTGGCATCTGCCCCGGGTCATACTCTGTCAATGACACCTTCAGGTCTAGAATTAGTCGTTAAAAAAGAAATTCTTAGGTCACTGCTATTCTCTATCATCAAAGCACAGGATGATAATACTGAAAGGAATTTTACGGGTATTACAAGTTTTTTTTTTTCGTATTTCTGGAAAATGCAATTTAATTAATATCGTTTACATCTACCTGCTTTCACTAAATCTCAAGAGATTCAGGAAAGCCTTGTTGACAATAGAAGATAAGTCTAACAACTTCTGGGGAAAATATATGATCAAGGCATTCTTTCTGGGAAAATTAAGTGAATACATATATTATTTTTAAAGAAAGTATTTCTATTTTGCATAAGTGTTGATTAGTCGGACTATATGGTCTAGTAAACAGCTTGAAGAAGGCATTCTACTTTTTTTGGATGTCTCCTCAATGCGGTTGATGGTGCTCACGGTCCCAAAGCTTTTTCTGAGTTCAGCTTTTCCATTATCCTCCAACAGTAGTACATTTTAAGAATACTCAGAATTATCCCAGCTTAGAACTTGAAGCAACCCTGAAAACTCACCTGATGACATGCTGTTCCAACCACCCATAGCTTCAGAGGGAAGATATCGACAACTTGTGCCAGATTATTCTCCTCTTTTCTGCCCTGACACACAGCTTGACACCCCCTATGATATGACTGCATTTCCTGTTTAATCCTCTGCCCAGGTCAACACAATGCGGCACAGATGAAAAGACAGACCGGTGGCTCGTGTTGCTCAATGGCTGGCAGATAGTAGTCTCCGAATACAAGCTCCTGACCGGTGGCATGTCTGAGTGAAGACAGACCTTTCTGTCATCATCAGTATCATCTGCTGCTGCCACAGACCACAGTGTTTGGTGAGCTTTTTGTGAGAGGCACAGAACCATTTCCCCTGGCTAATGTTGAGATATAGACACACACACACACACACATACACACACAAACACATATATATATCAAAATTATATATATACACACACACATATATATACACACGCATAACACATTTATATATATACACACACACATATATATACACACGCATAACACATTTATATATATACACACACATACACATATATCAAAATTATATATATGTACACACACATATACACACGCATACACACATTTATATATATACACACACATACACACACACATATATATATCAAAATTATATATATACACACATACACATTTATATATACACACACATACACACACACATATATCTCAACATTATATATATATATACACACATATATATACACACACATTGATACACATACACACACACACACACACACGCACCCCAACATGTTTTTCCCCTCCCAATGTGATTCTGTATATCCTTGGGGTCACGTACCACACAGTCTACCGGGGTACCTACAACAGAAGTGGCAACAGCCTCGGTGGCTCTGAAATGTTCCCAAGCCAAAAATTAAAAAAAAAGAAAACAAACCTAACTCACTCACTCACTAATATGCAAGGGGGTGCTCAAGAAGTCAGCTGACCGAAAATTACGCATGATTAGAGGGCAACTGCCATGGTGAAAGGTGAGCAGGGTAGGCACTTACAGGCTAAAACTCTAGGGCGAATACAGTTGTACCCCTCCCATTTTACAGATGAGGAAGCTGAGGGTCAGAGGTTAAATGACAAGGTCACACAGCTGGCCAGACTTAGATCCCTGGTCTTCTCACCGGCAGGCCGGAGTGCCTCCCACTCCATCACCATTCCTGAGGTGACAACAATACTATTTGCCATCAGGCCCTGCCACCCAAGGGGCTTACAACTCTTGAAATAGATAGAAGGCAACAGGCAAACTATGAACCACTCTCAATCTCCAGAGCCAGGCAGGGCACCCTACAGCCCAGCAGCAGTGTGATTGTGCTTGGCTCAGGAAGCTGCGCTCCCTTCCAAACAACAGAAACCAAGTGCTGGAGGGAGTTATCCCAACTGGAAAACAGTCCGAACAAGATAGCCTGGATTTGCCTATCTCTAAATTAGGGATAACATTCCTGCGTTCCTAGACCACTGGGCCGATTCGTCAGCTAATCAAGCTCTTTGAGTCTGAAGGCCTTGAACGGATGCTGAATATTGCTGGCAGTTGGAGGTAACCCTAACATTTCTCACTGCCTCCTACATTTTGTTCTCAAATCAAAAAGAGACCAGTTCGTGACTGGAGGAATGTGTGTGTGCCTTAGCACACATGTGACGTTCCTGTGTGACTGCATGCATTCTTTGCCATGAGGACTTTTTACCCTGCTGTATCTAGAACACTAAATAATAAAGATGTTCTCAGTTCAGCCACATACTGTTGTGGATATTCAGTAACCTCTCAGTGAAACTCCACTACAGCGGAGGCAGGAACTTGTGAGTGGGCTTACTGTGTCAGTCAGCTCACTTTGCTGCATGGGGGGCCTCTTGCCTTCCTATCTGGTGTGGTGGATCCTCACAACCCACGGTGTCCCTCTCCAAGAGGTCTCGGGTGCTGGGAGCTCGTAGGACTGTCCAGGTGAAATCTCCTCTTTATCCACAGCACCCCTATCACTCACTCTTTGTAGACTGAGAAACTGAGGCAAAGCACCTGGCAGGGCAACAGAGAAGTCGCAGCAGGGCCGGGACTCTGAGTGAGCCCTGAGCTGCTGGCCCAGGCGTCTTTCAGGGGCACATGGGAGGCGGCCTGGAAGATAGCTGCTTAACTGGGGAGGCAGTGGTCAAGGGGAAAGCCTGTCCGCATTGGGAGATCAGGAGACACAGGGGAGAGGGTGGGCCTGGCAGGTGCTAAGGAGCGGGGCTGGGTGTGGGACCCACCCCATTCTCAATTCTGTTTCTGAGAGGCAAGGCTCCTGCAGTATGAAGGGCCCCTCCCACCCGCCCCCTGCTGTCTCTGGCTGCCCTCCAGGGTGCTCTGCTCCGTCTGCAGAGCACAAGTCCAGGCTACCTGGGTGGGAAGGCAGGGAGCCAGTTGTGGGGGCTTCCTCCCTCCTGGGGAGGCTGGGAGACCTGGGGGTGCCAAAGATCAGCAGCCCTGAAGGTTCCCTCACCATTGCCATCAGAGTCCCCTTGCAGACCATGCAGGAAGCAAGGGTCCTGCCTACCTGCCATCGGGTCACTCTGTGACCTTGAGAAAGTCATGTGGCCCTCCGGCCACAGAGCTCCTCTCTGTAGAATAGAAGCTCGGTTGGAATAGTCTAGTCCCTTCCCACCCAGACATTCAGATTCAGGACCAGTGCCATGAGACGCATACAGGGGGCAAGGTTTGAGTACTTCCTGTGGCAGTGAAAGAAGTGGGAGGGAAAGGGCTTAGAAGATGTTACAGGGACCGTCTCTGATGGGCGGGCAGAGGGACCAGGCAGCCTTCAGCGCTGTGTTAAGGAGAATGAGGGATGGCCTCGGGGGTGGCCCCCTGCACACGCCCCTGTCCTCATAAGCAGCTTTGTAAATGTCCCCTCATGCTGTTTAAGAGTATGTGGCCTGTAAGACCCCTAAAGGACAAAGGGGATAAAAAGCAAGAGAAAGGCCGGGTGCGGTGGCTCAAGCCTGTAATCCCAGCACTTTGGGAGGCCGAGACGGGCGGATCACGAGGTCAGGAGATCGAGACCATCCTGGCTAACACAGTGAAACCCTGTCTCTACTAAAAAATACAAAAAAAAAAACGAGCCGGGCGAGGTGGTGGGCGCCTGTAGTCCCAGCTACTCAGGAGGCTGAGGCAGGAGAATGGCGTAAACCCGGGAGGCGGAGCTTGCAGTGAGCTGAGATCCGGCCACTGCACTCCAGCCCAGGCGACAGAGCGAGACTCCATCTCAAAAAAAAAAAAAAAAAAGCAAGAGGAAGCAAAATAGAAAGTGAGGGGAGAACGAGGTTCAAGTCCAAGGACATAAGAGGGGGTGAGAACAAGGGGTGGAGAGGCCGAAGGTCTGCAAGCAGTGAGGATACAGGCTGGTGTGGGGAGGATGGGCATGTGGCAGGAGAAAAGGGATGCAGAGGCCAGCCGGTCCAGGCCCTTCAAGTCCCAGATGCAGTACAAAGTCCAGAGGGAGGGCAGACCTGCCCAAGGTCCCCAGGCTTGTTTGGGTGAATGCAGGACTGGAGGCTGGGTCCTCTGCCTACCCAGGCTTGTGCTCAGCTGCACCAGCAGCGTCCTGTGGGCACTTCAGTGTTAAATCACATCAACCAGAATTAAAGGGAGGTCTGGGAAGATGAGGACACAAGCAGTGGAAAAAGCAAGGGATGGGGAGTGAAGCACTGTGGTTTGAGCCTCTTCCCTGACTCTGGGATCTTCTCTGGGACTCCAACATATATCCGTTTCAGGGGCTGAGTTACATGATTTTGAATATCTGCTCTAGAAAGATGTTCTCTTATCAGTCCAGGCTGGGAGGCGTCCTTAACTGCAGGTGAGGTTCAGGAGCTGTTTGCAGGGACCATGCCTGCTGCCTAGCCTCCTGTCTTGCACAATGCGGCCAGAAAACACTTTCCTGGGAGCCACAATGGGATTGCAAATCTGCTGTGCTCAATTTACCAACAGCAAATTTCAGACAGGACAGTATGAGTGCCTTTAAACCATCAAAGTGTGAAAACACTCAGAAAAGTTGCTTTTAGTAGCTCTAATATGCCCCGAGTAGTCTGATTAACTGGCACTGCTTGCTAATCAGTGCGGCCAGTTTCACAATGACTAATCCCCAGGAGGAGAGAACCCATCTGGGAGGAAAACTACATCTCAGGATGAGTGTGGTTCACCTGGGGACTTGGCACTCAAGTGAGTTTTCAACTTCTGCAGCAGGAATTTTTAAGTCACTATTCATCATCTCAGTAACAATTTTTTAAAAAAGAGTGTTCGGTGTCAAGCAGCATAGGATCTTCTGGCAGGGTGCTCAGGACAGAGCAGGATGGCCCAGACCTGGCCTCTGGGATGGAGGTCATGCAGGGTGGGAGAGAGCAGTGGCAGCTTCGGTATGGCTCTGACCCCAGCTCTGCCACCAGCCAGGGTGGGTTCGTGAACCTCCCTGGAATTCAAGATCCATGGTCAGTTCTGACCTCCTTTTTTAGATTTCCAAGACACGTACCTGTCTCTGCAGTGCGGTTTTCTGAACGTTTCGTATGGAGAGTGAACAGCAGTGGCTGTTTAGAAAACTGCCTCTTGGCATGCCATCCAAGACCCAGCTCAGTCTGCTCACTGCAGACTTTTGCTCCTGGTTCTCACTACCTGTACTTCCTTTTCAGTAATGGGTTGGGGCACCCCACACCTATGTACTGGCCGAGGCTGGCCTGCATTGGTGACCTAAACAAATGAGGTTTTCACTCTCAGACATCCTTCCATCCCCATCCCTGCCTCTTCCACACAAACCTCAGGGCTCATCTCCGATATGTCCTCCTTCATAAAACTTTTTGGACTGCCACGGTCCCTGGTAAACTCTCCCCTTGAATCCATCTCATCATCTACACTGCGCAAGTCAAATAATCATACACATGCCTCTCTGGTGATTTTTGGTCTCAAGTTGCTATTTAACTCTTGAATATTCCTTCTCTTTTAAAGTATATTTGTTGTCTCTTGAGAATGATCTTGTCCTCTATTTCTAGGCTACTTATGTAACATAATAGAATGTAACAGCTATCACTTAACTGAGCACTTACTATAAGCAGGACACCATTAAAGCACTTTGCATGCATTAACTCATTTAGTCTTTCCAGCAGCATATGAAATAGGTTCGATTACAATTCCCCATTTTACATAGGAGGAAACAAAGGCACAGAGGGGCTTAGTAACTTCCCTAAGGCCACAGAGTCAGTAAGTGGCAGAAGCCAGCAGTCTGATTCAAGAGCTCATGTTCAAAACCAGCATGTCTTAAGCCTTTCCTTGCCTTCTATATGGTATCCACTCCACCGACATTTGTCTACTAACCAGTGCTGATTTGTTTTCAGGAAACGGTCCATACCTGAGCAAGGAAAAATGGAAGCATCTGACCTCTATCTACACACGATCCTCAGTGTTCCTTCTCACCTCTCAGGATGAAAGCAAACTTCTGTTTAATAGCAAGCTGTTTTCTATTCTGTGTGCTTCCAGATACAACATTTTACTGACAAAAGGGACATCCTGAAAGATCTAATCTTGTAAAGACTCGCATACTAGGAAAATGTATCCCATGAAAGGTCCTTAAAGCGTTCCATTAGGACTGAATTAAAATCACATTAACCAGGATGAAAGGGAAGTCTGGGAAGATGAGGACACAGGCAGTGGAAAAAGCAAAGGATGAAGAGTGAAGCAGTGTGGGCTTGAGCCTCTGCTCTGACTCAGGGATATTCTCTGAACTCCAAAATATGTCAGTTTCAGGGGATGAGTTACATGATTTTGACTCTCTGCTCTAGAAAGATGTTCTTGTATCAAATCTGGACTGGGAGGTCCAGATTTAAAACTGGATGGTCCTTATGAAAACCGGACAGGTGTTCTGTTTTGACTGATGGGAGTGCGCTATCGACCTCTGTCCCCGCACCTAGCTTTGTGCTCAGTTCACAGGGGCTGCTCAATAAACATTCATGATGGGTGAAGCGTATCTTCCAAGGCTAGTGCTGGTTTTACACAGAGGCGGTTTTTCAGTTCCCTTCATCATCAGATCAAGTCTAGGTTGCTGTGAGTTTTCGTCAAAGACCCTACACATCTTTCTCATCCCCATCTGTCTTCTCCCCTTATCAAGCCCCTCCTGAAAGTTCTTCTCCAGAAGGCACATGAGATGAAACAGAAAGGAGGAAAGGACCCCTTGCTTACTGCTTCACAAGCAAACGTACTCCTCACAAATACATTGCAAATATTTCAGCACAACTCTCCCTATTTATTGTTCATCTCGCTGTATAACGTTGATTCCTCCATATGGCTTAGCCTTTGGTGTAATATGCATGCTTCACAGCACTGCTGCTGTGGGAGACTGGATGTTCACAGCAGAGGAAACGGATTCTGTTACTGCAGAAGAGTCTCTATGAAGCCAAATGGCCAGATCTTTCAACTACACAGAACTCCATTGGATGGGCCAATCTGATTTTCACCTCCATAGCGTCATCAAGCCATTAGCCTTACAGCCTCACGGTGTGCATCTTGAGGGCCACAGCCACTCTCCTTCCTTTGTGTGATTTCCTGGAATGCCTCTCCTCACTCATCCTTCAAGTTCCCTCCCAAATGCTACCTTCTCCAAGAAGGCCCTCCCGATTCTCCATCCCCTCTCCCCAAAGTATGGCGTCTCCAATGCATGCTCGTCACAGAATTCATCACAGTGCACATCGTACCTAAACTTTGCTTTCTGGCATCTCCAAGTTTTATTCTATCTAATCACTTTTATGAATATTTTTTCTTCTACTACACTTCAAGCTCTCTAGAACACACTTGGCATCTGATTTACTTCTGTATCTGCTATAATGGCTAGTAAAACCTTACATAAAGTAAGTACTCAGTCGATTTTGTTGAACAAATTGATAAATGACTCATGGACTTGTACTCTCGCAATCATCTATTTCCACAACCTGTGATCATAAGATTTCAATGACATTTAGTACATTTAGTGCATTTAAAAAATGCAACTTTTGGAGCCTCTAACACTATTGGTCTAGAATTGCAGATGTCAAAAACTGCCCAACGAACCTATTTGCTGTAAGAAAAACCCTACATATCTACATATCATCTCTATACATTTCTTCATATCACCCAATTGTCATGAAGACCAAATGAGACGGAAGAAGTAAAGACCCTTCGGAAAGGCCAGCAAAGGCACCTGTCCAGGAAGCTGGCAGCACTCACATCATTTTAGTGGAGTGGGTGACTCGTAGGGCCTGTGATGTAAATCCATGCCAGCCACCATGGGCATCCGTGTAACCACGTTTGTTCATTCTACAGATATTTATCACCTGTATTGTCGGTGCTGAGGACACAGCTGTGAACACAACTAACAAAAACTGTTGGCCTCCTGTAGGTTATATTCTCATGAGGTAAGGGGTGATAAAGCAAATGAACACATACACGTATAGAATGGCAGATGGTGAGAGGTGATGTGGGGAAATGGAGCAGGGAAGGTAGATGAATGGGGTGAGGGGACGGCATCAGCAGGGGCAGAAGAAGTGTGCAGGCCTTTGTGGAGAGCTGAGCCGAGGGCGTTCAGACAGAAGGAGCAGCGCCGGCCACCACCCCACAGTGGGGTGAGCTTGGAATGTTGGAGGAATAGCAAGGGGGTCACTGTGGAGGGCTGGTAAGGAGGGAGAGGAGGGGAGGGTGAAGGAGGTGAGCTCAGCGAGGAAGAAGGCGTGAGACTGCAGGGCCTGTGGGACTTTGGCGCTCACTCTGGGCAAGTCACGGAAGCGTTGGAGGGTCCTGAGCAGGGCAGGAACATGATCTGACTTGGCTGTTCAGAGGGCTATTTGAATGCTGTGTTAGGTCCAGGCCATGATAGGGGTTGAGGCAGAGACTCCTGCAGGAGGCTGTCGCCATCATCCAGGTCAGAGGCGAGGGCGGCCAGCGCTGAGCCGAGTGTGCAGGTGGTAAGAAACAAATTCTTGATATGGTTGGAAGGTAAAGTTTGTAGGATTTTCTGATGGATTGTATGCAAAGAGTGAGAAAAAGAAATAAGTCCAATAAGGCCTGAGAAGCTAGAAGGATGAGGCTAGCATTTACCCAGCTGAGAAAAACTTGGGGAAGACTGGGAGTTCTGCCATGGGTCTTGCTAAGTGCAAGATACTTATTAGCTATTCAGACAGGAGAGGAATGGAGTCGGCAGGTAGAGATGCAAGTCTGAGGTTTGGAGAAAGGGTCTGGGCTGGTGACACACAGCTGGTGGTTATTGGAAGACACATAGATCATATTTAGCACCAGGAGGCTGGACGTGATAACTAGGGAGTGAGTGTGGACACAGGAGAGGTCTCAGGATCTACCCCTGGAGCGTTCCAATGTTAAGAGGGTGAGAAGATGAGACAGAGGTCAGCAAAGGATTCCAAGAAGAAGAAACAAGTACATGAAGGGCAGAGCTAAGAAAGAACGGTGTTCCGGGGCAGGGCGCCCTGTAATCCCAGCACTTTGGGAGGCCGAGGCGGGCAGATTACGAGGTCAGGAGATGGAGACTACCCTGGCGAACGATGTTGAAACCCTGTCTCTACTAAAATTACAAAAAAAAAATTTGCCAGGCGTGGTGGCGGGTGCCTGTAGTTCCAGCTACTAGGGAGGCTGAGGCAGGAGAATGGCGTGAACCTAGGAGGAGGAGCTTGCAGTGAGCCGAGATTGCGCCACTGCATTCCAACCTGGGCAACAGAGCGAGACTCCATTTCAAAAAAACAAAACAAACAAACAAAAAAGAACCGTGTCCCAAGGGCCAAGGGTAATAGTGGCTCAAAGACAAGGAGTGATCAGCTGTATCCAAAGCTGTCAACAGATCATGTAACATGGTCCTGGAGCACAGAGCACTGGGTGCAGTAACGGTGATCGCTGATGGTTTGGACAGGAGATGTTTTGGTGCAGCAGTGGGAAAGAAAGCCCCATCAGAGTGGATTCAAGAGATAATGGGAGGACAAGAATCACAGACAACAGGTAGAGGCAACTCTTGAGGAGTTTTGTTGAAATACAGAGGAGATAACCTATGGTTATGAGAAGTAGAAGAAGGAGGCATTTGTCTAGGTTTGTAGTCGGGGGAGATACTGCTGACATCTTTGTAGATGACACCAACCACACTGGTACAATGCACTGATCCACCATGGTCTGCATGGTTCCCTGTTTCAAAAGCTGCAGACACTATTCCAGCAAGAAAGGGCAGAAGGCTGGATAAGCTGAGGAAGTCACCATTTTACTGGTGACCCACAGGAAACCAGACACAGTTGTTACTCCTATGCATAAGCATGGAGCTACCTGCAAGGCACCCACAACAGCAAAACCATCTCAGTGTCATCATCTCTAATGGCGAAAATATTTTCCTGGACTGCACGGCAGGTAACATGAGGGCTTTGCATTTGAGGCCTTCATCCTCTTGAGAGAATTCCTAGCAGTGTTACTGCTTCCTGACCACTGCAAGGCACATCTACCTTACTTCAGTGCAGATGGAGACAGGGCTCCGTCCTCGGGAAGTCTCCTCTGTAGTGGAACCCAAGTGACCCAATCTAATCTAATTCTTCCTTTTAATGCCCTGTAGCATGAGAGGCTCTCAACCATGTTCATCTCTAATTAAGAATCTCTGGACTACAGCAATTACTGTAGCTACTGCTGTTGATAACAATCATCTCCTCAGTCTCTTTGTGGTAGGCTGCTATGCATTCTCAATCGCTCACCCATGCTTCTCTGCAGGTTCAGCACACTTCTTGGCCCCGTTATCTTTGAGGGTGGCCATGTGACTTGCTTTGGCCAGTGGAATGTGAACAGCTAAGACAGAAGCCACATTTAAGCATCAGCCTTAAGTTGCTGCTGCGGTTGGCTCTAGGCCCCATTTTGTGAGCATCTGCCCTCAGCCATGACAACTACAAGGCCTACCACCGAAGATGAGGGCTCCTTTGACCTGGGCTCTGGAATTGAATGGCACGCAGAATGAGGTCAAGCCCAGAGTCCAGCTGCGGGCAGAGGAGCTGCAGCTGACCCCCATCCTTAGGTGCCATGAGCCAGGTGTAAAAGTTGCTGCTTGTAAGCCGTGGAGAGTTTGGGATTGTTTATTCCTACAGCAAAAGCTGACTGATACACTCTTTTATTAGACTGTCAAATTTATCTAGTGAAAGAACCATGCTTGTTCTTTATGATATGCCCTAATACCCCTAATAAGAATTTTGTAGGCCCCTTATAAGTACGTAGATAACAGGCCAAGGGTCACTGTGTCCATTTTGCTTGGTTGGCTGGCATTTGGAATTAACTCCTAGTTCCTATCACTGACACACTGGCAGTACCATTACCAGCTCCTTAAAGTCATGTTCAAAGTCACCATCATCTTCCCTTCCTACTTCCTGATTTGGGCTATTGAGTTATGGCTGATTGACAAGGAAAACCCAAATAATTTAGGCTTCAAAAAGAAGTGGGTCCTGGCCATGATATATGCAGTTTCTATTCCTAAGTACTCCCAAACAGTCAAGGCTGAGTAGAGAAAGTCGGCTTTAATTGTGCTTGTGTGCTCAGCTGTGTGCCTTTTGAGCTTAAGACAGGCCACAAGCTTTGCCCAGGGAGTCCCACTGCAAAGAAAACAAACTCTTGCTTTTGCTTATTCAGTAGGTTCCCTTTGCTTATTTAGAGACTGAACTAGGTATTGTGTGGGAATCAGAGGCAACAGAAGGCACAGTTCTTGGTTTCAAGGGGCTTATAGTGTAGTTTAAGAGACAGGATATATGTGTAAAACTCCAAGACAATCGGCCGGGCACAGTGGCTCACGCGTGTAATTCCAGCACTTTGGGAGGCTGAGGCAGGCGGATCATGAGGTCAGGAGATTGAAACCATCCTAGCTAACATGGTGAAATCCCATCTCTACTAAAAATACAAAAAAAAAAAAAAAAATTAGCTGAGCATGGTGGCAGCACCTGTAGTACCAGGTACTCGGGAGGCTGAGGCAGGAGAATCACTTGAACCTGGGAGGTGGAGGTTACAGTGAGCCGAGATCGTGCCACTGCACTCCAGCCTGGGTGACAGAACGTGACTCCGTCTCAAAAAAAATAAAAAAATAAAAAATAAAATCCAAGACAATCAAGAGATATATACCACTTAATTCTTTAAAAGAGGCAGTGCAGTGTGGTGAGAAAGAGAGCTGGTCTAGAAATCAGGAGACCCGATTCTAGTTTTGGCTCTATTGCTAGTTAATTAAAGTCACAGGAAGATCTTTTCACTGTTCCATGCATGAATAACTGGTTAATATAAAGCCCCTCACATTTCCACGGTTTCATGACTCCATGAGATACCAACCAGCAGCACACTGGGTACCAAGTGCTCAGTGCATGGCAAGGGTAGGAGAGGCTATGCATCTGGAGGTCATCTGTCTTCCTGTCCCTCACCCCATCTCCAAGCTCATCTGGTTCTAGCTTAGTCTGAGAGGTCTCCTATGTCTTGAGTCATGGGCCAAATCTACTGGAGCTGAACTGAAAGTAAAATTTAAGCAAATGAGTCCAGAATTGTTCTCAGACACCACAAACTGAAGAGGAAAGAGCAGGAGGAGTTCTCCTAAAGTGGACTGAGCCCCCAGGAGCACCTTGGGCTGGCATTTGCTGGCACCTCCCCAGGGGGCCTGAAGCCACTGTGTTCAGTACCTGGGGTGCATCCATAATGGGCCAGGCTTCTGCAGGAGTGGCAGAAGAGGTGTTGTCCATGTGACTGACATTCGGATAGATAATACCTCTCCAAACCCCTCCGCTGATTCAGAGAGCTGAATACCCTCCTCTCTTTGGGTAAAATCACTTCTCACAATGACAGGTGTGGTGTCCCCAGTGGGGCTCCTGAGGCCTGGACTGCCCTATTTGACAGGATGGGAGGAGAGGGCTGGGAGAAAGGTTAAAACAGAACTTTTACAACATCCACTGATGCTTTCCTCATTGTTCTTTGGAAAAATACAGAAAGTAGAGATAATCTCATTGGCTAAAGTGCTCTGGAGCCTCGGGGATTAGCCACCTGGCTCTTCTGCTGCAAAATGTATTTAAATCCCCATCCCAGGGCCTCCAGGGTGGCTCAGATGGCCATGGGATTACTTCTTTTATGTGGTATTCATGTGGCTGAGTGACTGCTGTGAACTGTCTCCAGGAGTTTCCAGGAGCTGGGACCACAGTGTGTTTTAAGGTACTTACATCAGAGTAGGGTTCTTCAGCTCAAAGGAACTCATTTTAAAACAAAAACAAAAACCCCTCCATTTATATGAAATCAGGTCCCTTTGTAGAGTGTTATTGGCAGTTCAGCAAAGGACAGCAGGAGGTGGTGAGAAGATAACACTGTACACAAGAACAGGCTTCACTTACTTGGGACTCCGGACACCAGCCGCAGGGGTCGCAGCACGCGGAAGGCCCTCAGCGCTTTCACATCAAATCCGGCCCCTTTCCCTCCGAGAGCATTTGCCCCGTCTGCTTTGGTTGCTTGTTCTAAAATTGCACTAAAAAGCCTAGAAGAGAGGAAAGAGAGAAGGACTGTCAGGACTGGGTTTTTTTTTTTTGCCCAGCTGGGGCTTTGACCTCTGGATGCAGCCCGGAAAAGCAGATTGCGCAGGGGTCTCCAGCCCAGGAGTGGGTGCTGTGGGCGTGCGTGGAGTCTGTGGGTAGTTGTAAGCTGACATCCCCTCAGTGTGGGTGGTGGCCATGCCCAGGGTGCCACCACGGCCCAGGGAGGCCTGAGCGAGCTGAGGGGCAGGCCCTCTGCCATCATAAAGGCATGAGCTGGACAGGTGCTGGACAAAAGTGGGAAGCAGGTGACGTCTGTCGTCAGTCCTCATCTCCTTGAGGAGCCCTCTGCCCTCTCCATGGTATCCCAGCACCCCTCCCAGGGGTGCCAGCAACCACGTGCTCTATTTCCCCACCTCCTTCCTTCTAGAGACCCCCCTCTTTGACTTGTTCCTGGCCCATGGAAATCTCTTTTGTGCTGGCCTCGGTGGCTGCTCAGGAGGCGGGTGCTGCACAAATGAATGAATGGTTCAGTGGTTAAACAAGAAGGTCTCAAGTGGGGCAAAACCACACGTGCATGTAACTGAGATGCAGGGCTTTCGGCCCTGCCACTGTAGGTCTGAGCTGGCATATTCACTCCTCCAACAAACAAGAACACCTGTGATGTGTCGGGCACTGTTCTAGACACTGCGGCTACAACAAAATGGACAAAGCCCTTCCCCTCATGGAACTTACATTCTAGCAGGGAGACAGAAAATAAACTGAGCAATCAATAAACAGACACTGCAACTTAGAGTGATGAGTGCTGAGCAGGAGGGGCAGCGAGGGGCTCTGCAGAGAGAGGGTGAGGGCTGCCTCCCTTCCCACCTGAGAGGTCTGCACAAAGAACTCCCTGCAGGTGACACTTGAGCAGAGGCCTATCGGAAGTGAGGGTGGGACCCACTTCATTATCTAGAGACTGTTCCAGGCACAGAGGAAGCAGGCGAGCCAGAGGCCCAAGGGAGGAGCAGGGTGTGCGTTAGAGGAACAACAGCGACCAGTGTGGCTGGAGCAGAGCAGGAAAAGAGGAGAACTGTGGGAGAGGAAGTTGGAGAGGAAATAGGGAACCCCAGCAGGTACTGGTATCCTCTCTGAGACAGAAGCCACTGCGGGACTTTGAGCAGGAGAGTGACAATGACCTAACTACAGGTCTAAAAGAATCATTCTGCTGTTGTGGGAGACTCTCCTGTCGGGGGCGAGGCCAGAGACCAGCTGCTGCAGTCACCCAGGCACGAGACGCTGGTGTCTCAGAACGAGTGGTGGTGTTGGAGGCAGTGAGGAAACGTTGGATACCAGATTTACCTTAAGGTAAAGCTGGTGGGACTGGCTGATGGACTAGATGTGAGGTGTGAGAAAGAGAGGGGAATCAGAGAAGATTCCAACAGTTTGGGCGTGAGCAACAGGAATGATGAGATATGGTGGAATGGACATCAAGGGTTCTGCCGAGAACTTGTTGAAGCTTGAGTTGTTGCTTGGACATCAAATGCATGTCTTGAGTTGGTTCTACTGTGTCTGGAGGTCAGTGGGGAGGTCTAAGCTGGAGACAAAAGCGCAGTAGTTGCATAGTTCATATTTAAAGTCAAATTGTATGTGACTACCTAGGAGGCCAGCGCAGAAGGTGAGGATGTGAAAGGACCCAACCCTGCAGTGCTCCCACACTGCGGGGTCAAGAGAGGAGAAAGCAACAAGAGAGACTGATGAGGGATGGCTTGCAGAGCAGTGACGTGGAGAGAACAGCACCCCACGAAGCAGGTGGTCAGTGAACAGGCAGTGGTGTCACATGCTGCAGAGACACAGCTGGACACCGACCACTGGGTTTACCAACATCAAGACCATCTAGACCTTGAAGGCATCTGTGTTGGTGGAGCGATGTGGACAAACGCCTAGCAGACATAGGTTCAAGAGAGCATGGGAGGAGCGGGAGACCGTGAGGATAGACAGCCCTAGCCAACAGAAATATGAGGCAAGCCACAGGTGTGAGCTGCATGTGTAATTTACCTTTGCTAGGAGCCACATTAAAAAGTAAAAACAGGTGAAATTAACAGTGATCATAGATTTTATTTCACCCAACATAGCCAAAATATTATCATCTCAACATGTAATAAATATAAAAAATTATTCATGAGACATTTGTCATTCCTTGTCTTGTAACTAAATCTTTGAAATATGCTGTATATTTTATACTTATGATTATTATTGCAATTCAGATTAGCCACATTTCAAGTGCCGAATGGCCACATGTGGCTACCGTAGAGACAAGTCTTTTGAGAAATTTTGCTGTAAATGAGCAGAGAAAAAAAGGGGGTTACTAGAAGTGGGAGTGGAGTGAAGAGGGTTTTGTTTCTGAATGGGAGATAGCATTTTTCTATGTGATGGGAATCATCTAACAGAGGCAGAAAATGTGATGACATAGAGGTGAGAGAGAACTGCTGCTGGTAGGACGGAGCTCCTTCATTGGCAAGAAGGGGATGGGTGCACACGAAGGGTGTCCACCTGTGCAGGGGCAGGGCTATGTGCCATGGTTCAGTAGGAAGGCACATTGTCAGCATAGATGCGTGGTTGTGGGAATATATGAAAGTCCCCTTCTGACTGCATCTTTCTCAGGGAACTGGGGAACGAGGCCATCAGCCGAAAATGTGAAAGGGGAAGGAGATGGGAAGTGTGAAGAGAGAGGCAAGGGTGCTGAAAGAATTCTCTCAGAAAGCAGAAGGGTGAATGGAGTGGAGACAAAGCAGGAGAGCCCTCAGGTGTCACCAGGGGCCTCCTCGAGGTTGGAGGTCATGAGTGTAAAGTGAGACTCTGCTCAACTTTGCAGATTTCTTGACCCTTTCCAGATACCAAGCAGATCTCTAGTTGGACTTGATTAGGGTTGGTGTTTTCCAGCTGTGTAAGATAAACAGACAGAAGACTAAGAATGAGCTGAGCATAAATGCAAGCCTTGAGTGAGTGCAGCAGTGGCACATGGCATCTGCGCTGGCTGGAAGGAGGGTGGACATGGTGGCAGGGATGAAGAGTGCAGTGGGACGAAGGGATTAGAGTGCGGTGGGACGAAGGGATCATGGGAGTCAGGGTGAGAGAGGGAGGGGACGGGAAAGACGGTGGTGCTGGTTAGACAGTAGGATGTATAGATTTGGGATTATGGGGTAGGTGTTATCAGTGGTGACAGGGATATTGGCTATAACCATGGGAGTGGGCCTACTGAGATAGGCTTCCCAGAAGGCAGATATCCAGGAACCAAGAAGCTACTGTAGGGAAGGTAGAGAAGAAGTGAGTGTTGGAGTGAAGTAGAGTGAGCCAAGAGCCCATGTCCTAAAGGCATAAGGAGGGGTGACTCAAAGGTCTGCAGAAGGTTGCAGTAAAGAGAAGTAAGGCATAGAGGATCTGATGACACTAATGTCAAAAGGGAGGGGGGTGCAGTGGAGCAGAAATCAGGAGCTGGCAGAGCCCCCTTAGACCTGGCAATCTGGTGCAGTGGAAGGAGGCTTCTGGGACAGGAAGTGGCTGCCTGCTGAGAGACAGCAGAGAAAGCTGTACCCTCATGGGAGAATCTGGAAGTGACTGGAAAGGAAACTGAGAACTGGGCCACCTGTTTTGCAAACAAAGTTTTGTTGGAATTCAGTTACACCCACTCATGGAGATACTGCTCTTGTCCTGCTGCTGGGCAGGGTGGAGTAGCTGGAACAGAGACTTGGCTTGCAAAGATGAAAACCAGCATCTGGCCCTTACAGAAAAGTTGACTGACCCCGAACAGGCGAGAGACTATGGGGATAGGAGGGCACAGTGGGAAGGTTTCCGCCGTGGGGTAGTGAGAAAGGAGGGGTTAGATCACAGGATGCACAGAGCCACATGGGAACAGGAGTCCGGGTGATGAGGGATGACTCAAGAATTTTGGGCTTTTCATGGCAACCGAGAAAAATAGGGGAAAGGGCGTGCAGGGCGATTTCTGTCCTTTATACCCAGAGAGGTTGCAATGGATTCATTGGCAGCAGAGTGCACTACACGCTGGGTCATGTTTCTTCAGTAGTGGGGCCTGGGATCAAGAAGGGCGCCCAGGTATGGAGAGTGGGTCTCCATATCGCGTCTGAACTATGAGCCAGGGCAACTTTGATTCAGGAGCAATAGGCTTGAGCTCTTAAGTGACTTATGTCCCAGGTAACTGGAGCTAGAAATGGGAAACTGCAGCTGGGGGATTAGCCAGATGCATTAGCAGAAGTTCAGGGCCAGGCAGGGCTGAGCCATGAGGGAATTGGCCTAGAAACGCTCCATGGAGGCTCCCAGGCACTGACTGGCTGAGTGACTGGGGTTCTGGCTCCTCTGGTCCAGAGGACGTCCCTTCTATCTGGTCTGTGTACTGGACCTCTGAGCAAGACTCTCAACAGCGGGCTCTGAAGCCGAATGAAGTTTGAGGACCCTGTCCAGGCCATATCTGCAGTGTCTCTCAGCCTGGCGACTTGACAGCTTCCTACGTTAGCTGGTGAGGCCTTGAATCCCAGGCAGAAGTTGCCAGGATGGGGGAGTGGGCTTCTTTCTCTACAAGGGAAATGTTCTTTCCACTGAAGCCTGGATCACTGAGACCAGAGGAAACGAAGACCCGTTTGCAAATTTGTCAAACAACATTCCAAATGCAAACCAGATTTTGTTCCCAGTATTTCCTGCAAGAAAGCAATATGCTTATCCGAATAAAAGATGTTCACAAAATAGGATTCAGTGAAGGGAGTGGAGATTAGACAACTTGCCCTTTATCCGCTTTTAATTTTGAAAGGGTAGAAAATTCAAACATGGATGTAGGAGTGGCTGGTGTATTTCTTCTCAATGAGACGTTCTAAAGGCAAAACCACTGCTTGGTGCCCACTGGTCCCTAAGGATTGGGCTCTGACGTGGATGCCTGGCTGAAGGATTGCTCTGGGAGCTGTCTTTGGCAAATCTGTAGCCAGGCAGTGGAGCTGTTAGAAGAAAAGGATCGTGAGGCTGTAGAATGATCGTGAGGCCCAGATAATGGGAAAGGCAGGGCCACCACCCTGCTAGGGAGGCAGGGCAACAAAGCCTCACTGGCTGGCATGGAACCTCCTGAGCAGGAGATCCACTGAGGATTCCATGGTCCCTGGGTAGGGGGAGGTGAATCTGAGGCCACCACAGTCCCTCCATGTTTATTCAGCAGTCCCACCACCAAGAGGCCTCTGCTTTAGGAAGGAAAGAAATGCCCCGTGTCATGTGCCACCAGAATAGCAATGCAGAGACAAGGCTCTCAGCCTGGCACTCAGGCAGTAGGCAGGCAGGTCCACCTTTCTCCAGGGCAAGTCAGGCTCCCCCAGCTGTGTGGGAGGCCAGGAGAAACCTTTCCCTACAGCTACAGAGGAGGGGCCAAGGATAGCAGATATGTTCCAAGAGACCCAGAGAAGCAAAGGGCTACCCAATATTACTACTTAACATTGCCAAGGAAGCAGAAAAAGGAGGCGGGCTGAAGAGAGGTGGTAAGCTGCACCCTCCAGCGATGGCGGATCGTTATAAGGATGGGCTGAGTTAGACAGGATGAAGAGCCCTTAGGAGAAGAGAGACTAGGTGCCAAATACGTCCCAGTGCAAGTACAACCACAAGCTGGGCCACTGCTGGTGTCATAACTTCTGTGGCTTAGAAACAGGAGCACACGGCTGGGCGCAGAGGCTCAAGCCTGTAATCCCAGCACTTTGGGAGGCTGAGGCGGATGGATCACGAGGTCAGGAGATCGAGACCATCCTGGCTAACACAGTGAAACCCCGTCTCTACTAAAAAATACAAAAAACTAGCCGGGCGAGGTGGCAGGCGCCTGTAGTCCCAGCTACTCAGGAGGCTGAGGCAGGAGAATGGCGTAAACCCGGGAGGCGGAGCTTGCAGTGAGCTGAGATCCCGCCACTGCACTCCAGCCTGGGTGACCGAGAGAGACTCTGTCACAAAAAGAAAAAAAAAAAAAAAAAAAAGAAACAGGAGCACACAACTGGATGCCTCCCTTTCTTCATCAGCCTCATGGCCTAGACCCCAGGGAGATGTGACTGGAATCTGGGCTGACCCCACAGAAAAGCCTGGCCCCCTATGGTTGTGGGGAGGAGTCTAAGGGATGAAGCTGGGTCCAGACAGGCTGCAGGTGAGGCATGAAGCACCACTGTACTGCCTCCCTGTCAACCCAGGCAGGGCCCCTCCCTCCCAGGGCTGCTGTTTGATGCCTACTCACCCTGTACTTCTTGTCTCTGCTTCCCCAACTCATGATTTAATTAAGACCACATATGGGGCAAAGCACATATAATCAATTCCAACTCACTCCAAAATTCCAAAATTTTGCCTAAATAAAATTCGTCCCTGCAAGTCACCCTCATCCCTCCACTGGTCCCAGAAGCAGCTGCTCCCATTCCCAAGGCTCTTTTCTATGCATGTGCAAAAGGCTCCCAGGAGACTGAGGCCTTAAGAAAGATGCCGAATTCTGAAAAGGATTTAGGGGCATTTGGAACAACCCACCTTAAGGACTTTGGCTATGGTTTACTGAGCTATTCAAGACATGCGTTTAGCCGCTCTTTGTTTATTCTGGCATGAGCAGAAGCTGCAAAATCTCTCCTACAGCTGCATGCACACCCCGAGTGCTGTGAGCCAGAGCTAGACCTGGCTAATGACACTAATAACCTCAGTGCCCCTTGTATCACCTAAATATTCCTGAGGTTCATATGGCCAAAGTGCATCATTCATTGGCCAGGCAAAATAACGCAACAAAGAAAAAAAAAAGAACCCCTAACGTGGTTCCAAGCAACCTCGTGAGCCATCCAGATGGCCAGAGACGAGGAAATAACTCGTAAATGATCTCGATGTCCTCCTGCGTTATTTCCTGCAGTAAAGACCAGGCACTCTCACAAGATGGTGAACGGCGGGTGCTCTGGAGACATCCACAATGGCTGTGTCTCCTCCGGGATGGCACAAAAGGATCCTCCAAAAATAGGCCTCTGGGACAAAGAGCTCCTGACATTCTGGCCTTGACTCTGCAGACTGCCAGGATTTCAAGGGAGGGAGAGTCCAAGGTGGCGGCCACTTGAGCACTCACTGGGCTCAGAGTAACAAGGGACTAGCCCAAAGGAGCCGGCTTCTTCTCAAGGTAAAATCTGCTGCAATGGGCTCCCTCCTATGACAAGACGGATGTGTTGACGGAACTTCATCACCTGCGTTTTAATAACCTACACTTCACCAGTGTATGTAGGCCTGTTAGGTACAAATAGTTTATGGAGAATCTTTTTGTGGGGTTACTAACTTATTTATAAGGAGATCACTCTACATTTTATTTCAGATTCTTTGCATTGCTGTTTTGAAAGCCTAGACGGACTCTTATGCTACCGTGGAGCAGGGTGTCTGGGGGTAAGCTGCATTTGATTGGGGTTTGGTTACCTGTCCTCTTTGCCTTTCATAGTTCCCTGTTTCCTTCTCACCCACCTGTCTTGAGCAGTCTGGCTCCCTGGGGCCACAGAACCAGGCCCCCTGTAGAGTGAGAATGGGGATGTGGCCTCCGTACGAGTCCAGAACACAGGCACAGCCCATGTGCGCCCCACCCTCACCCCACACCTGCAGACTGTATGCTCACGGACGAGCTGTCCCAAATGTGCTCAGTGATACAGCAGGGAAACTGGCAGAGGAACTGCGGGACCAGATGTGGTCTGAGATGACACGAAGTCCTTAAGCAAGAGGACATCCTTAGCGGCACCGAGCAGCGTGGGTTCCATTAGGAGCACTCAGGTCCAACTGTGTGTGTGCCTGAGTGGGAGTGGCAGAGAGGGGTGTGTGTGTGTGCCTGTGTGGGAGTGGCAGAGAGGGGTGTGGGAGTGGTAGAGAGGGGTGTGGGAGTGGCAGAGAGGGGTGTGGGAGTGGCAGAGAGGGGTGTGTGTGTGTGCGCGCCTGTGTGGGAGTGGTAGAGAGGGGTGTGGGAGTGGTAGAGAGGGGTGTGGGAGTGGTAGAGAGGGGTGTGGGAGTGGTAGAGGGAACATCCTGTCCCTCTGGGGAAGTCTGAATTCAAAGTGATTTTCATGGATCCTTTCTTTTGGCTGAAGGCCAGCACAGTTAGGACCGAATTGAAAAGAGATACTACAGAAGGAAGAAGAGGGATGTACTGGTGAGATAGCCAGGTGGGAAGTGGTCCCCAGAGAAACTCCAGCCAGCCTGCACATTGGCAGGAGTGCACACTGGGGTGGAACCACAGACGTTCACGCCACCAGTTTGCAGCAGGGAGACCTGACCCCTTCTTTTCCTGGCTAAAACCTTGGATTCAGTCTGCGAGGCGGGAAGCCCATGGGCAGGAAGCGCACACTCTCACTTTGCCAAGAATCTCTCTTTCCCTTTCTGTTCCTTTAGCAAAATAAATCTCAGTTTTCTCACTCTCTAAATCATCTGCGAGCCTAAATTTTTGTGGCCGTATGACAAGGACCCCGTCTCTAGCAAACCTAAGGAAAAGTCCCACAACACTGGTACGATAAAGGGAAAGAGACAGGCAGGGATACTTACCCCACAACCACAATGATAAAATCGAGCAGATTCCAGCCGTTGCGGAGGTAGGCATTGGGGTGAAAGAGGAGTCCATAGGCGATGACTTTTAAAAATGCTTCCACCGTAAAAATTATGAGAAAGAGATATTCCACTCGTTCCTAGGAAACAAAAATAGAAAAGAGAGAAAAATAAGTCATTAGTTTGGGGATTTGGAAAGTTTGGAACCAGCAGATCTCAGAAGTAGATGGAAAACAATGCTGCCCAGTGGGACCAAGTGGGGACAGCCAGGCCAAATGAGCAACTCCACAGCTCTACCACGACAGCACCAAGCTACTGGGGATTATGGGATTTTTTTTTTTTTTTTCGTCAAAGTTCCCCCATTAAAACGTAAATATTAGATTAGTGGAAAAATTTCCTATTTTTTGAAACATTTTATTTAGTTAATCAGTTGACATTTTATTGTGCCCTCCCAGACGAGAAGTCACAATGTCTCCATCTAAAGGGAAACAATGTCAGGGCAAAAAGAGAAGGGGATAAAGCAGAGCTCCTGGAAAATCGTGCTACAATTCTGCAGGAACAAGCCCTGAAGACAGCAGACTTGGTCTTGGGGAGGGTACTAGCTGAGTTCCTCCAAATGACGGAGCGAAAATGCAGCCACAAAGAAATAGAGACCGTGACGATCCCTTAAGAGCAGCCCGGACAGAGGCTACCTGCTCACATACACTGATCCAGAAATGTGAAATCTCTTAAGAAAATAAAACCTTCTGTCCAAAGACATCAAACATTTCAGCAGAGAAAATCAGCATTTTGAGGATGGAGGCAGGCACTGGGTGGGGGTGGAGAATGGAAAGAGCCCTTCTCTTCCCTCGAGGGGCAGAAGACAGTCTTCTTCCTCCCCTGACACCTTGAAGAAGGGCTTTGCAGTTAAGGATGGAGCTCCCATCCCTGGGAACCCAGAGCGAACAGGACAAACTTGTTGGCTCAATTAGAGCGAGCCGACTCTGTGCTGATTCATGATCTTCCCTCGCCACTAATTGCTTTCTCCACACCCCCATCCCAAGTGCAGAGCCTTAATGGCCCCCACCAGGCAAAGGCTGCCTGGATGCCTTCATGCTCCACTGCTCGCCTCTGCAGAAGCCTCAGCCATCCTTCACTGGAGCCACAAAACACCCATCCATATTGCATTTGGGCACAGGCCCTCCAGAGTGGGGCGGGCCTGTCCACAGCCCCAAGTGGGCACTTGGCTCAGAACCCCTGGACCCACTTTCCCCTCCTCTGCCAGTCAGAGGGAGCTCTGGTGTGTGCATGTGGGAGCAGTGGTGAGGGGTTGCTCCAGGCTCACCCACATTCTGAAGGAGGAGTGTTACCCACAAAGGCCCACTTCCTCCTGCCTGGCCAGCTGGGAGGGTCCTCCAAGGCAGGGCCATCGGGAGCTGGATGGAAAGCTCTGTAGGGAGCCTTCAGGTACCTGGGCTCCCATTCACTCCATCACAATCCCCTGGGCATGTAGGGAGTGCCAGCCTCACTGTGAAGCAGTTTGAGGATGCAAATTAAAAACTGTAGAATTCTGGGCGCTGTCCAGATCTACTGAAATAGATCTCCTGGCTGTGAAACCTGGAAATGTGCATTGTAGACAATTTCCAGGTGTTTCTGAGGTACCCGGAAGAACCACCAGCTCACATGCTGATGAAAGCCCAGATCACGCAGAGGCAGTGGGAAGAGAGTGCGGGGGTCAGACTTAATCAGCATCTCAGAGGCAGATTCGTCCTTCCCTTCCTGCCCATTTTTGTGCCATAAAATGCATTTAGGGAGGCGGCTCCCTTGGGGTTGTGACCCAGGAACAAATCACAGTGTGTGGGAAGTTCCAATCTTTTAAAGTCAGGTGGTGTTGGGTTAAAATGTACATCAGGGCCATGTTGAAGGAGAATACATGAGACACCCCAGCACAGGGGAACCTGAGGATGTCTGTGGGAATAGGAATAGAGGAGTTGTCACACAGCCACTCAGCCCATCTCCTCATCCCCAACCCGTGACAGTTCAGATCTTTCATGTCTGCCACTAAATGACAGGGTCACTTCTTTCCATATTCCCAGAAAGTTGAAGCTGAGATGAGAAAGAAGGAAAAGGAAAGGGAAACAAAGAGAAGCTGGGTATCCATTAGGCGTCAGGTGCTTTCATATGTGCTAGTTGTTTTCACTCTTTCATTCACCTGCCCACCCATCCATCTATCCATCCACCCATCCACCCACCCATTCATCCATCCATCCATCCATCCATCTATCCATCCACCCATCCACCCACCCATTCACCCATCCATCCATCCATCCATCCATCCATCCATCCATCCATCCATCCATCCATCTACCCATTCACCCATCCATTCATCCATCTTTCCACGCACTCACCCATCCATTCATCCATTTACCCACCAACCCACTCACTATTCATCCATTCATCCATCTATTCATCCACCTGTCCATCCACCCATCAATCCATCCATCCACCCACTCACCCTTCCATTCATCTTTCCATTCACTCACCCACACATTCATCCATCCACTACCCACCAACTCACCACCTATCCAGCCAGCCACCCACCCATTCATCCATCCATCCACTCACCCACCTACGCACCCACCCATCCATTCATTCACCCATTCACCCACCTGTGCATTCATTCATCCATCCATCCATCCATCCATCCACCCACCCACCCACCGACACACCCATCCATCTGTCAGTCTACCCATCCACCCATTCTTCTATCCACCCACCCACCCACCCACCCACACATACATACATATATACACCCACCTATCATCCATACACCCAACTATACATCCACCCACCCACTGAAGCACCCATCCATCAGTCCACCCATCCACCCACCCACTCACCCATTCTTCTATCCATCCAACCACCCACTCATCCATCCACCCACTCACCTACATGTACATACATATATACACCCACCTACCATCCATACACCCATCTGTACATCCATCCATCCATCCATCCACCCACCCACCCACCTATCCATTTATCCAACTATCCATCTATCCACCCATGTACCCATTCATCTGTCCATCCACCCACCCACATCCATCCATCCATCCATCCATCCATCCATCCACTTATACATTTATTCAACTATCCATCTATCCACCCACCTACCCATCCATCCATCCAGCCAGCCAGTCAGCCATCCATCCATCCATTTATCCATCCACCTACCTATACATTTATCCATCCATCTACCCATCTACCCATTAATCCATTCACCCACTCACTCATTCATCTATCCTATCATCCATCTACTCATCCACTCACCCACCATCCACCCATTCACCCAATCGTCCATCCACCCATCTGTCCCCTCAGTCATTCATGATCGGTGTGGCACAACTAGTTGCATTGTCAAAAAGTGACCCTGTATCTCCCTCTGGGTTGTCTAGATAATGAGCCCTCCAGAAGAGGTAGCACTCAAGCACAGAGTCCCTCCTCCCCCTGTCAGAGAGGGCAGCAATATCCTGAAGGCTCTGAGGGTCCTATGTGCTGGGAAACTGGCATTCCCAGACAACTCCTGTAAACAGCTGGCATCCCTAGTCCAGACCACCTGGTACCAAGCAGTCTGCTTATTCTCTCATTGACAGGCTGCTTTCTCTTACTTAATTGCCCTATAAAAAGAGAGAGCCATGGTTTGGGGGGTGTGACGAGGGTCCTCCACTGGGGTACAGGCTTACTGCAGGACCAGCAGCATCCTGGACCTGGCATATCTCTTTTTGAGATGGAAGGGTTGGGCAATGTGACTTCTCTTGTTGACCTTCGGCCTTGGCAAATTTTCCCAATAAAGCCTATTCCTTGATCCATGCCATGTAACATTTGTCCTGCATCCTGGCATAGAACATGGGGAGACCCAGATGGACCTGCTGGAGACTTGAGAAAAAAAGTCTCAGAAACAAACCTCAAGGATGTACTGGTACAATGCAGGGCAAATGGACAGATGATTCCCATACAATTAGTACATGGCATTCTGGAGGCAAGCACAGCTGGTTATGGATGGACTTCCCAAAGTAAGAATCTTCAAGCTGAATCTCTAAGGATGAAGAGTTGTCCAGGTGAAGAAGGTTAGGGGCTGGGGGTAGGGGTAGGGAATGTGGAGGGGGTCAGGCATTGCAGGTGGAGAGTGAACTAAGAAGATGGGAGATATGGACAGCTCTGTGATGCAAACATTTGATTTGGCTGGAGTGAGGGTGTTAAAGTAGCAGGGCTGGAGGGCCTGGCAGGAGCAAGATGACCAGGAACTTTGTGGCTATGCCTGGATGCTTGGATTCCATTCTGAGGAGAATGGGAATGACCTGGTGAGATATGCCCTGCAATCTGGCACTGGCTGGAGAATGAGTGATGGGGTTAAGGGTAGGGGAGAGTGACCCATGCGGAGATCATGGAGGCTGGAACCATGGTAGAAACAGTGGGATTGGTGAGACGTGGGTGGATTTGAGAGGAGAAAGCATGTGCTTTGTTTTCTGGTTGCACGTAGGGGTTGAGGGAAGAGGCAGTGCAGAGATGTGCAATGCCCCCTCCCTGAGGTTTCTAATTTGGGTGACTGTGTGGATGGTGATGCCTCTCACTGCAGCAGGGGACTTCAAGAAGAGGAAGAGGGGTTTTGGGGGAAGGTAGAGACATCAGTTATGAACTTGCTGAATTGGAGATATTGGTGATCAGACCTACAGAGGTGGGGCCCAGAGCAGAGTTCATCTTGCAGGGGAGGGCTGAAAGAGGAGAGTGTGCAGACTAAAGAGAAAAGGGCAGAGGCTGGGCTCCAAATCAGTACGGAACAGCCACTACAAACGCCAATCAAGACGTGCATCCCATCAGAAACCTCATCCCCAAGAAAACCCCTTCACATTATGCGAATTTATCTCCAGCAGAAGTTACAGGACCTCTCTTAAAATCACAAAGTCTGGGAGAGAAAGAAACTTAAAGGTTATCTAATTAAACTCCTCACCTGAAAAACTAGGATACTGACAAGATATTGAAGCCCGGAAGAAACACGCAGAGGACAGGAAACCAGACTTTCTGACCTTCAAGCCAAAGGTCTGTTCATCCCGTCTCACCTGCCGGGGTACTGGAGAAACACAGTTCACTGGTCCCACTTATCCCCAGAGACATGGCTGGTTTCACAATCCTCATGGCTGATTGTTTAAGGGTCTGAGATAGAACTGAAAGGGCCCAGGGAGCCAGTAAGAAGGGGTCTGAACAAGAACCCAGAGAAGGACAGCTGCCTATTGTTGAAAAGTCTGGGACACGGTCACCGTGAGGCATGTGTGTGCACTGCGTGTGTGTGTGCGCATGTGTGTGCACTGCGTGTGTGCATGTGCACTGCATGTGTGCGTGTGTGCGTGTGTGTGTGCACTGTGTGTGTGCACTGCATGTGTGCGTGTGCACTGCGTGTGTGCGTGTGTGCCCTGCGTGTGTGCGTGTGTGCGTGTGTGTGTGCACTGCGTGTGTGCGTGTGCTGACTAAATGTTGCAACAAGCAGTGTTATTCAGTCTGACCTTAGAGGCATGACTGCCCTTCTAGAATTACTTAAAAAAAAAAACCCAAAACCATAAACAAGCAAAACAGCTTGGTTAACTCCTTCAAAACATATGTTGTGCTGTCACAGAAACATCTACGGGCGAGTATGAATGGAGTGAAGAAAATAAAAAGTTGGTCAAAGACTGTTCTCATGGAAGCCCCAAGCGCCTCTGGTTCCAGGAATACACAATTCTGTGGCCCTCCTCATGCCTGAACTCTGAAGCCAGAGGCCTGTGTGCCCTGAATCCTGGGTGGTCACAGAGCTCATTGAGAAGGCACCAAATATTCAGCATGCAAACTGGCCCTTTTGGTGATCTTGGGAACTGGGAAACTTTGGAAGCCAAGTGGGACAGATGAAGACTCCCATTCCTACTGTTCAGTGTTAAGGTTGGATAGCGTAGAGGAGGTGTGAACAACTGCAGAAGAGAGAACGAATCCCAGACCAACAGCATGGAAGCACCCAGACATTCCAAGCTGCAAATGGGCTGTACCCAAGACCTTGGGAGCCCACCCCTCACACCAGTGTGCCCTGGACGTGGGACATGGAGTCAAAGCAGATCATTCTGGCTCTTTAATGACTGCCCACTGGGTTTTGAACTTGCCTGGGGACTGTGACCCCTTTCTTTTGATCAATTTCTCCCTTTTGGAACAAGAGAGTTGACCCAATGCCTATATTCCCATTGTATTTTCCAAGTAACTAACTTGCTTTTGATTTTACAGGCCCATAGGTGGAAGGGATTTGCCTTCCTTCTGGCTCCTGCTGGGCCCTCCAGCCCCTGCTACTTCAGATGAGTCTTTGGACTTTCGAGTTAATGCTGAATGACTTAAGACTTTGGGGGGACCATTGAGAAGGGATGATTGTATTTTGCAACAGGAGGACATGAGATTTGGGAAAGGCAAGAGCAGAATTTCGTTTGAACATAATCTCACCCAGATCTCATGTTCAACTATAATCTCTAGGGTTGGAGGTGTTTGGGTGATGGGGATGGATCCCTCATGAATGGCTTAGCCCATCCCCTTGGTGATAAGTGAGCGCTCTGCATTCCTGTAAGATCTGAGCATTTAAAAATGTGTGGCAGCTCCTGCTCCATTCTCTCTCTCGCTCTGTTCTCACCATGTGATGTTCCTGCTCCCCCTTTGCCTTCTGCCATGATTGGAAGCTTCCTGAGGCCTCCCCAGAAGCAGATGGCACTATGCTTCCTGTACAGCCCACAGAATCATGAGCCAATCAAACCTCTTTTCTTATACATTACCCAGCCTCAGGTAGTTCTTTATAGCAGTGCAACAACGGCCCAATACAGGCTGGAAGGGATTCCCCGGCACTCCTGGAGGACCCTGCTCCTTTGACAGTGCGTGGATCCCTGCCAGCCTTGAGGCAGGCTGATGACCTTGTCCACAGGTAGCTCCTGTCTTCTTCCTTTCTATCACTTTCTCTTCCGTTCCATTTTTCCTTTATTGCTTCCTATTTCCATCTTCTTTTCCCTTTCTTCCTTCTCTCCCTGTTCATTTCTTAGATCTCCTACTGGCAACTGGGGGTCCATGGCCATACTCATGTCTGAAATATTTAGAAGAGGTCAGTGGAGAGAGAGCCCCAGTTCCAGGAATCATGATGGCTTCTAAACACTTGTAGAGCTAATTAGACACTGATGTGTACTGGCTATCCTAGTTTTCCATTTATCTTCTCATGTATATATTACCACTCTTTTCAACTACATTATAAGCTTTTGAGGACAAAGGCTCAAGAATGAGAATAATAATGATGAGTCTTTACTGATGAGAAGTCTTTGAATGATGGTAATAATTTCGATTCTGGCACCAACTGGCTGCACGTCCTCAGACAAGTCACTCTACTTCTCCGGGTCTATTTTCTCATGTGCAAAAGGACCTAAGAAAATTACAGTGCTGCAAAGAGCTCTACGCCTCCACAGAGAGCTTCAGGGCAGGTATAGGCAAGGGGAAGGCTAAGCAAGGAGGCTTCGACTCCCCATCCTCTCTTGAACCAGAGCAATGCCATAAACCCACATGCTGAGTGTCCAAGGGTTCTAACACAGCTGAAGAGGGTCCAGGGAGCCAGTATGACAGAGTGTGGACAGAGAATACACACAAAAAGCAGCAGCTATCTATTACTGACCAGTCTGGAAGACTTTTATTGGCTTTATGTGCCGAGTTCTGCCTAAGATTTGAGAAGAGGGATCAGTGTTTTTTTCATTTTTCTTGGTACTTTGAATACCACTTCCAAAGTGGTAGATAACTTCCAAAGTCCCTCCAAGATGCTATGGCGAGGGAGATCGCCAGGCCCTGGTCTGTGCATTTTTGCCCAAGGCACAGTGAGATTTTAGGACACGGGACGGAATAAAGAGCTCCTCTTCTTCACTCCTCTCCTCGTTGTTTGGAGGATCACCATGAATACAAATAGACTTTATAATAAAACACCCTTCATTAATGAGATTATTAATATTTGTACTTTAGAGGAACACAGACTCCTTGTGAGCAGAAGCCATGCCAGGGTAGATCTCTTGGGACCAGGGCAGTCTGGAGAGACTGAAGTGTCTATTCCCAGGTGCACCGTAGAGCTGGGGGATGCCCGCCCACCTGCGCTGAACACTGTATGGCTACATTCACCAGGCGACAGACTCAGGAGTGAGAACTCATACCAAGACAGCCTGTGTGTGCCCACCTCGATTTATGTAAATGTACTTATGGAAGCCAGCAAGAATTCTCCACCAAACAGAACTGATGAGAAGCCCAGTTATGCAATTCCATCTCAGTACAAGGTACAAAAGACAATCAAAACAATAATAATACTTCAAGCAGCACGTTGTATCTCAGGCTGTTTCAGAACTTGAATACTAATCAGCCTGACCTCTACATGCAGTTCCTGCCTATTCTCTATCTGAGAGACGAAGGAAGCACAACCCCTTAGCTCTCACTACCTCATTCTTCTCCCATGTATTCATCCAGCACGCCACAAATACTTCCCGAGAGCTGCAGCACTTTTCACCACCTGCCGCATTGCCCTCTCAGGACATCAGTGAGTTGGAGAATGTAAGAGGCCAGGAGAAAAACCAGGACACCCTTCCCAAACTCCTTGGGATACAGAGGTGAGGGAGAAAAACCAGGACACCCTTCCCAAACTCCTTGGGATACGTAGGTGAGGGAGCTGGTTCAAGGCCACACGTCTCCCCTATGTGAGGGGCATGAGGGTTTCTCCACGGCTGCTCTGGCATTCCTTCTGCTGAAGCACGGCCGTCTCCATCCACGGACTGTCTGAAACCCCTGGGTTACTGTGCCCAGCAGGAGCCGCTGGGCAGGTAAAAGGCTGCTTGTCAGGTATGGCTGGAGCGGTGGGCAGCAGGCCTTCCTCACTGAAGGCCCTCCTCCTGGGGTCTCCACCTATGCTGGAGATTCAGCCATTAAGAAGCTTTCCTTCCACTGACAAAAATGGATAAACAAAATGTGGTGCCTACACATCCCCACACACGCTACAATATGGATGAGCCATGAAAACACTGTTGCTAAACGAAAGAACCAGATGCAATAGGACAAATACCATATGATCCCCCTTACATGAGAGATCTAGAGTAGGCAAAGTCACAGAGACACAGGGTAGACTACGGGTGATGAGGCGCTGGGGGAGGGAGGAGTGGGAACTACTGCTTACCGGATACAGAGTTCCTGTTTGAGGAGATGAAAAACTTTGGAAATGGTGATGGTTGCACAACATTGTGGGTGTAATTAATGCCACTGAATTTCATACTTAAAATGGTTAGAATGGTAAATTGTGTTATATATATTTTACCACAATTTAAAAAAAAAGCATTCTTTTGGATCTTAAATGTTTGACAGCACAGCCTTTTATAGTAGGGCAGTGGACAGATGCGCAGGGTGCGCCTAGATTGGGAAGAAGGGCTGGGCAGGGAGGTAGGACAATGCTGCGATTTCACAATCCTGCAGGCAGGTCCTGCTGAGGGCCTTCTGCAGCAGCCTCTGCTAGAAGGTGCCTGCTGCTCCCAAGGGTCTGGGCTTATACTCAGGACATTCTTGTAAAGCAGAAAGACAGGGAAAACCAGTAATAGCCTAACAGCAAAGCCCAGCCTTGAAGAGAACAATGCACCTATTTATTGAGGGCAAGCAGCAATTGAAGCTGGGTGAATTGAAAAGTATATGCTAGTTTTGGCCGGGCGCGGTGGCTCAAGCCTGTAATCCCAGCACTTTGGGAGGCTGAGACGGGCGGATCACGAGGTCAGGAGATCGAGACCATCCTGGCTAACACGGTGAAACCCCGTCTCTACTAAAAAGAATACAAAAAAAACTAGCCGGGTGAGGTGGCGGGCGCCTGTAATCCCAGTTACTCGGGAGGCTGAGGCAGGAGAATGGCGTAAACCCGGGAGGCGGAGCTTGCAGTGAGCTGAGATCCGGCCACTGCACTCCAGCCCTGGCGACAGAGCAAGACTCCGTCTCAAAAAAAAAAAAAAAAAAAAAAAAAAGAAAAGTATATGCTAGTTTCATTGGTTTTATAGTAGCTCAATTAAAAAAAACCAAAAAACAAAAAATCCCTTCTCAAACTTATCTGTTTCTCTGTACTTGCCCACGATGTTAAGTTGAAATGGTTTATTTGCCTATCAGTTTCTTGCGTGTATGCCTTCCTCCCTGCCTCAGCACGTGGGTGTGGGCCTGCCTTGCCTCCCCGCCCCAGCACATGGGTGTGGGTGCTCAGATCCAGGGTGCTGAAAGCTGCCTTGTTGTCTGACACTAGCCCTGTGCACGCCTCTTGGGCTCTTCACTTCCCCTGCCCCAGCCCAGACATGTGCCTGTGCTGACCTCTCACAGGCCTGGGGATGAGAAGCCAGCATGGGAGATTTGCACACCCCAGTGGCCTCCTCATGGCCCATGTTTTTCTAACTGCAATCTACAGGACAGGCATGGGGCATTTGATTTCTTTGTTTGGTGTCCAGCGTTTGAACAATACAGAGGGCATGATTGACCTTTGCCACACTGCCACCTGTGTCACCCTCTTGGAGTTGAGAGGAAGCCCAAATGCCACCCAGGCCAGCCACCTGCCCAGGGCAGGAGCCCCTTCTCCACTGACCTCCTCTGTCCCAGGGCTGTCGTGTCCTCATAAAGCTACATGTTCTGTCACTGGGCAGCTGTGTCAGAGCATGGCCACAGCCCCAAACTCTCCAAGGAGCTCATTGTGCTCATGGTAATTACCTCTTCTTTGGGGGCAATGGAGTGCAGAGGGTGACAGATATTACCAATCAGGGCCGAATTACACCGGGGGACAATAGGCATTTGCTTAGTGACCTGTGGGCTAGCATATAATTTCCCAAATGGGGAAAAAGTGCAGCAGTGGCCTTAAAACTCTCTACTAGCTGCCCACCTTCTTTCAGGAATTAGACCAACATCTGGCCCAGGGAACAGGACCCTGTCTTTCTGCCTCACCCCATGGCCTCTCCCCACTCAGGCCCCCATCATGGGTTGTTTGGATATTAAAAGAGCTTCCTAACCAGGCTCACTGACAATGAGGCAGTTTTGCTGCTCGAAAGCCTTCAATGACTCCTTTCTGCCCTTAAATGGGATCTAGCCTCCTTAGCATGGTTCAGTCTATCACAGTCTGACCCTCCCCGTCCCCCAGCCACATTCTGTGCTCCAGCCACACCAAAGGCTCACCACACCCAAACCAGGCAGGCTGTTTCCAGCAACTCTCTTCTTCATGCCCTTCCCATCCCTGCCCCTTTCTCCGTTTCCAAGAACTCCTACTCCTCCAAGATGCAGCTCAGTGGCCACCCTGCTATGGACTTCTCAATCCCCATCTGCCTGCCACGTCATCAATCCCCATCTGCCTGCCTCCATCATCACCTCCTTCCGCCATCACCACCACCACTATGACTGCCACCACCACCACCACCACCACCACCATCACCATTACCACTATCATTACCACCACCACCATCACCATGATTATCATCACCATCCCCACCATCACCACCACCACCACCACCACCACCATCACTACTATCATTACCACCACCACCATCACTACTATCATTACCACCACCATCACCACCATTATCATCACCATCCCATCACCACTACCACCACCACCACTATCACCACCACCACCATCACCATCATTATCATCACCATCCCCACCATCACCACTACCACCACCACCACCATCATCACCATCATTACCACTATCATTACCGCCACCACCATCACCATCATTATCATCACCATCCCCACCATCACCACTACCACCACCACCACCATCATCACCATCATTACCACTATCATTACCACCACCACCATCACCATCATCATCATCACCATCCCCACCATTACCACTACCACCACCACCACCATCATTACCACTATCAATACCACCACTGCCATCACCATCATTATCATCACCATTCCCACCATCACTACTACCACCACCACCACCACCATCACCATCATTACCACTATCATTACTGCCACCATCACCATCATTATCATCACCGTCCCCACCATCACCACTACCACCACCACCATCACCACCACCATCTCCACTATCACCATCCCCACTATTTCTATTATCACCATCATTGTTACCACCACCACCATTACCACCACCATCACCACCACCCTCACCACCACTACCATCATACCGCTACCATTACCACCACCACCATCACCATCGTCATCATTATCACCACCATCCCAACCATCACCACCACCACCACCCCACCGCCACCACCACTACCATCTCCACTATCACCATTACCACCATCCCTAATACTACCTCTACTATCACCATCATCACCACCACCACCACCATTACCACCACCATCACTACCATCACCACCACCATCATTACCACCCCCACCATCACCACCATCCCCACCCCCACCATCACCACCACTACCATCTCCACTATCACCATTACCAGCATCCCCATTACCACCATCCCAATTACCTCTAATATCACCATCATCGCCACCACCATCATCGCCACCACTATCACCACCATTCCCACCATTTCTACCTCCCCTATCTCCACCATCATCACCTCCACCATAGCTGCCATTAACAGCAGTTTGAGCCTGGACATTTCTGTTCTAATCCTAACAGTAACTCTGCATGATGGATAAAAACTATCTCCAATATACAGATGAGCAAACAGATCAGAGGGCTTAGGTAATCTTCCACAATGCCTTACTGCTAGTAGGTGGTAGAGCCAGAACATTGAGTTTAATGTTTTTTTCCCATTGTTTGTGATTAGAGAGAAAGCTGGACTCCATCAGCTCACCTCCCAGCCACCCTAGAACCCCTTTTACCTGGCACAGCTGTCAGAATGGGAAGTGTGTCGGGGCTTTGTTGGGGCTACACTGAATGCCCGATTTTTGAGTCATGTGCTGGCTGCTGCACAGACCTCCCCCCTCTCCCCGCACCACACACTTTCTTCCCACTGCCTGTCAGACCTGGTCACCATCTCATGAGGACCACCGCTGGCTCTGAACCCACCACTGGTCTAACCCAGCTGAAGCTGACCTTATCCTTTTTCTCTCCTCCATCCATTGGCTTCAGAAGTGGCCTGAGACCCAACCCTGCCAACGTGGCATGAAGGGAATTTTTCTCATTGATTCAAAGAGAGAGAGAGGCATACCAGCACAAAAGCACTATGATCTCTCATTGAACTGGACACATCCATGTCTATATGTGAAGTCTGGAACTGTGGCAGCCATCTGGGGACCATGAGGACTACTAATTGATGACAAGAGCAACATACTGAGGGTGGGCAAAGAGAAAAGGTGGGAAGAACTGAGGTCCTGGGGGAAGCGGTTGAACCATCTTCAATGCCACCTTAATTTGGGGCTTCCTGTATGTGAGACAAAACTTCCTTATTGTGAAAGTCATTCCGAGTTGAGTTTTCTAGTACTTGCTTCTGAAAGCAGCTCTATTGATGGGCTCATTTGATGTCTCTGCAAGGCTGCTCGGTGCTTCCACCCCTTATCAACCATTTGGGCATATTAAAGACCAGCTTAGTCCTGCCTGGGTGGAAAAGGCAGTAGTGTGCAGACACTGAAAGACAAGTGCTGTTCTGCCTCCCTGTTAGCTCCCAGCCTGTGTGGGAGATGGTTAGTTCAGACTAGATCTACAGAGATCAGCCCAAATCCCCAGCTGAGGGTAGTCCATGTAATTCTGTGCTTAGCCTCTTGTTACAGCACAGAGCTGTGAAGCAGAGGATGAGGCTGTGGGAGGGAGGCAGTAATGTTACAGCTCATAGAGAGGCCAGGGTAAGGAGGCTGAGAAGAGGCCTCTTCAACAGCCTCATATCTACAGCTGGACACGGGGATGCAGACCCACTATTTCCCCCTGCTAGTGATGGCTTCTTCCTACCTTCGAGGGATGAAGGAATTTCTGAGCAGCGAATTTCTGACAAGGAACTTTCCAGAATTTCACTTTGGACATGCCACTTCCCTAACTCAAGAACTTATAAGGATTCCCAACTAGTAGTTCATCAGGCCCAGCTTCTCTGCGTAAATCCTTCCCTCCCCACCTACGTATCTTGTCTTCTCCCAACTCTCACTGCTCTTGTAGAGAAGCTGCCTTCCTGACCACCCATCTCCATCCCTGCCCCTGCAGCCCCTTGCCTGGGAAGCTGTCACAGCCAGGCCAGCTGGACTCCTCCTCCCCTGGGAGGGTGCTTTGGCTTGTCCAGCCTCTCGGTCTTCTTTTCCTGTGGTTCTGCAGCCTCCTGGCCAGTCTGTCCACTGCTCGTTTGGGATATTGCGTGGCACGATGGCCTGCTTTCCAGGCCCTCCCATTCAGCAAGTGTGCAAGACTTCGCTCCTGCTTCAGGAGTAGAAGCACTCTGAGGGCAGATTTTGCTGTTCTATCCACAGTGCATTGTACAGTGCCGGGCACTGGAGGCTCACAGAGTCCTCCAGAGTGGAAGCTGAAGGGCACTGAGTGGCATTGAGGTCAATGTCCCAGCCATGGCCTCCCTCCGGTGCCTGCAGCATGTCATGGTTGACAACATGCTTTTACCTCTCAGGCTGCCTATCTCGCAGCACTCAGGGTGCAACTCCAGGGGTGCTGCAGAGGCCACCCTTCTTTCTGGGCGCCACTTCCCCCTGCCCCGACCATGTGAATTCAAATGAGCAGCACCCACCAGGACACCTTGGTGTCCTCAACATGGACGGCCTGGGCCGAGGGCCCACCCTGAGGGCACTGGAACGAACGACTGCTGTTACAAAGGGCACGAGATGCTTCCCCTGCCCCCCAGGACACACACCATGGAGAAATTACAACACAGATTGTGTGTGCAGCCTGCCACATGAGCCCTGCCGGTAATCAGCAGTTTAAGGATTTGGAGAAAAGGTGATTTCTGGGGCTGGTGGTCAGGATGTGTGGTGGCAGCGAGGCCTGAAGGTGGCAGGGGAGGAGCTGCACAGTGGGGTCCTGGTCAAGGTCGGTGACCTCCACACGAGAAACACAAGATCCTCAGGGGAAACAAGCAGCAGCCCCTGTTTGCTGGAGTGTCTGCACAGTGGGGGAAAGCCTCTGCACAGGCAGGTGAGGTCTAAACTCTAGCCAGCCTCCAGGATCACAGGAAGAGTCTACACTCCCTACCCAGGATGTTGTACCTGGGACTTAACATTCACGCTGACTTGGGCTGATGACGGTTCATGATCAAAGGGTGATATGTGCCAAGCTATGTTTTAGGAAATAAATATGAAAAACAATCTTTAGATGAACTAGACTGAAGTGGGGAGACCTCTGCCATGGTCCAGGAATGAGGCAATGACAGTCTGAATCAAAGAGAGGGAGAAGAGGAAGAGAAAAGACAGAGTGAGATAATGTTATGGCCTGATGGAGACTATCAAACATGGCCTTCAGACTTCACTCAGAACGGCTGGAAGAATGAAAGGCTCACAGAAGACAGAGTCCAAAGTGTGGGCTGGCCAGTGACCCCAGGGGACTTGGACATGCCATGCAAACTTGCCAGACCGCAGTTTCTTTATCCACGAAAGCAAACTTGGCTGGGTAATCCCCGCTCCCCTTCCTGCATGCAGCTAGAAGGCATCCCAGTGTAGTGGGACGTCCGTGGCGCTGGAAGGAGACAAACCAAGTTTACAATTTTTAGCTCTTCCACAACCATTGCAGCTTGGACACATGCTTTAACCTTCCCGTGTCTCCATTTCTTTGGTTATAAAATGGAGAGAATGTTTTCTTGCAGAGGCTCTTTTAGGACTAAAGGGAAAATGTGAACTTAGCACGTTAAATAGGAAATACTCCCTTTCCCCAGCCCCTAGTGGTTCTATAATTCCAGGGTATGAGAAGCTCACTTCAGACATGACATGATGAAGAGAAGTGACGGCCTCCCTGTGGAGACGTATGTGGGGATTAGAGATGGGTTCAGGACTGACAGGTGGGCTTGACAAATAACCTATACAGATAGTTGTGTGAAATCCACAAAGAAAAGTGTGAAGTGAGGGGAACAGAGGGATCGGGTGCAAGAAGGGAGCGCAGGTGAGAGTACCCAGTGCAGCATCCCTCAGGACCATTGTAGCCCTTGCCATGTCCATGTACGCATAGTGTTTTTCCTCATTTTTTCATTGACTCAACTCACTTTTTTCTTACATAAAAATTTGGAAAGGGAACTTTTTAAAAAAAATCAGAGCACCACTATTGTCGCTTGCTATGATAATGGTAACAGTAAAAATAACTATTAAAAATGCCCATGTACTACCCCAAAATTGTCTCCCCAGCCATGCGAAGGACTCATTCCATACTTGGGGAAACACTGGGCTCAAGGGCTGTCCCTTGAAATGATCAGGCTTGGTCCATGTGGCTCTGGAAGGGAGAAGGAAGTCGGCAGGACTAAGCAGCGGGAACGAGAGGGAGGTGGATCTTGTCTCAAGAAAGAACTTCTAGATTTGGAGCTCCCCAAGAAGGAAGGGCTGTCTGTAGACAATGGAGGGACTAAGCCTCAGTTCAGAGAGAGTTAGAGCACAACTCCTCCGAGGTCCCTTTGATGACCAACAGCACTAGATGCCACGAGATGTCCTCACATTCATGAGTGAGAAGAGAACAAGGAAGTGCACGGATAAATGGGTGGGTGAATGGAGGAATGACTGAATGAGTGAGTGAATGGGTGGATGAATGGGTGGGTGAATGGAGGAATGAGTGAATGAGTGAGTGAATGGGTGGATAAATGGGTGGGTGGATGGAGGAATGACTGAATGAGTGAGTGAATGGGTGGATGAATGGGTGGGTGGATGGAGGAATGAGTGAATGAGTGAGTGAATGGGTGGATGAATGGGTGGGTGGATAGATGAATGGAGTCAGAGAAAGGCTATTTATCAAAGCAGGCATGAGTCCAGAGTACTGCAGGGCTTCTATTGGCTTAGCCAAACCTCCCTCCTCTCTCCTGCACCTGGGCTTACCCAGGCTAAGATTGCTCCAGGTCTGTGGCCCCACAAGAGGGACTGCCCCTGAGCAAGACCACCTGGCTCCAAGCACACCAGCTATACCAGGCTGGATGCCTCCTTGGCCTCCGTATGCCTTTCATCTCTGCTGCTCAGCTCTGCTTCCTGTGCTGAGACAGGCACAGGGCAGCATCTATCCAGGCTCCTTAAAACCAACAGGCAAGGAAATAAAATGCCCACCAGTGGCAGCCCGGACACCCTTACCATATGGTGTGGAGTCATCAGCACACATGTCAAATGCATGGAACAGGAGCCTCATTCCGGCAGCCAGGCTCCTCTGGCATGGGTTGCTGTGGAAGGGGACTGTCGCTGCCTAAGTGGCACAGGGTTAGTCTCTAAAGGAACACTTCCCCTCATCCCAGCCTCAGTGTCTGGTTTGTTTGCCCTCTTCAGTCTCCAATTCCTTCCTGGTGGTTCAGCTGGAAGGCTGCAGAAGACTAACAGGCTTTGTGGTGCACAGCAAGCATTCTAGCTGGAAGGGATATGGAGGCTCATCCGGTCCAAGGCTTTAGTTGTCCAGATGAAGACAGTAAGGCAAAAAGAGGGGGAAGGACCTGCTCAAGGCCACAGAACCAAACACTATCAGTAACGTGGTAATGATGCTTATTTACACACTCCATTTTTTAAAAAGAAGATTGCACGTATGCCTTTTCTGATCCACCATCCAGAACAGATGATTGCTCCATTATCTGGACTTGCACCTGTGTCTCCCAGCCCTGGTCTTGCTCCAACTCCCTTAGCCCTGGTCACTAATCCCCAAGATAGCAAGAGAGTTGGGTGGGTGAGGTGAGAGGGTCAGACTCCCAGAGAAAAAGAAGCTGAACCCCAGAACATCGAGTCACTTTCCCCAGGTCAGCCAGAGGTAGGTCTTTAGGGCTGACCATCAGGATGGTCATCTTCCCTCTCCAGGCACTTCCCTCTCCAGGCACTGAAGGCGCATCTGGAATCATGGTGGGCACCAGGACACCAGCAATGCAAAGAAACACACAGTCTCTGCTCCAAAGGAGCCCTCCATCCACTTCCTTTCTTGTAAGTAAGTGAATTTTTTTCCCAATAACTGCTCCTGGCCTCTCTGCTGACCACATGCCCCACAAAAGGGCTAACTCGTCTCTCCTCCAAATCAGGCTCTGCTCTGAAGCTGTCTGACACCCATACTGAAGGCAGATCTAATTTAAAAAGTGTTTGCTGCAAGCTTTAAACTGTCATAATTTTGGCTTTTTTTGTGGGTGTCTCCTTTCCCTTGTAAAAATGGGTCTGTTCTCTTTGCTGATCAGTACAATTATAATGATATAAAACAGAGTACAGTAAAAGCTGGGGACCTGCCCTTAAAAGGGAAGTTGTGGGAAAAGTGATTCACGGCCTTATCCTCTGGTGACCTTGGCAGGGGTGGGCTGAGCCTTGAGTTGGTTCTCCCAGATGAATATGAATGTTGTGGTAGGTGAGGGAATGGGAATCTTGGGGCCTGGAACACCAGGGCTCACAATGCCCAGGTGGTCCCTGCATTGAAGACTCTGCTGCAGAGCAATGCAATGGCAGCTGCCCCTCCACCTGCCTGTGGGACTCCTCCATTGCCATAACGCCAGGCAAATGAAGTAACTGGGCCTGAATCCCTCATACAGGCCAAACCCTTGACCCCTAGTTCTTGCTGCACACCAGGTCCTGTGTTTAACGCTTTATATAAATGATCTCACAACAACCCTGGGAGGTGGGTATAATCATTATTCTCATTTTACAGGGTTGGAACCAAGGTCGGCCTGGCACCAGGCTGGCGTTTTAACTATCACGTTCTACTGACCTCTCAGCACAGAGCACGTTTGGCTTGCTGGATTCCACATTGCCTCTTATGGTTTTTCTCCCTCTGGAAACGTAGCAGGGGCAATGAGCAAGCTGTGGCAGTAAGAGCATCATCCTGGAAGCTAGGAACCTTGGGTTCTAATTTCAGTTCCATCATTATCAAGCTGGGTGACCTTGGGTAGGCGACACAGCCTCTATGAGCCGGATTTTTCTCATCCATATAGTGAAGAGGTTGGAGTATATGAGTGGATCCCAAACTCCGGTTCTTCTACAACCACCTACAGATATTTTGGGGTACTTGTTAAAAATGCAGCCTCCTGGGTCCCCACTCCAGATCTGCTAAGTCAGAAGATCCTGGGGAGGACCTGGGGATCTTGATTTCTAACAAGCTCCCCATTTCTGAAAAGTACCAGGGCCTGGGAACTACTGACCGAAGCGCCCCCCACAGTTCCTTTCAGCTACAGGGTTCGCTGCTTCTCAAACATATCACCCTGCTCGTGGCCACCCATCAAGGAAGGGAGCTCCTTCTGCCTGCAGGGCAGGAAGTGCAAAGTGGGTGGGGAGAGGCAGAAGTTTTGCCTGAAGCCGCCCACAGAGGAGCCATGTGTGGCTGGGGTACTGGGACATGGAGTCAGCAGTGGGTGTGTTTCCCGGGTGGGAGGCTCAGGAATACAGGAGAAACAGAGTGAGGCCGGGGTGCTCAATGCCATCAGCCTGTGGGGACCGGGCTCCACGTGCCCAGCTTCCTGTTGAGGACTGCAGAGAACACAAAGGAAGGGCCTCCTATACCCCTGAGGGAAGGAGACCTCCATCTCCAGATCCTACAATGCCAGGAAGGAGTATACAATAAGCGGCACCTGAAGAACAGAGACCAGAGTGCTTGAGTTTATAGGGGACAGGAGAACGGAAGTGTTTACAGAGCACAGACTCTGGGCCAGCATTGGGTCTCATACATGCTTGGACCCCCGACAACCTCCCAGAGGAAGTCAGGGGTGGGCAGGTGGGGAGAGCAAACTCAAGGCAAGTGTGAGGGTGGATAGGTCTACAGTTTTCTGTAAACAGTCCTGGGAACTAGCTAAAACAATAGACTGGACCATGAATCAAGGTGGTATCTGGGTCACTTTCCCATGAACTAATTGCAGATCCTCAGGCAGCACATTGAGTGTCTCTGGATTCCAGTTAGAAATAAGAACACCTATCCTGCCAACTCATGAAATGAAATATAGCACAGCAGATCTATGGAAAGTTAAGATCGCTGCTTGTTATGGTCTGAATGTTTGTGATTCCCTCCCCCAAATTCCTATGTTGAAATCCTAACCCCCAAGGTGTCAGGAGGTGGGGCCTTCGGGAGGTGATTAGGTCATGAGGGCAAAAGTCCTCATGTATGAAATTAGGACCCTTATACAAGAGACCCAGGAGAGCTAGCTCACCCCTTCCACCATGTGAAGACACAGCAAAAAATACAGCCATCCATGAATGAGCCCTCACCAGACACCAAATCTGCTGGCACTTTGATCTTGGACTTCCCAACCTCCAGAACCATAAGAAATACATTTCCATGGTTTATAAGTCCCCACGAAATACCCCAGTTTATAGTATTTTGTTACAACATCCTGAACTGACTAAGGCACTGCTCAAATCTCAGGTCTTTGTATGCACAGCCTCCTCTCCTACTCCCCACCACAGTTGGACTGAACTCATGAGCTTGTGGAAACTACTCTTCCTCATCACCTAAGATGGGTGGAGCCAGGCATGGCTGGTGTCTTGGCCCATAGAATGTCATGAAGTACTTGGGAGTGAGCAGAGGGACTGGTATCTATCAAATATCTCCAAGCACCCCTTGCACATTTCTGAACTTAACATACAAAGCCATCTCCTGGACAAAAAAGAAGCACGGTACCATCCACCATGTGCGTCCTGCCTGCAGGCTATGAAGAGCTTTTGTGTGGGTGGATTTTCTTAACCTGAACCCTGGGAGGGAGGAAAGGGTATTATCATCCCCATGGAAAAGGCAAGGAAAGCAAGGCTTACCCCACTGGACTACGGTGGAGAGTGGGCTTATACCTAAGTTTTCTGACTCCAACCCCAGTGCTTGCCCCAGTGCTTTTCCCCCAGATCAACTTGGTGTGTGCCTGCTGAATAGATGTTAGGTTCCAGAATTCTCTCTGTTAGCTGAGGAGAGCACAGACTCCTTCCCAGTCAGTTTGTTACAGAATCCAGGCTGGCACTGGGTTGAACAGCGTCCTCCCTTCCCCAAATACATGTCTTTTCCAGACCTCAGGATGTGACCTTATTTGGAAATAGGGTCACTGCCAATTTAATTAGTTAAGATGAGGTCATCCTGGAGTTTGTGGGCCCCTAATCCAATATGTTGATGTCCTTATAAGAAGGGAAAACAGACACACACAAAGAGGGAAGCCATGTGACCACCAAGGCAAAGCTGAGTGATTAATGCATCTACAAACCAAGGAATGCCAAGGCTGTTGGCAAGACCAAAAGCGAAAAGAAAGGCATGGAACAGATTCTCCCCTAGAGAATGGCCCCACCAACTCCTTGATTTCAGACTTCTGGCTTCCAGGATACAAGAGTATACATTTTTGTTGTCTTAAGCCACTCTGTTCATGGTACTTTGTGACCGCATCCTTAAGTAACTAACACAAGGCCATGGCCTAAGATGCTCCCAGCTTCTCCTCTTTGCACAGAATCAGGGTGACAAGGCTTAGACACAGGCTAAACATCAGCATCAGCCTCTTGGCTTCCCGCTGTAAAGTCACTGCCCAGTGCAAGCAGAGAGCACCTCTGACTTTAATGAGCCCTCTTTCTTCTCTCATGCCTTTAAGGAAATGTCCAGCCAACGAGAAGGACATCTCAGTGGGTTGCAAGTTCAGTGGGACCATGAGTGTCAGAGCACAGATAAGTAAGTGGCAGGGAGATACATGCCTGGCCCCACAGTCTGGGGCTTCTACTATGTTGGCTCCTTTCAGAGTGAGCAAAGCTCCCTCCCTTTGAGGTGTCACACACTAGGGGCACACAGGGACTGGGAAGACAATATCCGTGCCTCAGGAAGGTGGCAGTCTAGGCAGGCAGGATTAATAGCCCCCCAAATAGAACTAAATACCAGGTGAGTGACATACAAAGCCAACACCACAGCTGGCTGGATCCACGAGTGAGGGCTTCCTGGAGAAGGCAGTGTAGGAACTTTCCACCAAAGAGAGGGCAGAAGAGAAGGTTGAAAGGCAGGGGAGGACCCAATGCCAGCAGGAGACAAGCTCATTCAAGCACAGTGCATTAGACCTGGTTAAAGCGGGCGTTTGCAGAGGAGGGATGGCACAGAGGGTGGGGACGTAGTGGGGGACCCTTCAGGGAAGGCTTCAAATGTCAGTGAAAAAAATTGGGGCTTGCTTCTGTAAGCAGTTTTGAACAGACAGTACATAAGTCAATCTTATGAAAGTAGTTTCCAGGTATAATTAAAACAGGTTTTCCATTTTTAAGCAAGTAGTAAGAGATAGCCTTTCCTTTGAAAGTGTTTCTCAGTTTGAAAGCTCTAAAGTGATAGACCGAGTGTTTGATCTGATAAGGAGTCACTAATATAGTATAAACATTCTAAAATCAATGGTATTTTACTTTTTAAAATATGCCTCATGGCCAGGCGCGGTGACTCCTGCCTGTAATCCCAGCACTTTGGGAGGCTGAGGTGGGCAGATCACTTGAGGTCAGGAGTTTGAGACCAGCCTGGCCATTATGGTAAAACTCCATCTCTACTAAAAATAAAATTAGGTGGGCGTGGTTTACCTGTCCGTAATTCCAGCTACTTGGGAGGCTGAGGCAGGAGAATCACTTCAACCTGGGAGGCGGAGGTTGCAGTGAGCTGAGATCATACCATTACACTCCAGCCTGGGTGACAAGAGTGAAACTCCATCTCAAAAAATAAAAAAAATTATGGCCGGGTGCAGTGGCTCACGTCTGTAATCCCAGCACTTTGGGAGGCCAAGGCAGGTGGATCACGAGGTCAGGAGATCGAGACCATCCTGGCTAACACGGTGAAACCCTGTCCCTGCTAAAAATACAAAAAATTAGCCGGGCGTGGTGGCAGGCACCCGTAGTCCCAGCTACTCGGGAGGCTGAGGCAGGAGAATGGTGTGAACCCAGGAGGTGGAGCTTGCAGTGAGCCGAGATTGCGCCACTGCACTCCAGCCTGGGCGACAGAGCAAGACTCTGTCTCAAAAAATAAAAAATAAAGAATAAAAAAAATTAAAAAAATAAAAAAGTAAAAATAAAGTAAAATAAAATATGCCTCACAAAGTGCTAGCCATTCTAGGCCCAGCTGAGATCCCACCTCTGCTGGGAAGGCTTCCTTGATTGTGTGGGTCAGTAGCGAGCCATTTCTTCCTTCTGGGAATTCTGGATCTTCACAGGCTATCCAGTGACACCCAGACTCTAGTCAAGATTTTATGGATCAGTACAAAAGCAAAAGAAATGTTAGGAATGGACACAGGGTTGCCAACTTTTTATTCTGCCAATAATATATTAAAAATAACAATGATCATTTGTTATCCTTTTCATTTCATAAAAGGTAGGAGAAGCAATACTAGAATAATGAGCAGTGGACAACCCCCACTGCCATCCCCATCCCCATCCCTGGCATGGACACAATGCACTCTTCCTATTTTTCTCCTCTAACTGCAGGCTGATAAACCTTCATTGCAGATTGGCACAGGTCGGCAGACTGGCACTGGGAAGCAAAGGTCCTTCCCACTCTCTAGCTCATTACATCCTTTGTATGTCCTTCCTACTAAGGCATTCTTTGGTCTGGCACCCAACCCAATCAACCCATCTGTGGAAGATGGCAAAAATGGCCACAATATTTTGCAGCTCTTCTTTTCCAGAATCAGAGTCTATTTCCTCATCTCTTCAATCTGAGCTGACTTTGTCACTCGCTTTGACCAAAAGAATATTGTGGAAGTAATACTGTGCAACAGCTAAGCCTAGGGCACGTGAGGTCTTGCAGCTTCTCCTCTCACACTGGGAACCTTTCTTCCATCACACATACAAGCCAAGATAGTGTGCTAAAGAATGAGAGGCCATGTGGAAAGAGGACTCCCAGCCATCCCAGCCATCCCAGCCATCCCGGCCAAGGCCACTATGAGCCACCTAGCTCTAGCAATGCACCAGCTGACCGCAGACACTTGATCACCAAACCAAGATCAGGGGAGCCCTGCTAGGTCCCGAAGAACTGCTCAACTGAGCCAATCCAGATTACCAACCTGCAGAAATGTGAGTCAATAACTGGTTGTTGTTTAAAGCCACTAAGTATCAGGGTAGTTTGTTACGCAGCACAAGCTAACTGATATGCCACCTTTCTGACCACAATTTTCATGGGCATCCTAAAGTCTTCTATTGCCTTTCAGATACAGTTTGGGCTTTCCTATCTCTAAGAATTTACCTAAATTATTCCCCCCAGGCCTGAAATATCTACTGCCTGTATCCTTAGATTTGACTCGTTCTTACAGACCCAGCACTCACTGTCTATGCCACTCCCCTGGCCCTTAATCATGTACTAGTCACCTTGTGGCATCTCTCACACACTGTTGTCAATTATTTCTGATAACATGAACTTCAGATGGGTTTATTACCTTCTCAATTAGATTGCCAGTCCTTCATGGCAAAGGTGTGCATCATATTTAGATCCCCCAGTTTTTAACCCAGTATTTGGGTTTATTACCTTCTCAATTAGATTGCCAGTCCTTCATGGCAAAGGTGTGTATCATATTTAGATCCCCCAGTTTTTAACCCAGTATTTGGGTTTATTACCTTCTCAATTAGATTGCCAGTCCTTCATGGCAAAGGTGTGTATCATATTTAGATGCCCCAGTTTTTAACCCAGTATTTTGCACAGGGTGGGCATATGCATTGCTCATTGATTGATGAGATTTGGAAATGCAGTGGGCATATGAAAATAACCGTGCTGGGTTGGTTCTCAGCAATGTTCTCTGCCCCCGGCTCTGAGCAAGATCCTACCCTCTCATGCTTTTCCATGAGGACTGGGCTCATTTCTCAGTCCCACCACAAATGCTTTAGAGAACATGAGGAACATGATCATCTGTTCCCCCTACAAGAATACCACAAAATCCAGAGAGGCACACCCAAACCAAAGCAAGGAAGACCCCTCCGGCCAAATTATTACTTGACTTCCCAAGTCTCCTGGGGCTTTCTAAAACCTTCTGGAAACTTTTTCTTCTCATTCCTGTGACCTTTCATTTGTCCCAGGCATTGGCATTGGATAATCCAGGCTTCCCGTACTTTTCCGCTTTCAGTAAAGTCTTTAAAGTGAACTACAAAGCTTTGAGGGGAAAATAGATAAAAAGCTTAGCATTGCAAATGAGGAGAGCATTAAGTCCAGGCTGCGAATGAGGTAAGTGCATTTAAAGCCAGACCTCTAAAGACTGGCTGCAAAAGGTTAAATTGCAAAGGTAAGGACCAGGGTTCCCTGCTCTCATGGTTTCATCCTTTGGTTCAGTTTTCTCAAATGGCCAATAAGAAATCAGCAACATGTGACCTGCTGTTGTCCCAATTATTTCTTATAATCTCGATAATTTTATTTTCCAATAGCCAAATAACAAATTCTATGTTATAAATTTAAGAAAACTCTGAGACAACCACCCAAAAAACAGGAAAAGGAAAAGGAGCAATATTCCACTTCCTTGAAGCTGCTGTTGCTAACGGTTTCACTTATATGATTAATCTATTTCCTTTGTGGGTGTGTATTTTTCTAAAATTGCGATTCTACTATTCATATCATTTTATATTCTCTATTTTTGCTTAACAACAGATTTTAAACATTTAATACATTATCGCATTTTGTCTACAATATCATTTCCAATAACCTTATAGCATTCTAGTAGCAGGAATAGCTGTACTATAATTTATTTAACCAATTCTCTGCTTTTGGTGTGTTAGGTTTCCATGCCACCTAGCAAAGATTCGGGGCCTCTCCCTCTCTGGGGAGTGTGACAACCAGGGCCTGCATTAGCCCCAGGGCTGCCTCATGCCATGCTTCAGTCCCTGACCAGACCTCTGGACTCTTCTTCCCTCCCACGGCGCAATCGCCCAGGTGAGTCCAGTGGTCCCCATGTCCTCCTCCAGGTGCAGAGGAGCTACTGTTGGCCAGTAGAGGACCATAGCCCTGTGACACTGCAGACAAGGACCTGGCCTTGTCATGGTGTGAGGATTCTCCCCGCTTCCTGGCCTTTATCAGCACCCATGCCCATGGCCTCTGCCAGCTCGGTCTCTGGGAGAGAGGCTTTCCCCAATTTCCTCCTCACCCTCCCACAGGACACAGTACCTGGAACAGACTTTGCCAGTTCACAGTGGAATTGGGAGAGGGAGGCAGGCAGAGGGGTCCCGGAGCTGCTGAAGCTCTTGGAGAAGTGAGTTTCTGCACTGTCGATGCTCTGGGCCTCACTCTCGGCATAGCCCAAGCACTTACCCCCAACCCACATGTGAAAGAAAGCCCTGTTGCAGGCCTGGGCTTTCTGCAGTGTCCCATTGCTCTCCATCTCCTGTCCCTGAGACAACATTCAGTTGACATATTTTTAGCCAAGACACCAAACATCCAAGAAAGAAGGGAATCTGTCTCACACTGGGTGAAAATAACCATGTCCTCACGCACGCTCCTCCACATCTCCTGTGGTTTCTCTCACCTTCTCCCCATCTTCCCTCCCTCCTCCTTGACTTTGCCTCTCCTCTCTGCCTCTTCTCGCTTGCTTTTTCTTTCTGCCTCTTCTGTGGCCCTCTCAGATCGCCGCTCTCCACCTGAGGATGGGCAGCTGAGTACATTCTGAGGGCATTCACTGAGTCACATAGGAATTTGGCTAATTGAGGTCTTTCCTGCAAATTGCTGAAAATGTGTGCAGACCCACTGAAAAGGGAAAAACACAGAGCTACGAGCCTCAGCTTGTGGTGCTGAAGACGCCATTAATGAGGCCTCAGACCTTGTTATACAGAGATTGGGGGACATTTCCTGACCCGTATAGAACCACATAATGAGTGTGGGTTACTGAAGCAACACTGACATTGCAGGCAGCCTCTCTGGAGAGGAGGGGAGGGGGAGCGGGAGGGAGCACGAGCTTGTCCATTCACCCACCTGCCACGAGCCCACAGTACAGCAATGGCATAACAAGCACCCTGCACCTGCCACTGACTTTACCAGATGATCTGAGGTTAAGGAGGGGAGCATTTCAGCTCCCCAGCCAATACTCTCTCAGTGCTAGATGGAGAAAACATCTCTTTAAACATCATCTTTATTCTTCTCATGACCTTGCCTGCTGCTTCTGACCTGTGGATATAAATCCTAAGGTAGACACAGTGCAATAAATTCTGGGGTCACATACAGACCTTGGGGCCAGTTTTGGAGAAGAGTCCCAGTTATGCCATTTACTTGCTGGGTGTAACTACTATACTACTACCACCACTGTTAATTGCTACCTCCGCCACCTCTACCACTCACTCTATCAACTCATTTTATTACATGTGATCTCTATTCCAACGAGTGTCCCAAGCAGCTTGCATGAATCATTTCATTTAAGCCTCGAAACATCATTATGATGTAAGTATATTACCCCATCCTACTGATGAGGATACTGAGACACTGAGAGATGAACTTGACCAAACCACACATATTGTGAGAGCTACAGGCAAGTGCTTGAACCCAGGCAGTCCAAGTCCAGAGTACCCTTTACTTGGCCTTTACTTAGCTTTAATTTCTTCATCTATAACATGAAGATGATGAAAATAAAGCCAGAGTCATGTGACTGTGGCCACATAGGTGCAAGTGCTCTGTCAACTGTAGAATGCACTATGAGAATAGTAGCTGACATCTGCCCCCAAGTGCAGCTTCACTCTGGAGCAGAGAGGGCCCTCTCACCAAGTTATCACAGGATCACACGATTCTAAGGTTGGAAGGGAGCTCACATGTTATCTTGCACAGTCCTCCAGTAGATGGAGGGAGTGGGGAATTGTGCTAGATGACATCGGAGCTCCCTTCCAAGCTAATCCTCGATGGAGAATGAGATTCGAATCATGAAATTGAAAGAGAACTTACAGGTATCTCGGTCCAACGTCAGAGAGGAGAAACGATCCCACTCAGATGACAGGAAGCTAGGAGCGGAGCTGGACTGAAACCCACACCCTGTCCTGGCCAGTGTTCGTTCCGTGCCAGCAGGGAGTGCTGCCTCTCCCTCACTTGCCCCACTGGCCACTGCAGTTATCCCATTGCCAGGGCTTTGCTTGCTGAGCCACAACACAACTGCAGAACCGTCCTCAACACGGCACGCCAGCAGCTGCTGCCAGTCAGCAGTGACACATAAGAGTTAGCACTCAGGCCGGGCACGGTGGCTCAAGCCTGTAATCCCAGCACTTTGGGAGGCCGAGACGGGCGGATCACGAGGTCAGCAGATCGAGACCATCCTGGCTAACACGGTGAAACCCCGTCTCTACTAAAAAATACAAAAAACCAGGCGGGCGAGGTGGCGGGCGCCTGTAGTCCCAGCTACTCAGGAGGCTGAGGCAGGAGAAGGACATGAACCCGGGAGGCGGAGCTTGCAGTGAGCTGAGATCCCACCACTGCACTCCAGCCCGGGCGACAGAGCGAGACTCCATCTCAAAAAAAAAAAAAAAAAAAAAAAAAAAAAAAAAGAGTTAGCACTCAAACAAGGGCACTTTAGAGAGATAAAGAGCGCAACCATTAATAATTTTGTGGGAGACACAGGTAATTACGCTGGGGTTATCTCAGATGACCTGGAAAAAATGGCCATTCTATGGTATTTCAATGAGCCTCCCAAGGCATCCAGGATACACCCAAGACCCTGTGGCGCAGAAAAGTTCTTAAACTGACTTGAAAGAAGGCTTGTTGGGATCATCTTCCTACAGATGGCTGGGGAGGCACCAAATGGAAAGAAGGGAAATTCAATTGGTAAAAAAGGACAAAGGCTCAGCTTGGTTCATAGACTTCTCTGCAGAAATGACTCTGCCCTACGTGGATTACTTTCCCTCCATTCCGCTGGCCCGTAACAGCTCATTACCTTCCTAGCTAAAAGCCATGTATGTCTGCTGACGCTCCCACTCTTTCCTCCTCCTCTTTCTCCTCCTATATTGAATAATTGTTTCTATGGTAGTTTAATTAGCCAGCTATGAATGTGTTCAGGCATCTCATGGAGGAAGAATACTTTGTTTACTTTTTGGTAATTGAATGGGCTGCATCTGGTTTCTATTTTGGGAGATTTATGGGTATTTTCTGTTTCTAGATTGCAAAATTGAAAAATTAAAGTCTAACCAAGTATTAGTAGATTTCCCTGAGTGGAGGAACAGAGAAAGGTATTTCATTCATTGCAGGTTCTCCATGTCCTAGAGTGGCCATGACAAGAGACAGAGAATTATGATGCTCATTTTTTTTTTTTTTTTTTTTTTGAGATGGAGCCTTGCTCTGTCGCCCAGGCTGCAGTGCAGTGGCATGATCTTGGCTCACTGCAACCTCTGCCTCCCAGGTTCAAGCAACTCCCCTGCGTCAGCCCCCCAAGTAGCTGGGACTACAGGTGCGCACCACCACGCCCAGCTAATTTTTTGTATTTTGGTAGAGACAGGGTTTCACCATGTTGGCCAGGATGGTCTTGATCTCCTAACCTCATGATCTGCCTGCTTCAGCCTCCCAAAGTGCTGTGATTACAGGCGTGAGCCACCGCACCTCGCCAGAATTGTGATATTCTTACAGACCCAAGAGAAGAGAGGAAAGGAAGTTAGCAGGCTGACCTGACAGAACACTTACATTGTAGTGAAATAGAATTAAACTGTCCTACTACTCTAGTTGGGCTAAGTTGACCTCTTCCTTCTCAGATCTGGGAAGTTCCTCTAAGATAACTCTCTTTCCCACGGTGAATCCCATTCGTCCCTCACAAAAGAATTGAGGCAGATTTAATTAACAGTATGAAACTTCAAGCGTGCAACGTTCTAACCAGGCATTGCCTCATTGACTCTAGTTTGCTTCAGACATTGACTGAGTCTTGCTTTTCCCTTGCCCTTCAGTGTTCTATGAAACAAGGTTTTCAGAAGTTATATGTGAGGTTAATTGGGCAGATTATCCTAGCAAAAGAGTTGCAAACCCAGTTAACACAAGAAAATTACAATCATCACATGTTTTATATATTTTTAAGTTCCCTATATTTTTTTTTTTTTTTTTTTTTTTTTTTTTTTTTTTGCTAAGCTTTAAATATTCTGCACGTTTGGGTTGGAAGTGTGAGAAAAACAATCTAAAAATTTTACGTAAGAGCAAATGAAACTGTCTTCTTGACACTGACGGAGACTTCAACTTTGTTAGTCACTAATAGTTTACCTTCTTAGTTATTACAGCCATTTTAAAATTTAATTCACAGGATCTGACTAAAATAAAGGTGCGGGCCGGGCGCGGTGGCTCAAGCCTGTAATCCCAGCACTTTGGGAGGCCGAGACGGGCGGATCACGAGGTCAGGAGATCGAGACCATCCTGGCTAACACGGTGAAACCCCATCTCTACTAAAAAAAAAAACTACAAAAAACTAGCCGGGCGAGGTGGTGGCGCCTGTAGTCCCAGCTACCCGGGAGGCTGAGGCAGGAGAATGGCGTGAACCCGGGAGGCGGAGCTTGCAGTGAGCTGAGATCCGGCCACAGCACTCCAACCTGGGTGACAGAGCAAGACTCCATCTCAAAACAAACAAACAAACAAACAAACAAAAACAAATAAAGGTGCATTTCCTACCATTAGGAGAGATAAAGGCACTAAGGTTTCAGAGCACCCACAAGGACATTCGGGGCTCCAGAACCGCACACAGAGCTTCGAAAAAAAACCCCATTCCATCCTCACAGTGATCGTGAGAAATAGGTGTATTCCTCCAGATATGGAAGCCAGGTGAGAGGGACTGAGCGACGCAAGGCGCAAAGCCAGGGCTGGAATCCTGCTCTGATCCCTACCCAGGTCCTGGCTCTGCCCAGCACGCTGGGCTGCTGTTGGATGCCCACCACGTTTTACCTGCCTATTCCAAATGTGTCTGAGTTCCTACAGATGTTCCAGAGACCTTGCTTAGAGAGATACTATGGACAAATGCAAAATCCCTTTTGTTCTTCACTCAGAGGATGCAATCAACGAAAGAGACTAGGTTAATTTAATAACAGCATCACTCTCCTTCCACCTTGGCCCCCCACACACCTGCTTCAGGACTGAGATGACCAGTTACAACATGCAGGGAGAGAAGCCAGTGGGAGGACACAGGTCCGAGACAAGAAGCCTTTCCTTTATCAGGATGGCAGCTCTGTCTAATGAAGATGTGCCCCAGACAACCACACCATCCCTCCCACCGCCTCAGCAGGGGTGAAAGCCTGGTGGCATCTCCCTGGTCTAATCTCTCACTTGAATTAACAGTGGCAGCTGGCCGGAACGCAACTTCCGAGGGTGGAGGGAAAGAGGAGGGAGGCTTAGGTAGTGGGAGTGGCTGCATGTCCCTGTTGGCTCTGTAGCTCTTTATTACCTGGTATTCCCTCCCTGTTGAATGCTCCCTCCCGCTCCATACACACACACACCATTTTGCCTAAGTCTGATTACCCTGTCTGGCTGCGTTGTCCTGACATTCAAAGGGGTGGGGCCATGGCCAAAGTGACCCCATTATGAAAAGCTTGGCAGGGCCCAGAGCAAGGCTGAAAGTGTAATGTGGGCCAAACTGGAGATGGGTGGCAGGGATACAGAGATGGTGTGGAAGTGACCCTAGCACAGAGCAGGTGATGGGCCCTGGCACCCACGGTGACACAAGTATGATGCCCCCACTCAGCCTCAGCATTGGCTGCCCTCTCTCCCACATGGTTGAGGTTGGATTGCAGAGTCAAAATCTCTTCGGAGGAGAGGCAACATACACCCTTGAGAATTCTCTTCTCTTCTTTATTGCTGCAACCACTATTCCTCAAGGGCTTACTGTGTGTGAAGGAAGGGTGTGTGCCCCTGTCTAGAGGGGCTGTTCTTTGAATCCCCAAATCAGGACACGGAGATGGACAAGTCTCAATTTATTTGGAACATTCTGGACTGCAGGGCCCCTACTTACGCCCTAACGAGTCTAATTTGATGTGACACATGATTCATGGTAGATCTGGGATGATAGAAAGAAAGGGAACTGGCATGGTGGTGCTATAGTTTGGATATCTGTTCCTTAAATATCATGTTGAAAGGTCATCCCCAATGTTGGGGGACTGGAGGCGGGCCTGGTGGGGGTGTTCGGGCCATGGGGATGGATCCCTCATGTCTTGGTGCTGTCCTTGGGATAGTGAGTTCTCATGAGATCTAGTTGTTTACAAGTGTGTGACACCTCCTCCCTCCCTCTCTCTTGCTCCCCATCTTGCCATGTGACATTCCTGCTCCCCCTTCACCTTCTGCCATGATTGGAAGCTTCCTGAGGCCTCACCAGAAGCTGATGCTGGTGCTGAGTTTCCTTTACAACCTGCAGAACTGTGAGCCAAATAAACCTCTTTTCATATAAATTACGCAGCCTCAGGTATTTCTTTACAGCAACGCAACAATGGCCTAATGTAGGCGGAGAGGCCTAGGGTTGGGGGAAGACGTCATGCCCCTGAGGGCCTCCGTTTTCTAATCTGTAAAGTGAACACCCCATCCCTTTGCTCCCCCCTAGTGTCTATTTTATGATGTAAAATCACATACAGTGCTGCATGTACACATTTGCTTGTATGTTTCCATAGGGGTCTGTAGCTTCCAACAGACCACAAGGGGCCCTGTGACCCCAGGAGGTGAAGAACCCCTCAGCTCCCAATCCCCTCTACAGGCAGTGGAGCTGGGGGTCAGCGTGCTCCCACTGGGGAGTCAGCATGGGCTGCATCTGAGGCTAAAGCTGGTTAGTGTCAGGTTGTAGGCCCCCACCTCCCTAGAGGTTCCACTGGCCAGCTGTCCAGGGGTGTCAGCTCCCTGCGGGCAAAGGTGAGTCCCACTGATCAGGATTGCCTGGGCACTCTTTGAAACTCATTTTACTTGCTGGAGGAGGACCCTGGGCCCTTCCTGGGATGATGCTGTCCTTGGGGTGCATAACTGGAACATTACACAAGAGCCTTTTCCTCCTCTTCCTGCCCTCCTCCTCCTCTCTCTCCTTACCCAAACACTGATCTCCTCCACACAGCTCTGGCCTAACTGAGCAATAGTCTGCTGTAGGCAAGGCTTGTTTTACAGGCTCTTCACCTGCCCTCATCAGGCCCCCACCTCTGCCAGGTTCCCTCCCTCTACTAAAACCTGCTCTCAGGACAGATCTGATGTTAGTCATTCACACCTTACTGCACGATCCAAAGGCAGAGGTCGCTCTCCTTGGAGCATCTGAACTTGCACATGTTGTGTTTATAGCCATCTGAAATGTGGGAGACCCCATCCAAAGGCAAAAGTGGTGGGAGTTGGGGAGCACTGTGGGGCAGCAGAGGTTCCAAAATGAAAGGCCGCCCTGAGCCCAGGAGAAGCCAGCCTGAGAGATTCCAGCTGTAATGCTAGGGTTCTGTCTATGCAGCTGAGTGAGCTGAGGCAGAAGGTCAGACAGGGACCCAGAAGCAGAGAGGGAACAGCCCCCTCATCCCGTGGGAAAGAATTACTTAAGTAAGGTCAACTTCCTCTGCTTGATGTAAGCCCAGTAACGGCAGGAACTGTGTCTGGTTTTGGTCTCCGCTGAAGTCCATGGTGAGCCCAGCACCTGTACCTGGGAGGTTCCGCACAGGTATTTGCTGAATATGCAGCTAGAAGAATGTCTGCTCTGGGACACCCCGCTTGCCATTCCTGTGTCAACCTTTACTGCTACAGGTGGGAGGGGTAGCCACCTGTAGTGGGGAATTGGAGCACAGTGAAAAGTCTCCTGCCCAAAAATCTCTCTCTGGTTTCCAAAACTGTCAGCATTCACACCACTCACTGCTCAAGGGCCTTTTCAAGGAGACGAGATTTTTAACTGAATGAGAACGTTCTGCTACATGGGAGGGATGATACATTAGCACAGATTAGTGTTTCTGATTAACAGCATCATTACCTCTTCCTTGTCATCCGCCTGGACCACCTTGCAGCCAGTCACATGCCACCAGACAGACTGCAGCACATACACAGGGCCCCTTGATCCAACAGGCCGGGCAGAGGTTCTCGGCGCGTACCTCCTGGGGAACAAAGTGCCTGGGCCGTATCCTGAGAGACAAGGTTAACAGGGGCCAGGGAAGGGCCCCAGGCATCAGCATTTTTTAAAAGCACCCCACAAGCACCATCAGCCAGAGTTGAGATCCCCCGAACCCGTTGTGGGTGTCTACAGCACCACCGTGCAGGCCCACGAGATGAATGACTGCAAGTGGATCACAGCTGCTGGAAGCAGATCATTACAGGACATCACCAGGCAGGAGCCACAGGTATAACGGGCATCACAGAATATGGGCTAGCTACAAGGAGGCCCCACTCACGGAAGGGGCCACTTTTAGGAAAAGGCCTTCTACATCAGCATGACATGAGCTAGGTCTGATTTCACCATTGGACCAAAGTGACATCCTTGCCAGAGGGCCAGACGCTCCACATTTTACAGAAGTGACCACAACAGCACAGTTGACCCATTGCAAGCATGTTTAAGAGATGTGTGTACAGACTAAGACTTTTCAAAACAGGAAGAGGCAGTCACTAACCTCTAAAGGACTGGCTGGGATGAAAAGCCAAGTAGCATGAGGAATGTGAACACATCGGATGTGGAGCTGGAAGAGCTGGGTTCGAATCCAGCCTCTGCTTCTTGCTGGCTGTGTGAACTCTGGCCAGTCCCCTAGCCTCTCTGATTCTTAGAGTCCTCGTTTGTAAAGGGTCCTTTTCAAAGGGTTGTGATGAAAAGGAAGTGAAGTCGTGTCTGAGGCCATGACTTCCACAGTCAGTGCCAAGTGAAAATTAACTCCTCTTCTCCTGCTCCTGATGGAGACATTCCCTGGCATGGTGGGTGGAGGGCCAATTGCCACCACAGGGCTCCTGCCTTGTACATAGTACTGCAGGCTCAGAGCGTGGGGGTTGAGCCCAGTCTCTGGAGACAGACTGCTTGGTTTTGGAGTCATGTGCTGCCACTTACTAGTGATTTGACTTGGGGCAAATCCGTACGCATTGTGCCTTAGTTTCCCCTTTATAAAATGGAGATGGTAGCAGCTACCCCATGGGGTTAAAGCATAAATATTACAATCATCCCCCACTCCTTCCTTCCTTTTTTTCTTCCTCCCTGCCCCTCTCTCTTCCTCCCTCCCTCCTTCCCTCCTTCCTTTTCTTCCCCAACTCCTTCCATTCCTTTCTTCCTTTCCAGTGGAGCATCTCCAACATGCCTGATACTTTCCAAGCCCATGAAATAGAGTGGGGAACAAGAGAAGAAAGAGAACGTGAGCCATAAAGGAAGGGTGCTGTCATGAAGCACGCATGCAGGTGGGAAGGACGGTAAATGAGTGAACGAATAAGACTTTTCTAAAATAGCAATGAACTGTCAAAGGAAAACAACCAGGACTGAGGGAGGCCTCTCTGAGAAGGAGGCACTGGAGCTGGGACCTGCAGGGCAAGAAGGGGCCGGCTTGAGGGTGTGAAGAGGTCCTGCCCCCATACCCTCACCTCAGCGAAGCCCAAAACCTGGGCTACTCTGAGAGCACAGAAAGGGAAAGGGAGAGGAAGGAGCAGGAAGAGAAGCCTGCAGTCAGCACTGAGAGTCACCCAGCACATCAAAGAAGGGTGGCCAGGAAGCAGGGCAAAGGGTACCAAAGAAGAGCTGGCCCTCTGGGAAGGGGCAGGTTAATCACACTTGGAGGAGAGGAAGGTAGGCAAAGAGAGAAGCAAAGAGGGAGAGGGGCTGGGGGAAAAGGCGACCATGGCAGGGACTCCTGCATTAGCTGCTCCATGAGAGCTGCCAAGCTCAGCTCTGGCCACATCAAGCAGGAAGGCCCTGCACACATAGAGCTGTAACTGCCACTGATGGCCACCACTGCCCAGTCCTTGCCTCCTCAGTGCCTCTGCTTGATCAAATCGGAGGACAGGGGCAGCCACAGAGTGCGTCACTGTTTCTATTTCTTCCTCTTGGGATGGTGTTGTTTATTCCTGCTGCCGGTACTGTTTTTTATTTTCATTTTCTGTGGCCTTGGAGAAAATACACAAAGTATTTCCACTTGGAAGAAAAGCTGGATAATTCCTTTTCATGATCACAGCTCAGGACACCAGCTTGCTGCCATGGGGCACTACAGGGGGACTGTGCGGCCTTCACGAGAGGCTTGGGAGTCTATACCGGCCAGACTCCAGTTTGGAAATGTAGGTAGAAAAGCGTGGATGTGGCTCATAGGACAACAGGCGAATGGGTGAGCGTACTTCCAGTGGAGGAAACGAGGTGAGAGAGAAAAAAGACTAGCAAAAATTACTAGAGAGGAACATTTAAAAATACAAAGGAGAATAAAAAGGCAAACAGGAAGATAAAACATGCAAAAGCAAGACAGAAAAGTGCAACCTCTAGGTGAGCCCAGTCGCCACCCTGACGGAACCTGGGTTCAGGTCCCACACTCGCATGTCCCAGAGGTATCTGCCGCCAGAAGAGAGTGCGTGCCTGCGGAACAGGAGCCCGCACACAGACCGTGTCGGACCGTGTCGGGTGCCTTGGAGAAGAGAGCCTGCTGGGCATGACTCATCCCTGACTCCAGGAGGAGGCAAGCAGTTTTGGGTCCCCTGGGAAAAGAACTGGGTCTTAGTATTCCTTCTTGGGAGAAACAAAGCCCATGATCCCAGCACCGCTGTCCCACTGAAGCCAGGGTCTCCCCGGCAGACACCTGACTGCCCTCTGGCTAGAAGTGAATCTCCAGCTCGGTGCTGCCCACATTCAGTAAGGGGTACAAAACACTTGGGAAACACTGGGTTAAGCAAAGTCAAAAGGTTTCTTTGCTATAGGACTTCTCAGAGGCTTTAATGAGCCGGTATGCCCTGTGACACTCAAACAGGGGTAGGGGCTGCAGTGTGCTGACACCCGGAACACAGAACCCTTTCATTTTCTTAAAATCTCAGAAGAGCTGTTGACATCTCAAAGGACGCTGCCCTTCCTTTGAGACTGGTAGGTGGGAAGCGCGACCTAGGCATAAGGACACCAGCGGAACTTGGTTCCTATCCAAGCCTCCCAGGTCCTTCCCTTCCCTTCTGTTCCCACTAAGCACAGGCAACCAAATCCGGCCATCCACGGGACGCTGCTGTCTTCCCCATAGCTTATGTACGACTTCACCGTTTGATCATCTCAGTAAAATTCCCATTCCCAAATTCTGAGCCACAAAAGGAATGGGAAGCTGTATTGCATAAGTGCTAGTCCTTTTAAAAGAAATATTGAAAATGATGGGCCCCGGTGGAGTGAGGAGAATAAAGAGACAGGCAGCTATGCCCTGAGTGACTGCCATGTGTAGACAGTAAATCAAGGGACACTCGGAACACGGGTGACTAGTGTCATCCCCATCTTACAGAAAAGGAAACTAAAACTCAGAGAGATGACGCCGCTTATCCCAGGTCCCACGGCTGGCAAATGATGGAGATGGGATGGGACTTGGGCCAGTCTTACTCTGAATCCCACCCTCTCTGCACTGCCTAATGTTGCATCCCTGCTGTACAAGGCACTGGTTTGAGTTTTGGGGGCAGCCTTGGGTGGGGGGGGGTGATTTAAAAACTCATCAGATGGTCTCAGCTTTTAAGGAGCTTATAGTCTAGCAGGAGAGGAAAACTCCTGTTCCCTAACTCCTGTTCCTCTTCCCTGGGGAAGAAGAAGAGGAGCTCACCTCTAGTTCGGGAAGCGGAGGCATTTGAGCTGGGCCTTAAAGGACAGAAGGGTTCCAATGGTCTAAATGGCAGTGAAGGGCCTTCTCCGTGGAAGGACTATGATGAGCAAAGATGCAGATGGGAAAGGTCAGGTTGGCTTTGGGGACCCGTGTGTCTCACATGAGGTTATGGAGGGACGGCAGGACTTGAGCGAGATGGTAGGACGGCGGCCAGATCCAGCCAGAGCAGCTGTGAAACCTCAAACACAGCAGTTTTGCAGCAGGATGGTAGGAGGTTTTGGGATAGCGGGCTTTGGAACAGCATGTCGCTGCATTTTATCAGAGCTCTGTTGACACATGTCTGGTCCAATAAATTAACATTTCCATCTCAGCTGACTTCATTTGGCAGGAGCAATAAATTCACATGGCAATTCAAACTGAGAAGGGGAAGAGTATGTGGGGGAGGAGGGGGTACAGGGATAGGATAGAGGGTAGAGTCATTCACACTTTATCAAATTGCTTTCATTTGTTCATGCAGTCATTCAAAAAGCACTGGGTAGGCTGCGCGCAGTGGCTCACGCCTGTAATCCCAGCATTTTGGGAGGCCGAGGCAGGTGGATCACCTGAGGTCAGGAGTTCAAGACCAGCCTGGTCAATATGGTGAAACCACGTCTTTAGTAAAAATACAAAAATTAGCTAGGCGTGGTGGCACACACCTGTAGTCCCAGATACTTGGGAGGCTGAGGCAGGAGAATCACTTGAACCTGGGAGGCGGAGGTTGCAGTGAGCTGAGATTGCGCCACTGCACTCCAGCCTGGGTGACAGAGTGAGACTCCTTCTCAAAAACACAAAAAAGCATTGGGTGGGCCCAAGAAGCAGCTTATTTTATGAGTGTATCTTTCTAGCAGCCAATTCACTTATATCATAAATTTTACCTATATTTTGAATTGTTAGGCTTGGACAGAGTTTCATGCTTTTCAGCGTCTTTTCTCAGTGTGCCCTTGTGTTATTTATTCCACAATTCTGTCCCGTAGAGTAGGTTCTCTGCTACGTACTCAACACGAGAGAAACCTACATTCGGACACGTTTATTCCTCCAGCACAGCCCCTTCCTCCTGATTTCAAGAGTTTGAAAACTCAGCAAATCCATTGTATAGGCATCTCTGAAATATCTATGTATTTACATATTGATCAACATATTTATTCTCTGGTTCAAAAAAAAGTGAGATGATTTATTGAGCACTTACTATGAAGTGGAGGTGACTGAATTATATTGAATTAATGACAGAGACAAAGCAAGCTTACTCACTCGCAGCTCAATGCACTTTCTCCCGAGCCCTAAAGCAAAGCATACAGTGTAAGCCTCTGGCCACAGGTGCACCTGTCTCACTGCTGGGCTCCCGGGTCTTACGTGTCTCCTATCTCCTGGAGACCATGGTTTAAGCTGCCAGGTCTGCTGCACACCGCCCCTTACCCCCATGATCTCAAAAGATCCAGGGAGGGCCTAAAGAGCATTTAATGGAGTTCAAAGCCACAAACGTCACTCCCTGACCCGTTTCTCTAAGAAGCCAGGTCCGATGTTATCAAGGCACACAGAGGAGGCCTCTCCAGTGTGTGTTCTGCAGAAGGACGGCCTTGCCAGCAGTGGCTGCAGGGGGGCCTGTGCGGTGTCCTAGGCGTCCTGCAGCGGGGCTGGGGCTGTGACGAGGGAAGGGAGGGATCACTACCTGCAGGGCTGCTCTTCCTGAGGGACCTCCACAGCCACAGGGGTAATGAGCTAAGGGCAGTGGAGAGGCAGGTGGGCATGCGGGGCAGGGGGGCCTTGGGCGTGGGGAGCCAGGGCCTAACTTGAGCAAGAAGACAGCTCTGGGGCCCAGAAAGGCTCTTCCTGGCTCCACAGGACGGCTCAGAGGGACGGCCAGGAGGGAGAGGCTATCTAAGTCAAAGGCCTTCTCCTTTCATGGCCCCTGTGCCTCTGACTTCTCTCCCCAAATGAAAGGAAGCAGACACCTGCAGTTCCTTTGGGGCAGAGCTTCAGAAGGACAGGGCAGCTTTCTGCCTCCAGCCCAGCAATCCTGAGGATGGGGGAGGAGCCTCAGGGTGGACAGACAGCAGCGCTGGGCTAATCCCCGGCACACACCTGAGGATCTGCAATCTTCTTTTCACTGGATTCATCTCAGCAAGCCCTGGAAACCTCTGGGCTCCCTGGTGTAAAAGGCGAAAGGGTGGCCAGGCTACCTCATGGCTGCTTTCTGAATGGAGGGCTCTTGGTTACCTCTGGTGACTCCAGTAAGGCCAGGGCCTGGGGACTAGGGCGAGGAGGCAAGGGCTCTGTTCTCCTGGTTCTTAGCTGCGCTGAACACACTGCCAGCAGCGCCATTTGAGCCCGCAGCAGGAGCAGAGCTTCTGTAGTTGTTATTAGTGGTTTCCATTCAGCGAAAAATAGAACCGTAACATTCCAGTGTACCCCCCACTTCCAGCCCCTCACCCCTGATTCTAACAGGTCTTTCACCTGCCTTGTCCCTAAAGGCCCCAGGGCTCTGACTGCCCAGTGCCTGAGCACTTCCAGTCACCCTTCTTTTCCTGTCTATATAAGGCCTGCCTTCATTGCAGCTCTCCACCGCAGGGCTACTGTGGGCTGAGGCTGCTGCTCTGTCCTTCTTCCCTGCCCGAGTGGTGAGGCTCCTGACACCCCACAGGGCTCAGGAGGTGGGGAGGAGGCAGGCTTTGCTGGGGAAAGTTGGAAACACCCAACACATACACTGGCACCTGGGGACATCACGATGGTGAGATTTGCGCTGAGGTAGGCCCTTCCTAACAGGCAGAACTGGCCTCTCTCTGGAGAGTGGCAGAGCCTGGTAGTCTTACAGGGGCTGGGCCTGTCATGCTGCAAGGGGAGTAGGGAGAGAAAGATGAGAGAAAAATTCATGTCACAACGGGAGGCAGCCGGGAGAAAGGAAGGACAGGTAAGCCATCCTCAAAGGAAATCTGACAGCCAGGGTCAGCTCCTGAAACACACACACACACACACACACACACACACACACACACACACACACAGGGGAGCCATCCTCACAGCTAGAGTCAGCTCCTGGAACACACACACACACACGTACACGAGACCCATCCTCACAGCTAGAGTCAGCTCCTGGAACACACACATGCATGCACGCGCACACACACACACACACAGAGGGCAGCCATCCTCACAGCTAGAGTCAGCTCCTGGTACACACACACGCATGCACACACACACACATGCACACACACACACAGGGGAGCCATCCTCATGGCTAGAGTCAGCTCCTGGAACACACACACGCACACACACACACATGCACAGGGTCCAGATGCTTTTTACTCCAAGCATATTTTTTCCTCATTTACTTTAAATATTTGGTTTTGGCATCCTTTGCACAAAGTAATCCATGGAAATCATGGTCCTTTGAAAATGAAAACTATATCATGCACCAATTCCTTGCTGGGGTCCATTCATGACAAACTTCCACAACCACAAGGAGCCACAGTGATTCCAGAGAGAAGGGAAATGGTGGGACACAAAGGGCTTTGTGCCCTTTCCTGCTGTGAATGGGAGGCCAGGGTTGTGTTTCCAGAAAAGGGTGGTGGGGCTGCTAAAACGGTGCCCTGCAACAAGCTCGGTGAGGTCGATTCTGCCATCGCCATAGGCATCAGGCCTGGCCAAGCCTCGCTGCTCCAGGGAAGGTCCCTGTCCCTCCAGCAGATTGGAATGGGAACAGGATGCATGAGCCTACCATCCAAGTCTGACAGCTAAAAACAACCCACAGTCTGAGAGGACGAAGCTGCCAGCTTGCTGAGGCCCGCGGCTGGCAGGTGAGGATGATTCATTCCCACCCCGATCAAAAATTCTCTTCTGTTTGCATTCCTGTCTCTCTGAGCTGTCCCGCTCATCCATCTCTCCCTTCTGCTTGTTCTCTCTCGTGCTCTCCCTTCCTCTCCTGCCCCATTTCCTCCTAGCCCTACTTCCCTCTCCTCCCTGACCTGAGACGGATTGTGTGCATCACACCTGCATTGCCTCCACCTCCCTTGCTGGGCAGCGGGCCCTGCGTGGGCTCCTCTTTCTTGCATTTGGCACAAGTGCCATGGGAGGCACCAAGGGAGCACAGGTACTTGCCTTGCTAAGGTGAACACTGCAGCTTCAGGGAGGACGACAAGGGATTGGGGCTGGGGGACTGCAGGAGAGTGGTAAAGACACAAAGAGGACCCGCAATCAAGGCCCCCAACTTCAAGGGGAAACAGACAAGCATCATTTTTAACTTGGTTTTTGCTTCAAGCACAATTGCCAACAAAAATTTAAAAATTATGGTGAGAAACCTAAAACAGGAGTCTCGTTGAAGATTCTACCGGTAGTGACCATCCACTGCTGGTTAATACATCCATCAACAGAAACTCATCAAGGAGGGCAGACCTACGGTGATACCTCCATTCTCAACCTCCTGGTCTGACGATGCTCTTGACTTTATCAGAGCTGAGTAGCCTGAACCTGAAGATACTTCCCAGAGGATGGGTCCCTAGGGATGACCTAGTTCTACACCTGTCACTTTAGTGGTGAGGAGTCTGAGGCTAATCATCTGGGGGAAGGAGACGATCTGTTGACGGGTGACAAAACTAGGTCAGAACCCAAACATCCCAATTCAAAGCCCACTGCTTTCACCAGGGTGCCACACCAGGGTGCTTCATCCAAGGAGTGTTTTAACAGTCAGCAGTTACCATGAGGACAAAAGGACAAGTCCAATGTCAGCATGTATGATCACATGTGCTAACAACGAACAGAGAGCCACGAGCTGAAGACAGTAACAGGACAAGAAGACAAGTGTCAGCATAAGTAGGATAAACTAACGTGATTATGAGTGGCACTAGTCAACACACCCGGGATTAGTATTATTGCAACATGGGGTGAAGGAGATGTTGAGGAGGGGGATGTCACAGAGGATGGCAATAGGCTTCTTACTTGATGTTATGACTGGTGCCCTGGAAATGTTTAGAAATATCAATGCAAGTCTTCAGAAGTAGGAGTCCTTTTCCATGAAAACTAAATATATTTTTTCAGCTATAAGTTTTATATACTAAATTGAAATGAGTAAGACTTCACTAGTGAGCAAAAGGAAATTAAATGTCGACAAAACTCTTCATATAAAGTGGTTTGGAGACTTCTGCTTCCAGAAAGATGGAGTAGACACACCTTTCCCTACTAAGTGCAACCAAAATCCCTGTACGTTATATATAAAAGAAACACGAAAAGACTGTAAAAGAGGAGAGAAGACAGTAGACCAGAAGGGAACCCCAGGACCTGAGGAATGACATAGCAGAGTTCTCTGGGTTCCTAGGGAACCCAGAAACATCAAAAGGTACAGACCAAAAAAAAAAAAAAAAAAGCCCCAATTAAAGCCTCCTCTCATCAGCCAAAAGCCCAGGAAAGGGGAAGTCTAGCAAGACACAAACTTTGTAAAACTGTGGTAAAATATACATAACATAAAATTTACTACATTAGCCATTTTTAAGTGTACCATCCAGCGGTGCTAAGCACATTTACATTGTTGTCCAATTATCACCATCCATTTCCTGAGCTTTTTCATCCTCCCAAACTGAAACTGTGTACTTAATAAATAATAAATCCCCATTATCCCTTCTCTCCAACTGCTGGAAACTACAATTCTACTCTTTGTCTCTATGAATTTGCCTCATATAAGTGGAATCATGCAATATTTGCCTTTTAATGTCTGGCTTATTTTACTTAGCATAATGTTTTCAAGGTTCATCCATGTTGTAGCATGTGTTGGAAGTTTCTGGCTCCCCACCTGTCTTGATGCCACCCCAGGAAAAGTGTTGGGGTGCCTTGTTACAGCCTGATGAGGATGGATGTCAAGGTTCCCCACTTGGCCTTTGCTGGGGGAGGAGTGGGTGAAGCCACTGTTTTCCTTGTGGTGTTCGGCTGGAGGAGAATAGTTATTGTCTAAAATTTTCTGTCTTAATATAAAAACAAGCAAAAGATTTGAATAGACATTTCTCCAAAGAAGATCTACAAATGGCCAATACGCACATGAAAAGATGCTTGACATCACTAGTCATTAGGGAAATGCAAATCAAAACCACAATGAGATACCACTGCACACCTATTAGGATGGCTATTATCAAAAGAACATTCCTTCCCACTAGGTCATAATGAAGCTCCCCAGGACCCACATGGTGTCAGTGGAGACCATGTGAGGAACCTGAACTTCCACCCCAACTAGGCAGTAATGAGGTATGCCTCCCTTTCCCTGCAGAAGTAGTGTCAGGGGAGGCCTAAGGGAGGGGCAGGACATTCACCATGTGGTAATGAGGCCTCTCCCCTGCTGCGGTGTCAGTGAGGCAGTAAGGAGGCTCCCCTCTGCCTCCAGCCAGGGTGGTATCAGCAGAGGTCCAGCAGGGAGCCTGAGCCACGCCAGCAGTAATGAGGAGGCCCTGCCTCACTGAGTGTTGATGAGGGCCGAGTGGGAGTCCGGCTTCCACCCTTACTGGAATAACAAGATGGTGGCATCCCTCCTCCCTGCTGGGTCAGTGGCAAAGGAAAGCAGCTGTAAGGGAAGGCTTCAAATAACATCCGGAGCCGCATAATACCCAGAACATCCAGGTTCCAAATGGAAATCATTCCTCATACCAAGAACAGGAAAGCACCAACTTGAATGAGAAAAGGTACTTGGATGGCACCAGCACTGAGATAACCCAGATGTTAGAATTATCTGACGATGATGTTTAGGCGGCTACTGTAAAATGCTGCAACAAGAAATTACAAGCACGCTTGAAACTGTGGAAACATAGAAAGTCTCCCCAAAGAAACAGAGCCTCAGTAAAAAAATGGAAGACATAAAGAAGGTTAAATGAACATTTTAAAAGTAAAAAGAATAATAAATGACATTTAAAAACTCAATGAATGGGCTCAATAGCAGAATACAGACAATGAAGGAAGGAATCAATGAAACTGAAGGTAGAATAACAGAAATTACCTAACATAAGCAATGGAGAGAAAATAATCTTTAAAAAGTGAGCAGAGTTGGGTGGCCGGTGGGATTATAACAAATGCTCTAACATCCATGTCATCAGAGTTCCAAAAGGAGAGAAAGAGGAGGATGGGGCTGAAAAAGTACTCAAAGAAATAATGGCTGAAAATTCCTTAGCAAAAGACATAAACCTACAAATTCAAGAAGCTGAGTGAAGCCCAAATAGGACAAGCCCAAAGAAATCCACACCAAGATACATCACAGTCAAACCCTTGAAAACCAAAGCCAAAGAAAATACCTTGAGAGTAGCGCAAGGGAAATGTCACCTTGCCCGGGAGGGAAATAATTCAAATGACAGCCTATTTCTCATCAGAAACCATGAGTATCAGAAAGAGGTGGAATACCATTTTGCAAGTGCATAATGAAGGAAAGTGTCCACCCAAATGATATATCCAGTGCAAATATTCTTCACAAATGAAGGGGAAATAAAGGTATTTTCACAGATGAAGGAAATCTAAGACTTTGTCACCAACAGACCTACACTAAAAGAATGGTAAAAGGAAGTTCGCTAAGCAGAAAGGAAATTATTTTTTTAAGGAATCTTGGGTTATCAGGAAGTAAGGAAGAACAGAAAGAGCAAGAATATGGGCAAATGAATAGACTTTCTATCTCTTCTAGAGTTTTCTAAATTTTGACAGTTGAAGCAAAAATCGTAACACACGCATTTCTCATGTGTGTGGAGGAAATACCTACGGTAATTCTATCCTAAATGGGTGAGGATAAAAGGGAGACAGACACACTTCATTTGGGCTGGAAAAAAGTAATACCAGTAGACTGATAAATTATGTCTATATAATGTAATACTTAGAGCAACCACAAAGCAGCTATACAAAGAGATACACTCAAAAACACTAGAGGTAGATAAAAATGGAGTTCTAAAAAATGTTCAACTAATCCACAGAAACTCAAGAAAAGCCATTTCTATAACATTCTGGAAATGACAAAATTATAGAGATGGAGAACAAATTAGTAGTTGCCAGGGGTTAGGGATGGGGAGGAGGAAGGGTGGGTGTGTCTAAATGTGCACACAGGGAAGCTCTCCATAGTGAAGGAACAGGTCTGCACCTGCGGCAGTGTTACATGAATCTACATATGATAAAACAACACAGAACTATACATACACATTGTTCCAAAGTCAGTTTCTCGGTTTTGATACTGTGCCATCATTATGTACATATGGTGTGACTATTGGGGGAAATGGGGTGAAGGGCACTGTCTCTGTGCTACCTTTGAAACTTCCTAGGAACCTATAATTATTTAAAATCTTTAAAAAATTTAAAGTGACTTGGATCAGTAGAATGTATCTATATCCTGTCCCCACTCTTTCCAGATTTCCCACAGGGAGCAGCTGATTATCCTCCAAGGAGTCTAAACTAGTAGGCTCGTCAGGTGGGGAAACAGAGGTAGGGAGCTCCCTTAACAGAGTAAGTTCCTGTGCAGTTTAGCAGTGTGTGTACGGAAAGATCTACTATGTCCTGAGCACTGAGCCAGGCAATTGGAGAAGTTAGGGACATGTACCTGGATCCCTCCTGATGGTCCCAAAGCTGCTTTTCTTCCTGGATACCCTCAGTCCTTCGTGCTTAGCTCTTCATAAAGAAAAGCCATCAAAAAAAAAAAAAAAAAAAAAAAAAAAATCCAGTCACAAACTTTGGCTATGTCATCTTTCTATGGGAACCTCCACTGCTTGGTTTCTTCCCACGTGAACAAGCAACCCCCAGAAGCTGATGAGACAAACTATTTGTCTTCATGTGCTTGGCCACTTGATCTTCTGGAACCCAGGGCCCCCCACGCACCTGGCTGGGAGCTGGCCGCTTTCTGCCTGGGCACATAAGGAGAGTCCATATTAGGAGAGGTGTGCACAGCAAGCCAGCTTCTGAGGGGAAATCGAGTCCTGCCTTCCAACAAATCGTCTGATCACGCAGGATTGTACACGGTTGAATGTCACTGATTTAATCTTGCTTAGAAAATACTGATTATAAGTACACAGGGCACCCCTTCCATGCAAAATGCCTGCTAAGTGAACTCCTTGTGGCTTGGGTGCCGGGCTCCTAAGAAGAGAGTGGCCTTTATCCTAAGAAAGGAACAAATGGAATGTGAGGGTAGACAAGGGGCCAAGGGGAAATGTGCTTCACCCAGAAAGACAGGCTAAGGCTGCTCCCATGAGCACTCTTGGTTACTGTGAGGAAAAGGCCAGGGGCTCATTCCTGAGGAGCATGGGGCTCGGCAGTGCTGAAGAGCTAAAGGACACAGCTGGCACTTCCCGAGGCACTCTAATTACTATTCTTGCGGCAGACACAGGAGTGGACTAGCAGTGATTCTCAACCTTTTCCACAGTGTGGCACACAGAGAAAGGAGACAGTGCTTTTATGGCATCCACAGGGAAATGGATGAAGCACCCACAACCAGAGGTGACCAGCCTAGGGGATCCTGAGTCCAGGCCCTGCCTGGCTGGACGGAGCCCACAGTGTGCCCTGGCACACAGCAAGGACATTCTGACTAGAGGACTTCTGTAGACACTTTCAAGGGTGAGAATCATTAAGTCTTTCCTCCAGGTGGAGACAGACACCTCTGAGAAAGCCTCTGGGACCCCAGGGCAGAGCTGTGGTCCACGGACACCAGCACTTTGTCCACACCAGCATCTTTATCGTCTTGTGGTGGGAAAGGCACGAGTGCTCCACGCAGCCCCTGAATGATGCAGCAGACATCTACCTGGGACTCACTGGGAGATGGTGGGGGCTGGACTGAAGAGACGGAGGAGGGGCCCTGCAGGTTGCGCGAGTCATCTTCTCATCTGTTATTTACCGTACTTGTCCTAATCATATAGTGTCAATGCATCTATAAATTATCTTGTCTCACAGCAGCTGCCAGGAGTGGTAAAAGCTGTCACTTAATCAAAAAAGTTTAATTAAAGAATTTTAAAAAAAGAAAGGAAAGGAAAAGCAGCCTTGGGATGGCAGCTCTGGGCCTTGCAGAGCTGGTGAGAGGTGAGGCCAGTGCAGGAGTCACATGCCTGCGGCTTCCTCCTTGACTTCTAAACCCTCCTCCCTGGGTCCTCACAGCTCCACACTCACTCCTGCCTCCAATGCCATCCCTCTGCAGCCCACCTTGATACAAGAGGGGAAGTCACTCGTCCAACGACACAAGCAGCTAGTCAGCGTGTGGCCAGGACCAGAAGGTCAGTCTTAGGAGATGTGTCTTTGGCCTGGAGTTGTATCTGCTTCACCTTGATTTTGGGGCAGGGCAGTGAGACACTAGTTGGAAAAGAATTAAGGGTGTTAAAAGCAGGTTGACCTCCAGGAAATGCTGGAAAGACCGTGGTTGACCCTCATCACTCCAGGCCTACGTCCCAGCCCCGTGTCTGTGTGCTGCTGTGTACACACACAAGTCCCTCTGCCCTCCCCCACAGTGCTATTCTAATGCCCCAACTCGAGGATCCTCATGATCTGTCTGTCTCTCTCTCATCCCTACCCAAACACAAAAGCAAAACAAAGCAAATAACCTTGTGCATAGCAGAGGGTCAAATGGGTAGGAAAAAAAATGAATGGACCTATTATTCCTAAGGTGTTATAATTGATGTGGCTTAAATCATAACCCAAGGAATAAATCCTTGAAGGGAGCAATGTTCTAGTGGTGGTGGTAGTGGCACAGCAGACCCTTCCTGTTGACCTGACACCAGGCCACGAGGGCTCCCACTGGCACTGGGGGCTCACAGGGCTGGTTAGGAGAATGAAAGCTGAATGGTGATGCAAGGTTATTGCTAGTAGCCTGCTGCTTATCACCAGATTACAGCAACATCCGCGTACACTTGAAGATTTGTAGGTCAATTTCACATGTGAAGTCGTCAGAGCCAGTATTAAAATTATCATGTCACAGACAGGACTGCTGAGACTCAGAGAGGTTAAAGGCTTTGCTTAGGGTCACACAGCAGCAAGTGGCAGAGTAAGGCCTGGGATAGCAAACCCTTTGCTGTCCGCATTCACACTGCCTGCAATGCAACCTCCTGCCTGCCTCTTCCAGCTGGTGGGCTTCTGTTCTCTAGAGCTCCAGGTCAGGTCTGGCCCAGGACGCTGGAAGCACACAGAGGTGCCCCTTCCAATTGCAGTCTCCAGCAGAGTCTCCTAGCCAACCATGTTGCACATGGCGCTCAATTCATTTCGTTATCTTCCTCAAAGCTCCAGGAACAAGAGGAGAAGCTTAACATTAAAGGCCTGGACCGTTGCCAGCCAATAAGATAAACAGTCAAAAAGGTCAGGTGCTGCTTGGGTAATTGACTAGCTTTGGTGGAGTCATAGAATCAGACTAGAAATCAAAGTTTTCTCAAGCAGGATGTTCCAGCATTTGCAATGAACACTGCCATCTTTTGAGATACTGTAATTCAGCCTGTATTCATCCTCTCTGCCAAGAGGCATGAAACTATAATATTCATGTGTAAAGGAAAGTCACCATGTTTAAACAAAAGTTTTAAAGAATGAGGTCCTCATCCCATTGTCACAGGCTTATGCCATATCTAGAGCCTTCTTTAAATAACAGAAAAATAGGTGACACTTTACTCCCTTCCTTCTCATTGTGGATGTGTTCAGAAGTGTACAAAAGGAGAGGATATAGTATAAAGAACTCCATATGCGTGTCTACCTTGCATTATTTTACAACATTCAGTGCTTACTAGCTGCCAGGCACATAATCAGTTAACATTGGCTTTGAAGATCATAACTCACTTATTCTTCATAGTAAGCCTATGAACTATTATGTCCATTTTAAAGAAGGGAAAACTGAGGCATACGGAGGTTAAGTAATTTGCCAAGGAAACAAAGCTATACATGGAGGAGCTGGGAATCACACCCGAGCAGTCTGGCTCTCGGGTTTGTTCTTGACCATCATGGATGCCCTACCCAGATCTGTGGTGGCTCTCTTGTCTGCTAGCTCTATAACATTACACTCTGTGACTCAGTTTCCCCATCTGTTCAAAGGAGAGACCTGTCCTACCTACTGAGCTCATAGGCTGGTTGATGATGATCAGATGAGGTCATGAAAATGTGTCCTTTATCACAAGGGTGTGAAATGAATGTCAGTATAATAATCTTTTTCTTTTAAGGTGCAGCTTAAGTCCTCCTTTGAAACTTAACTGTGGGCACCCTGGCTGCTGCCCAACAGACTCGTCCTGTAGCCTCCTCTGTGCGCAGCCTGGTACTGGGCCTGGGCAGGGGACACAGGTTCCCACCCCTGCCACAGAGGCCCAGCACACCAACAAGGACTGGAGACTCAAATGCAGTAGTACCAGAATAATTCTGGCCTCTTCCAGACCCTCCCTGAGGTGTCACCAAGGGCCATCCAGTTATTCTGAGAAGACTGAGGGCAGGAGCTGGGAGAGACTGAAGGGAGGACCAAGCCTTGGGGGGCTTCTAGGCCGAGATAGGGAGGGGGTCTGAGGGCAGTGGGGAGCAGGGGACTTGGAAGAAAAGGCTGAGAGGATGAGGATGGGGATGGCTGGCATGTGAAGGGCAGGGCAGAAGGGAGATGCAACTGAAGCATCACATGTATCTGGGGGTGGAAGGAAGCAGTACCAATAGCTGTAGCTGCTGCGCCTCCTTCTGTGGTTACCAGTCAGCAGATCAGCGTTAGAAGTGTACATCTCTGCCCAGGCGTCAGGCACTGTCAGGGCCGGGCACTCAGTGGTGAGCAGGTCAGATGGTCCCTGAAATTAGGTAGCTTGGGGGCAGGTGGATAAACAAGAGGGAAGAATGCTTCAAGGGAGGCAGAGAATGCTGTGGGGTGCAGAGTGGGAAACCCTAAGCTAACCTGAGGTGTTCAGAGAAGATGCCGTGCTAAACACGTTATTTGCGTTATCTTATTCTGTATTCGTAGCAGCCCTGTGTGGGTTTCATGCTACAGATAAGGTCAGCAAAGCCAAGTTTGCTCATACAGCATGGGGATGAAATTCTTCGGTAAAAGGAGCAGGTTCTCAAACCTGGGTCCCTCTGACTCCAATCGCATGCTTTGACCCTAATGAGGACTGGGTAGGTAGATGGAGTCAGTTATGGACACATAAGCCCCGGTCCCGTAGGCACCACCTGGAGTCCGCTTCACAATGAGCCATTACTCATTGCCGAGTTCCTCACTCTGCTTTAGCCTTTGCATTCAGAGAGAGGCAACAGGGCATGAAGGAATGACCTGGTTTCTAGAGCTCCACAGGCTGGAGTTGAGTCCTGGTCCACCAGTGATCTATGTTACTTAACTTCCCTGAGCCTCAGTTCTCAGCTGTGTAAAATGGGTTTAATATTATCCACCCCATGGTGGTGTAGTGAGGAATAAATGAGATAATGCAAAGTACCAGGCCCTTCACACTGTTGGTGATACAATTTTAGGAACACACTCCCCTTTGCTTTCACCTCCAGGAAGCCAGATCTTTAAAAACTGGGCACAGCTGTTGTAAGATTCACTATCTAAATCTCCTAAAAACCTTGCAAGGGGGAACCGAACCCTTGGTGCATACAGGCAGCCACATTGGCATTAATATATCCCAAAAGCAAGAGACAGGAAGCCAGGGTTCAGATGCTGAGTTATTAATGATCTGAGGTCATTGTGAGTAGTTCTTTAATAAGATGGAGTAAACCCACGGGGATGATACGGACAGGAAGCAGGGAAGAAAAGGGTGGGGTCCCTGGCAAGGGTTCCACCCCCAAGCCTGGACCCACGGCCCTGAATGAAAAGTTCACATCCCTGTTTTCCTGCCCAAATGTTGCCATATTTTCCTGCCCAAATGTTGCCAAATGTGACCCAATTGGCTCACCACGCTCCCATAAAAACCCCAAACTCCGCTGGCAGAGGAGCAGAGCAGTGTGGCAGAGAAGGAGAGAAGAGAAGAGGTGTCTGAACATTGAGAGGAGAAGAGGCAGCTGGACATCAGAGACTATGGTCGGAGAGGAGTTCAGCTGGGAATGGTTGGACAGGAGTTTGGCTGGGGATGGCTGAACCCCAGAGGAAGATTATCTTCCCACTCCATCCCCTTTCCAGCTTCCCATCCCGTTGAGAGCTACTTCCACCACTCAATAAAAACTCCGCATTCACCATCCTTCACATCTGTGTGACCTGATTCTTCCTGGATGTCAGACAAGAACCCAGGCACCACGAGGGCGTAAAAGGCTGTCACCCTGATCCTCCACTGACCTGGTTTAACATTTAGTCTTCCACGGATGGAAAATACTAAAGGAGCACTGTTTGTAACACACACCCTCTGCGGCTCTAGAGGTCACAGGCAACCACTAGACATTGTTGTGGGCAGGTATGGGGTTCATTCCTGCCAGAGCCGAAGAGCACTTGCCCCGGTTCCTGCACCCACTCACCTGCATGCTCCTCCTCCCACAAAGGGTTCGAGTACAGCAGCCAAGCAAAGGAGCCACCCCTGTCCCCCTGTCTCAAGTCCCGGGGTGAAGCTGTTAAGGGAGCTCTTCCATCTCAGGGAGAGGGTCACACTGTACCCAAAGCCCCATGTTCCTGAGGTCTGTGACAATGACAGTTGCTAGGGCCCTGAAGGGCCACCTCACAGGTGTTACCAATAACAGCAGTACTAGGGAAGCTCTTCTGGCTTTCCCAGTAAGAATGTTTCATGAATTCTTCCTGTGCTGAGGTCCTCAGGTAAGAAGGTGTCACAGCTTCCTTGTTCCTCTGCAAGTTTCTAGCCTGCTGCCTCCTTTGGGCTGTCTCACCAGGAACTGTCTTGGGCAGCTTTAGACCTCACACATCCTCTCCTCTGGACCCACGCTCCCCTCTCTTTCTGCAGCTTTGGGTGGTGTGGACCACCCTCTTCTCACCTGGGATGCTGCAGCAGCATTTCAAAGTGCTGCTCTAGACATAATCTCATTCAGTGATGACAACCCCATGGAAGGTGGGCAGAACGCAAGGTACGGAGGCCCCCCGCTGCCCAGCCTTCAGATAAGGAGTGGTGGCTCCCAGAAGTCATCTGGTGAGTGGCCAGTCTCCTGAGGCACAGACCACAGCTCTGCCCGACTCAGCACCACCCAGCCGTGCTGCCCTTCGCTTCCACAGAGTATCCAGAGGCAGGGTGTATAACTTGGAAAAGCTTATTCAATGTGAAAACTTTATATTTAGAGATGAAAAAACACATCTTGCTTTTAAAATGCAAACTTCACAAGGTAAAGCTCAATACAATTTTCTTGGCCCGGGAGCTCAAAGAAGGTGTGAGGGATTCTCCCGGGGAGGGGCAGGTATGTGGAGGAAGTCTTCAGAGCTGGGCTACTGGAGTTTGCCCAAGAACAATGGAACTCAGAAAATGCAAATAATGGCATCAAAAGAGTGCACTGATATTTAAAGCACAAAAATGAGAAGTCCTCCTTCCTACCTTTTGGAAAAAGCCAAATGGCTCTCTTCCTTCTAATCGCCCCTCCGGCTTGGCCTGAGTTTATTTCAAGCCTGGGCCTGCCCTCGGGCCAATGATGGAGATTCAGGAGTGACAGGCCCAGGGGCCAGGTAGGGGCCTCCTGGACCAGCCCTTTGGGGCACCACACTTCAAAGCCCTTCCTGTCTGCCAAGGGCACTTGTGGTGGCTCATCCGAGGGACAAAGCTTGCTGTCTGCCACGGCTAGCTGCCCGAGAGCTAACTCTGCTTTCTCTTGACTGCCCCTCCCTACCCCGAAATCAGAAGCTCTGACAGAGCAGTGAGTACAATTTATCAGAAGGCTCCTGGCTTGGGAAGCCAGCAGGATCCCCTCTGCAGACGCTCTAATCCCACTCACGGGTGATGGGCTGTTTCCATCCTCACCAGCTTTGCTGCTCCACTGTCTCTATCATCCGCCAGCACTGAGCGTATTGGGCTTCTGTTTCGTGCCAGACACTTGGTACACATAAATTCCCCTGCAACCACAAGCCTGATTAACATTTCCTGAGCCACGGACTCTGGACTGGTCCAGGGCCACACAGTCCATCAAGAGCAACGCGCGTCTGAATGCAGCTGCCGCCTCCGCAGCACGTGTGTTGCTGCTGCTTACCTGACTTGCTCCTAGAGCGCTAAAGCTCCTGGGGGCTCTGAATAATTGCCCTGGAGTGACTTTGTGTCTGGGATGGGCCTGTCACTCAACTGAGCTCCCACTCATGGCTGTGAAGTCTGGAGTGATTCTAATGATCTAGCCCCCATTCTACCACTCAAGGACTTCGATTCAAAATTCAAGACACAAGCAAAAAGCCAAAAAATCAAAAATCAAAAATTAAAAAACCCACAAAACCCAATACCTGTTTACTCTTTTTGATGGAGAACACTCCACAGTCCCCAGAGTCTAAGTGTGGAAGCAAGTGTGGTTTAGCACATGGGTTCTCCACTTGGATCCACTGACGATCTTTAGCGTGTGGCCTGTGAATGCCTTGCAGTTCTAAGCACAATGTTGTACGAATGTGCATGGATGGATCTTTCTGGGGCAAGTCCAAAGCTTTCATCGGATATGAAAAGAGGTTGGTGAACCCCAAATAGTTTAGAACTACTAACAGGCTAAACAGTTTGAGAGACAGATGCGTGGCCCAGAAGTATCCAGACCAACAAAGAGCTGAGACAGTGCAGCAGCCCGCCCTGGGCCTCCAGCCTGGACTCCAAGTGACCAGATTCCTGGGTTTGGGATCCTTCAACAGTTTGGTTTTATGAAGTGTTCACGTACTTCTGAATGGTGTGGCTCGGCCAGGCTTGGCCCCGTGCCTTTAGAAAACCGCTAATGAAACATTAAATAGTTGGAGAGGCCTAGCTTCATGCCAGAGCTCTTGGCCAAGAGGCGCCTGCTGTGTGGCCATAGGCCAGGGGCTGCTGGGTCCCCAGAAAATGTAATAGGTGGTGACAGGGCAAGTCCTGGTGACAACAATTCACCCTGTTCACAAGGGCCCTAGGTTTTGGGATCCTCAGCTGGTGTTTTGGAGGACCACAGGCCTGGGCAGCAAGCCAGTGCTCAGCTGAATCAAAGCTCAGCACATTCCCTAGGCCACAGGCCACAGAGCCGGTTAGGCCTGACCTAAGCCTCCTAGGCAGCCGGATCGCCTTTCTGCCCCCAACCACAGAAAGAGAAAAATCGTCCCTCTTGTTTGTGGGCAGGCCTCTTCATCCCCTTGACTCAGACACCAAAAGGGAGCAGAAACAGCTTTGCTAGTGTTGCATGCAGAGAAAATCAGGCTGCAAAAATATTTCCATGTTTCCCAGTGTGCTTTCTCTCTTCACCTCTTTCTGTTGCTCCCCAATTCAGAAGGCTTGAACAGATGTGTGTCACTGAAAGATACATAGCTTGGCACAGATAGAACCCCAGGAAATAACCCAGCACCCTAAAAGACCACCAGAGGGTCGGACCCAGGGTCTGAGACTGTACAAAAGACACAACGCACATACACTTCCTGCAGCAGCTGAACTGTTTCAGCAGGCCAGGGCCAGCCCCTGCTGAGGTTCAACACCAGGAGTGCAGACCATGGGGACTGGCACCAGGCTCCAGTGAGCTAGACTGGAATCTGTTCACTGTGGGATCTTGACAAATTAATCCCTCTGAACACTGGGGACCCTAGTACCGGATCCTGGCTTGTAAGGATTAAATAAGATGCCATGTGTTTGTGCCTAGCACCTTGTAAATTCTCAACCAAAGGCAGATAATGGTATGAGCAACTGCTTACGTGGCTCAGATCTGTGCTAATGTAATTGCAAAAGAGAAAGTCGAGTGTTCGGCTACCTTTTCTCAGATCATAGGGTTCAGGGATGCACATAGAGGTGCTGCGTTGAAAGGAATACATGGGAAGCCTCAGACTGGAAAAAAGAAACAGCTCTAGCCTGGAAAATCTGGTTTATCCTGGACAGTTCCAGCAGCCACTTGGCTCTTCCAGAGGCTCAGAGGGACCCGACATGCTTTCCCTGTAACTACAGCCTCTGGCCACTGGGGGCGCACCGAGTCCCTCTGTCTTCAGGGTCATGAAACAAAGCCCCTTTCCCTTTATTCAGTTAAAATAAGGCTGGTCACTTTGGGAGGCTAAGGCGGATGGATCACATGAGGCCAGGAGTTCGAGACCAGCCTGGTCAACATGGCAAAACCCCATCTCTACTAAAAATACAAAAGTCAGCTGAGCATGGTGGTGCACACCTGTGGTCCCAGCTACTCGGGAGGCTGAGGCAGGGGAATCTCTTCAACCAAGAAGGCGGAGGTTGCAATGAGCCGAGATCACGCCACTGAGCTTCAGCCTGGGCAACAAGGTGAGACTCTGTCTCAAATATTTAAAACAAACAAACAAACAAACAAAAAAAACCAACTAGAGAAAAGAGAATAAGGCTGGAGCGCTGGCACAGTGGTTCCTGCCTATAGTCCTAGCTACTCTGGAGGCGGAGGCAGGAAATCACTTGAGCCTGGGAGGTCGAGGCTGCAGTGACCTATGATTGTGCCACTACACTCCAGCCTGGGTGATAGAGGGAAGTCCTGTCTCTGTTAAAAAATAAATACATAAATAAGGCTGGGAATTTTCAAATGAAAATTTCACTAGGAAACTAAGGAAAACAAATACAAACAAAAACTTAAGCAAGTTGACAGTGAAGAATTTGGATCCTACTTGAACCAAAGTCTAGCCTTACACTGGCTTTGCAGATATAGCTCATGGTACCTCTGGCCAACTTAGAGGTTAGAGATGGAAAACCAAACGATTCTGATTTCTCACCCAAGACTCACTGAGTTGGTACTACTTCTTGTGTTTTCTCCAAAGGTGGGCTCTAGCTCCTGATCCTGATAGCCCTGGATAAGGAAAACTCTTCCTGACAGAGGTGTCTGCTCCCTCCCCCACACCTGGGGCCCTTCCTACTTGATGTCATTTTTGTCACCAACACACTTCTGAAGACCCCTTTGGACAGGCCCAGGGAGGAGGCCTTCCAGACCCCCATCCAGGGTTTCACAGGCTGAAAACACTTTCCATTCACATACTCAGTAAATGGGATGACATCATTTCCAATAAGGAGAGAAGGTGGCCATTCTCTCCAGGCAGCAGGGAATTTTATAATTAATTAAAATATTTATTATTTAAAGGTATACTTTGGGGGGAGGGTGGCTCAAATTTATTCTACATCTTCCCTTGAAAGTCAAGCATGAAGAAATGGAGAATTTTTATTTTATTAGTCACACTTATCTTTTCAAGCTCTTGGATTATAAAGCCTGTATTTATCATGACTGTGTCCACAAGTTTCTCCTGTGGGCCAGGGAGCAGCTCCTGCATCCACACCAGAGAGAAGCCACATCAGGAGTAGGAGGAGGGCCATGTGGGAGTGCAGACGACAGGCCTCTGCCTGGCCCATGCTGGTTCACCCTGGCACCTTGGAAAACTGTGGAGTTTCTTCCCCAGTGTCCCTCCTTTTCCATTTTTTTTTTTTTTTTTTTAGAGACAGGGTCTTGCTCTGTTACCCATGTTGCCTGGGCTGCAGTGCAGTGGCACAACCATAGCTCACTACAGCCTCGATCTCCTGGGCTCAAGGGATACTCCTGTTTTAGCCTCTAGCTGGGACTACAGGCACATGACACAGGTAATTTTTTAATATTAATTTTTGTAGACATGTGGAGATGGGATCTGGCTATGTTGCCCAGGCTGGTCTTGAACTCCTAGCCTCCAGTGACCCTCCCACCTCAGCCTCCCAAAGTGCTGGAATTATAGGTGTGAGCCTCCACCCCCAATCCCCAGTGTCCCTTTTCAGCCTAATTCAGAGATATAAACCCTTTCCTGAATTTTAATTCCCTAAAATAAGAAATTTTGATCTTATAACCTTCTTAGTAAGAAAACCAGTACACAACAAGGATTTAAACCAGAGAGAATAGAGAACCAGCATCTATACAGCCTCTGTGTTAGGCATTTGAAAAACATCATTTAATCTCTGCAACTCTCTGCACAGTAAGTATTTTTATCCTCTTTTGCAGACTAGAAACAGAGGCTCAGAGAAGTCCTATGGCTTGCCCCCAGTTATACAGCTAGCAAGGAGTGGAGGTAAGCTTTGGGCTGTCAGGCCACACTTGCTCAAAGTTACACAGCTGGTGGATGGCAGAGCCAGAAAATGAGAAAGATCCACAGTCAGAAGCATGTACTCTATCCCCACTACTGGATGCCACAGCTTTCCTTGGAGGAGGAGATGGTGGAGGGCCAGCCAGCAGGGTTCGAGTCCATGGTCCAGGCCTAGAGTTAGCAGTCATTCATACACCACTCACCCCTCCGCTGCTTGGCTAGTAATCACTTAGAGGCCTCCTCAGCCCAGCCTGCATTTTCTGCTTAGTTTGCAGTTTGCCAGGCAGCTTCTATGGTAAAACAGTGGTCTAGAGGCCTTGCCTCTCCTGGTGAGCCCAGGTTTCCATGGGAGATGAAGCTGCAGCCTTAGCTTCCAGGTATGAGGCAGGACAATGCACTTTCAAGGGCTGCTGACTCAGGAGCAGCTCCTAGGGTGAGGTCTGGCTGAGGGGCATGTGTTTGTATAGGGGCTTGAAGTGCACAACAGTACTGCTGTGCTAATACTAGAGGGTTAACAGTAGTCAACAGTCTACACAATGTAAGGACACAGGGTTCTTACGGACACAAGGATTGGTCTAGGAATTCCAGCAAAATAGCAAAGGCCAGACGGACATAAAGAAAAGCTCCCTAGCTGCCAAACACATCCATGTGGGATGGGGCCAGTCCTGCGAACATTCTGCCAACACGCTCTCCTCCCTCAGGTAAAGGCCACGGGGAGAGTTCTCAGGTATAATCCTCTGCCTCCCATTTGGGCATCAGCAACATTTCTCCAGCCCAAGTCCAGGTCCTGCTGCATGCAGAATAACGCAAAGGACCTTTTTAAACCCAGGCACCTTGGAGACAGAAAATCACCCCGTGACAAACCCCCTCTAAAGAATAACGAGGAAAACAGCTCAGGGAGGAATGAGAAGTGTGCTTTGAGCTTGGGCCCAGACACAGTGGTTTCTCAGAAACCCACCCCCGGCTGATGGGTACATGTGAGGAGCTGGCAAATCAGATGCTTTTTCTTCCCAGCAGCTGACAAGGTCTGCTTAGGTGCTCAGACAGGTGGAAAGCTAGCAGGGCCTCTGTAGCTTCCTGGAAGGAAGAGGTTATGGTGCTCGATTTCCCTAATGAGCTCATAACTTCAAAAAAAAAAAAAATAGCAAAATGAAGTTACTATGGATGCACAAAGGCTAATGATCAGATGGAAACAGTTATGATGGTAGCTATGGAAAGACTCAATAGATGGCGCAGCAGAAATAATTCTCACATTTACATTTCTCTCTCTTATGTTTAACCTCATGGAGCCATTTATTATAGGTCAATGCCTGAAAAAAATGTTGACTTAAAAATTGTAAGAATTCTTCAGCTCGTCTGATAAAAATACCACCTGGTTTTCTTCACCTCAGAACTAGGTTTGGAAACTAGATAAGCAGATTGGGCCGAGATACTCTACTGAGTTCCAAAAGGCAGGATTGGGCAGATGGTGAAATGCAGAGTTTAAAACAAGGCAGTCCAACGGAACTCCTGGCAAACATGGGAACGCCCCGTGCCCGTGCTATCCAGCATGGCAGCCACCAGCCACGTGGCAGCTGAGTACCTGATACACAGCCAGTGCCACTAAGGAATGGAACTTTACATTTTATTTATTTTAATTCATTTAAATTTAAATAGCCACACTTGGCTAGTGGCTAGTGGATTCGACAGCCCAGGTCTAGAGGGCAAACAGCTAAGTTTTCTTATACCGACGCTCAGAGTGGGTGTTCTTTCAGAATTCACTGTAAAAAGGGACCTCCTTAAAACTCCATTAACCTGAAAAGAAATACTTTTAATTAAACCCCAGCTCACCTTCCATCTTCACACCTTGTCTTTGCCCCATTTCAAGCGCTCGGAAGGAGCAGCCTACACCTTGCTGTTTCCTCCTCTCTGCCTCCCGCCCCACTCTCGTGGCTCCTGCCCGTGACTTCAAGAAAACTGCTCATCCAGCGTCCTCGGCTTGACCCTGTTTCCCTCCGGGCTTCCCTGACAGGCCTCTTCTTGGTTCCCTCCCACCCTGCTGGATGCTGCTTCTGAACAGCCTTTCATGGTTGCCCTTTCTTTGCGGTTAGATGTTTCCCAAAAATCAACCCTGGGTTCCCAAGTCCTCTCGCTCCACACTTGCTCCCTGAGTCATCTCATCCACAATCACATCTTCAATCAGTACACCGAGGAGTTGGTATTTCCAGCATGAATCTGTCCCCTGAGCTCCAGACCCACAGATACAAACTCCTAATGGACGTGTCCATGTGGATGCACCACAAGCACCCAAACGTGCCCCCAGTGGCCTTTGGTGATGTCAGACTTAGCTGCTCTCCTGCTCCCTGTCTCAGTGAAGGGAAACCCCATATTCTTGGTCTTCCAAAGCAGGCTTGTCTGATCTTGGCATTTTTGTGTTCCTCACCTTCCACGTCAGTCACTATGTCCTATCGTCTCTGCTGCCAAATGCTCTCTTAGGAGTTGCCTCCTCCTCTTTGTGCTCTCTGACCCTGCCTTAGTTCAGAGCCACCACATCTCCACTGCTGTGTGGAGAGACTCTGAGGTCACCTCTCCACTTCTAGTGGTTTCCTATTCTGGCCTTCTCCACGCCTTCACCAGATGTGTCTACTAAGCTCCAGCATGCCACAGGCCGCTTCAGACCCTGCACTCACGCACAAAGAGATCACAAATGCACAGAATGAATGATGCCTCCAGAAGGTGAATGGGTCCTGGCAGGGCCCTGTCCAGTTCCCAGCTTTAGCTTCTGCTCTGTCTTTTACCCACTGTGTCTCCGTTCCACACTCTTGGCACACATTCCCTCTCCTGCAGCCCTATTCCCGGAGAAATCCTGATCATCTTTAAAGCCCAGCTCTCCTGTCACCTCCTCTGATTCTCGAACCCCTCCAAACACATCCCTTCTTCTGCTTTGTTTCCAAAGCACTTCGTCCGTAAAGCTATTACTTACCAAAACTGAAATCAAAACTTATCACACCGAATTATGGCGAATTTTATTTGTGTCCTTCTTCCCTAATAGTTTTTTAAGGCAAGGATTATATCATATTGTTGGTTCTAGTATCTGGAACAATGCCTAATCCATAATAAATGCTCAGTGACTGTCCCCTAACGTTAAGCACCAGCCAAAAAAGATTCTCTCAGGTTCTGTCCCCCATTACTGCATTACATGCAGGGAGACTGCATGTCCTGTCTACATCACTCATCACAGGCAGGGAGACTGCATGTCCTGGCTAGCCCAGGACAGTCCTCATTTACACCGGGTGTTGTTCTGGTGTTCCCAAAGATTGTACCTGGGTTCCCATGTCCTTTTTGGTCAGGGTCGCCTCGCCTTTGGCATCTCTGTTTGAATGAAAAATTACATGGTCACCCCAGTCATAAAGACTGGGCTTGGGGGACCTTTATATAGAAATCTTAAAGAAGATGTACCTACAAAGAGTTTGGAAATCAAGCTGCCTGGAAGTAAGGGAATGGGTCAAATAACCCCTCAACTTCCATTCAGTAATAAGGCACAAGGACTCTATGATTTCTAGAAATATTCTTGAGAGAGGCTATAACAAATTTCAGCCACTTTAATTTCCTCAGCCAAGTAGAAGGCATTCCAGGCAGCCTTCTGTGCACTCAGATGAATGAGAAGTAAGACAGGAGGGAAATATGGGAGTTCACTGTAACCAGCTGGAACTTGCCCAGGGGACAAAAGGAGTAAAAGGAGGAACTCGGTGCCGGAGGGTTGGAAGAACGAGGGTGAGTGGGCGGCACTGGAGCAGGGGCACACACACCAGTATCAGTGGGGCCTCCAAAAGGCTGGTGACAGCAGGCTTCTTCTAAAATTCTGCCAAGGCAGAGAAAAATGGAGGCCCCAAGTGTGGACAATTAGGAGGCAATGGAGTCTCTGCAAAAGCAGTCATCAATGAAATGAGGTGAGTCCAGGAAACCCTGGCCATTCTAAATGCCTATCAGGTTAGACACAGGGGTTGTAAGATGACACCAGGCACTGATCACATTGAAAGGATGCTCTCCTTCACTCACAGAGGACAGGATCACAATCTTCCCTTTTACTTCAAGTTAGCCAGCTTGCCTCTCCTACTTCAAAATAAACGACAACAAAAATAGAAGATATCCCTTGATCCAAAAACTGCCCTCTCTCACCCCTCTCCTTCCCAGCACAGTGTCCTGAAGGAGTTCAGATGCTTGTCTCCATCACTTGCCTCCCACTGCTTGGCACAGTGTGCCCTGACCTCTGCCTCAGCACTCCTCTGTCTTGCTTGCCAAGTGCACAGTGATCAACACATCTCCAAATCCAAAGGCCACGCCTCTGTCCTTATCTCACTTGGCCTCTCCTATCAGCAAGAACAGGGGACTCTGTTCACCACCTCTGTTCCCAACACCACCTTCCTTAGCTTCCATGACTCCACACTTTCCTGGTTTTCTCTCTACCTCTCTAGCCACTCATCTCATCGCTGCTACAAGCTCTGTTTACCCTGGTCATTGATTAAATGTGATGTCCTATTCTCCTCCTACCCTAGTCATTCTTCCTAGATAATGAATGACCCTTGCTCCTACAGTTTCAGTTATCATACACTGATGAACCCCATCTATATTACTCTCCCACATCTCTTCCCAAATTTCCAGAACTGAATTTCTAAGTGACACCTAAACAACTGCACTTGGATATGTCATAGGCACTGCCAACTCCACAAGCCCAACATGAACCATGAACTGGTCAACTGCCCTTGGGTATGTCACAGACACTGCCAACTCCACAAACCCAACATGAACCATGAACTGATCAACTGCACTTGGGTATGTCATAGGCACTGCCAACTCCACAAACCCAACATGAACCAAGAACTGATCAACTGTCCTTGGGTATGTCACAGACACTGCCAACTCCACAAGCCCAAAGGATAAACCATGAACTGATCAACTGCACTTGGGTATGTCACAGACACTGCCAACTCCACAAACCCAAAGATAAACCATGAACCAATCAACTGCACTTGGGTATGTCATAGGCACTGCCAACTCCACAAACCCAACATGAACCATGAACTGGTCAACTGCCCTTGGGTATGTCACAGACACTGCCAACTCCACAAACCCAAAGATAAACCATGAACCGATCAACTGCACTTGGGTATGTCATAGGCACTGCCAACTCCACAAGCCCAATATGAACCATGAATTGATCAGCTCTCCTTACCTCTCTCAGATTCTTCATACTTTCCTCACCTCCATCATCAAATCCAGTTATCAAGTTCCATGATTCTGCTTCTTATTTTTCCCCAGCTTTATTAAGGTATAACTGACAAATAAAAACTGTATATTATTGAGATGTAAGACTGACATTAGTATACAATGTGAAGTGCTTCCCACAACCAAGGTGATCAACATATCCATCACCTCATAGTCACCATAGTCTTACATGTGCCCACCACACATAGCAAATGTGTGTGTGTGTGTGTGTGGTGGGAACACATAAGACCTACTTCCTGAGCAAATTTCAAGTGTACATTTTTATTAATTATAGTTACCATGCTGCACATTTGTTTTCCAAAACTCATTTTACAACAGAAACTCTGTACACTTTGACCCAAATCCCTCCATTTCCCCCAGCGCCCCAGCCCCTGGCAACTACCTTTCTCCTCTCTGCTTCTGTGAGTTTCATTTCTTTAGATTCCATATATAAGTGAGACATGGTTCTGCTTCTGAAACCCCTCTCCTGCCCTCTAGTTTCGTCTCTCCTGGACCACTGCTCTGGGTGAGTTCTTTTAGTACAGATCTGGTAAGGGGGCTCCCTGGTTTTATGCCTCAATGGGGTTTCACTGTTCCTAGGATAGAATCCAGACTCCTGAAAATGGCTTCCAAGGCTCCTCCTGCCCTGGTCCCTCCACTGTCACTCCTCACAGGCTTTGTGGCAACTTCTTTCTGTTCCTTGCAGCTGCTGAGCTCTCTCTGGCCCTGGAGCCCTTTCACAGGATCTTCTAGTTTCAGGGAACAGCTTTCCACCTTCCTCTTTGCCTCAGGTGTCAGTCCCTGGCTCCACCTACTCTGGAAGCCTTCATGAAACCCCACAGACTAGGAGCTAACCCTGGATGGAGCCCGGCACTTTCCATGCTATAGCTCTTAGTTCACTTATTAGTCATTGCTCCTGCTTCCCAGTTTCAAGCGATTCTCCTGCGTCAGCCTCCTGGATGGCTGGGATTACAGGCGCCTGCCACCACACCCAGCTAATTTTTGTATTTTCAGTAGAACTGGGATTTCAGCATGTTGGCCAGGCTGGTCTCAAACTCCTGACCTCAAGTGATCCACCCACCTTGGCCTCCTAAAGTGCTGGGATTACAGGCATGAACCACTGCACCCAGCCAATCGTTGCTTATTTAATCATCTGAGTCACCTCCTAACTGAAAGTGCTCTGAAGAAAGTGCCCTCCCCTGCCTTGCACACCACTGCATCTCTAGGACTGGAATAATGTTGGCATGTTATTGAATGACTAATGAATGGACAGAATTCTAAACCTGGAAAAACTAAAGTCAGTTTAAAAAGTCTTATCGTTAAAAGAGCTGTGAGAACCATCTTCATACCATGTCTGGCAGCAGCAAGCCCAGAATGTGGTCCATCACAGGTATGGCAATAATTTACTCTTCCTGCCTTTAAAAAGGCTGGGTCAGGTGGAGGAGTGGGGTGGCAAGAAGGCTGCCCCAGGAGTCAGGAAATCTGGTTTAGCTCATTTATCCATCCAGTAAACATGGACTGAGTATCTCCTATGCTGGTGCTGTGCTCCATGCCAGGATGCATAGAAACAGGCATGCCGCTGCCCTTGGGTGCTTAGTGTCGAATGGGGTGGAGATAGAGAGAGATATATAGCAGAAAACACCATAAAATTCTAAAAGCCCCTTAATGAGAAGACATACAGGTCACAGAGGCAGAGTGGTGAACCTGTGTGGGCAGGAGGCATAGGAAGAGCTCACACAGGACAAAGTACTGAGTTGAGTTTTGGAAGATGAACAGGTGCTTGCCAGGCAGACAAGGAAGTGACAGGCAATCCAGGCCGAAGCGTCAGTGTGTCTAGGAGTAAAAACACAGAACAAGAAACAACATGGCCTACGTGTTTGGGCCACCGCAGTTGGTTGTGTGTGGCGGGACTGAAGAAACTTGGGGGGAAGAGGAGAGTTTTTCCAAGAGATGAGGCTCGCTCAAGAGGCAGAAAGAGTCAGATCCTGGCCGGTGCTTCTCAACTCTGCTGCTCATCAGAATCAACTGGAGGAGCATTTAAAAAAATCATGTAAATACCTGAGCCACAGCCAGTGATATCAATGTTGAATGACTGTTGTGGGGGGCGGGGGCTGATTTGTAGCATTTGTCAATTTCTATGGTATAAATACTCAGGCCATGGTCAATTTCAAGCTACCAATGGGATGTCACTGACTGCAGAGTTGGGAGAGATGTGTAGTAGCGTACCATTCTCTACTATTTCCACCCAACAGATACAATTGATAGAAATGACCTCGAAAGGCAGTCAAGTCATCAGGCAAACCTGATGTTTGAGTATTTATCACCTTTGTTTTTAATATTATGTACTTACTTACAAGTTTATATAATTTAATTTTTTAATAATGGTTATTTAACAACCCACTCAGAAGATTCCTGGAAGCAATGGACTCTCGGGGATCGCAGGAGCTGGTTCCAGCTGCAGGACACCACTGGCCCCACCCAGGCCCACTCTGTGGAGTCACTAGGGGTGAGACCCAGGCATGGGTAATTTTAAAAAGATCCCAGGTGATTCTAAGGTACACCCACGGGTGAGAACCACCTATTTGTAGCCCATGTTAAGGAGTTTGATAGTTATCCTAGGGGCCATTGGGGCCACTGCAGGATTTCAAGACTTGTAAACAGAAGAAATTGTATGAGGTTTGCGTTTTAGATGGGTAACTCAGCCACACAGTGACAGGCGAATTAAGACTGGAGGGAGGCCCGGGGGACCAGTCAAGACACTGTTGCAAATGTCCAGGCAAAAGCTGGCAGGGGCTTACCTAAGGCTACAGAGGGAGGGAGGCCATGGAGAGACAGCAGCGGGTCCTAGCTGCCCTTGGGTGTAGGGGTGCTAAGTGGATAAAGTGAGGGGCATACAAGAACAATTTTAGTTGCTGGTGGAGACTGAGAAAGTTGAGGAAGTTGTTTTCTGATCACCTCATTTTTTTTTTTCCTATCTGAACTAGGTGATGAGGTTCCATTGCCGGGAGAGGGAGGAAGGCATCAGATAAGCCTCTGCCCCGGCCATGCAGTACCTGGCTGTGTGCCTGTGAGGGGGCCTGTCTATAAAGCCAGGGAGCTCAAGCAGATCCCTCTGAAGTCTCTTCCAGCATGGAGCCTCTGATTCCATCACACTGGCATTTGCTCATGTTTTCACTTTCTTAACTTCCTCTATGACTCAAATTACAACTTGTTATGGGTATAAAGCCTCATTTGCTCTGGGAATCCAGACTACGTCTTTGTAAGTCTTCAGCTCGGGGGAGGCGATTTCCATCCTTGGGGAGTGAGCACTATGCTTATTTCTCTCTCATCTCCCTCCTTCACGGTCAGTCGGCTCCCCTCCCTGAGGCTGACCACTCCCAGCCCCTTTCCAGATGGCGTCTAATAAAGCCGAATGGGACAGAGACGTACCTTCTGGATAACTACTCATGCAGTAAATTCTAGCAGACCAAAAAGTAAAAAGACTCGCTAAGCCAAGGAGTGGGCTTTGCTCAAATTGCAAAGGAATTTCTCCAAAGACCTCTGCAATGCCTTGCCATGGAGTTCCTCTGTCCCTGCAGTGCCTCTACTGACGCTATACTATGCCACGGTGAGGACCAAGACTGCAAGAGGCTGGAGGTCCAGGTTGCAGGTTGCCCATGTGGCTTACTCTCCCTTCACCTCCTTTCCCTTTCACTGTTGCTGCTCAGAGAAGGAAAAGTGCAAGGTTGTCTACCAGGAAAAGAAAAATAGGGCATGTACACAAAATGAGAAAAGGAGGCTGGGGTTGAAAAAGAGTCATGAACTGGAGAGACTGACCATGGGCTTTTGTTAGGAAGAAAAAAAGGAGCAAACAATAGGGTGCCAGGAGACCTCTAACTGTGCTCATTTTTGCTAGAGCTCTTCATGGATTCTAAGCTCAGTTCCGAATCCACAACCAAAGGAGATGAACTTGGGGTAAGATCCAACAACATAAGAAGGTGATTGGGGTCAGAAAGAACAACTTGCACAGAAAGGGTGAAAGACGCACAATGTGTAACCTGGAGGAAAGAGAGTAGACACAAGATGTAACAAACATCTTCGAGAATATGAAGAACTCTTCCAGAAAGACAGTACAGTAACCTGCGATTCCCCGCCAAGGAGCACTCCGATGAGTCACCTGTGAGAAAACTTGTGTTGAGTGCAACAGAGTGTTTCTGGTAGCGCTGCTGCTAACCTGGGTGGTGTGTGATTCACAGAAGGAAGGCAGCTTGTCTGGAGGGTTTTAAAAATCAGAGTGGTCCTTATCAGTTTGCTGAGGTTCAGATGAGGTTCTCCATGGACGGGTGGCAAATGCATGTACAACCTCTCAAGTACCTTGCACCCGAAGGATCTGTGATTTCCCTGCTCATTAGCACCTTTGGCAGAAAGGGAAGCCGGGATGAAATGCTAATCAATTAGATTTCCTGCTCATTAACAGCTCTTCTGAAATGATTAAAGGAGGAAGTGAAAACCAACAGAGAAATTCAGGACTGGGCCCCGGCCTCTTCTTCTGCCCTCTGGTCCGTTCTGCAGGGGCTTGTCTTGCGCTGGCTTGTCACTGGGGCAAAGGGTACTTCGCTATATTTTTGTTTCCTTCTATTTTGACGTGGTTTGAGTGTTTAGCTCTCCCCAGCAAGGCATGGGAAAAGGCTCTTTTCTTTGCCGTGGCTCTGAGACAAAATCCTTTCTTAGGATGATTATTATTGCTATTCACATTATCATTGCAGATGAGGCAGAGAAAATTTCCTGCTTACTCTGCTGTCTCATTGGCTCCCCTCCTCTGTCTGGGAATTCAGGCTTTCCATTTATAACTCCACTGGTTTACTGTAGGGTGGAAGCTGACCCCTCGGCTCAACTGGACATGAAGACATCATTACTTCGAAACCAAGGACAAAGGGCACATTCCTGCCACTCAAGGAACTACAGCTATATTGCTGGTCTCTTACCACCCAGAAGTGGTTATGATTATTCCAACGACAGTAAGACCAGGCAAAGGAGGAAATTCCAGGTCCCTAGATTAAGCATTGCCACAAGACAACCCGCTTTAGTCTCCACTGCTCTTGTTCACCTTTGCTCCCACCCACCCGTCTTTTCCTGAGCCTTCCAAATGCTACAAGTGCTGCTTGCATGTGTCCATAGTAGAGGTACACTCGTTTAGTGCTTACAAGCCAGGCACAGCACAGCACACAGCACAGCACAGCGCCTACACAGCACAGCACCCCATTTTATGGAAGAGAAGGCTGAGAAACCACTTGCCTGGGTCACAGAGTTCATTAATGATAGTGCTGGGTCTTGAATCCAGGATTGCAAACTAGTTCTCGCTGATTTAGAGTGCATTAGGGAACACTGCCCCTCTTACCTACAAGTGGCCTTGGTCCAGCCTGCTGAGTCCAGAGCTAAGCAGCTTCCCAACTCGGATCCCAGTGATTAATACCAAGGCTTTCCCCACCCTGTGGGACTCTCAAGAACACCTGAAAGGCGGCTGTGTCAGTCTCAAGATCCTGGATGAGCTCTATTCTAAGTCAGTCAGTTCCACGTTGATGCAAGCTCCTTTCAAATACTCACGGGTTAGTTTCTTATTTAATGAGGAGGTAAAGGGTGCCCAGGGCAGAATACATTTTGGGATTTGCCAGTTCAGGAATCTTTCCTTATAGGATATATGACTGGTTTAGACTCTCAGCACACACAAAGTTGGCTCCTACAGCTCTCCTTTCTGTCTCCCACAGCCTCGATGTTCACATAAGCCCAGAGCTCCCCCTTCAATATGATTTAGACACAAGCCGCACAGGATCGAAATGTGAATTGCCGATTGAGAGCAGAAGTCTATAAGCTTCTTGTGCTGTGGCTGCCTTTGGTGGGTCTCATGATCACTGTGGGTCCCTTCTCAGAATGATGTTCTTAAATGGAAATAAAGGATTGCAAATAAAGCCAGTTAGGTTGAAACCTAGATATCAAAAATATTTAAAGACAATTTTGTAATACACAAATATGCATGCTTCTTCGATAACGTGTTAAACCACAAAATCTAGTGGACTACCAGAATTTTGAAGTCGTATTGAAAGCAAACACTATTTTTGAGATATTTGCAACCATCTTAATGTGATAAGAAATTATTCATGGTTTCTAACGGTGGACAAAGTAACAGAAACTGCTAATGCTATTGTGGTCTGTTGCCTATATTTGCGAAGGCGTACTATGATAAATTTCAGTTAGAAGCCTGTGATAATAAAGATCCAGTTATTCTCCCATCCAAGTTCATAAACCCTCTGGAATTCCATCTATAGACTTCACAAACCCCAGTTTAAGAAGGGAATGTTTGGGGAAACGAACGACACAGAGGGATGGGTCTGCCCCAGGCTGGAGGCAGCAGTTGCTTTGAAGGAGGGTGTCCCTGGGATCCACCGGCAGAATTTCCTCCCAGATGTTCTGATTCTCAGAGTTGCTTCTATTTTCTCCCAGGATACCTCCAAGGACTCTGGCAGATTTTCTTACGCATCCCCATAGTCAAAGTCATTATTATTAATTTGCTAGTAAAATTCCAAAGGAGAAATGCTGCCGATTGCTCTGAGATCGTTCTATCTGAGTGAAAGCTACGACGGTGAGATGATGAGAAGGCAGCCAGTCTGGGGAGACCGGGTTAGTTCTCTATTACAAGGAAACCACCAAGGCTGCCCAATGGTGGAAATGGTCTTCAGGGTTAGCTCCAGGATTGCTACAGTGTCCTGGGGTGGGGGGGGCCTTACGTCGAGGATAACCTGGAGGCAAGGAGCCAGGCTTTCCAGGGCTATTGCAGATGAGGTGGGAACACCAGAGCCACCTCATTTGGGGAACTTTCCTGGGAGGCTACTTGGTCAATACTTTTAAAGTAGCTAATTTATAGGGCATTTCGGATCGAGTGTCTCTTATCTGTCTCCACAACCCAAACGCTGAGTTTGTCTGAGCTGACAACACGAGTTAGGTTTGGAAGCTCTAAAACCATAATCAGGAAGAGGATGACGGATCCTTGGGGAGCATCTCACTTGGTGGCCCTCAGCCTTTGGTTCAGGGACCTCTGAGAATCACAGGCGATGGACTTTTAGCTCCTGACAAATGCCTGACACACATTCACATTTTAATATAATTGTAGGAACTTCAAGGACTCTTAGAAGCCTGATCTAATCTCCCTTTCTCCACTCAGAGATGACAAAACTGAGGACAGTGGGACAGAGAAGTGAAGGACTTCCCACAGCCACAGGCAGCCAGCTTGAGTGTCTCTGCTGCATGGTTCACAGCAGGTCCTGGGAGGCAGATGGCCATGGATGTGGACCTTGCAAAGGGCCACATCCCTGGAAATTTCTTCTCTTCTTTCACACGCCTCAGTCCCCCTCCCCATGAAAAAAAGCACATGGGCCAGCTGGGAAGGAGGCTGCACCTTCCGTAGGTGATCCTTGTGCCTCTGCCTCAGGACGCCATCCATCTTACGTGCTGCAATGAGGACACTGCCCCCCACCCACTCCCATGCAGGGTTCCCAAAGAGGCCGGTCATGTTATTTAAGGCTTTATCTCTACACAAATAATAAATGCGGAGATCACAGGCATGGGAAAGTTAATTAGTATTATTATGTCTTTAATTCTGATGTTGCTCACTGGCAGAGCCCTCTCGTGCCAGCCTTCATCCAAGAACAAACTGGGACAAACCCCTTGTGTATGTTCTCCAGGGATGAAAGAGGGATGGGGAAACACTGGGAATCTAACCAACCTATTAAGAGCCCAGTTTATCAGAAGAGGTCAGTACAGGGCTCCCAGAGGGGTGAAAAACATCAGCTGCAGACAGAGAACAACTGAATGCTCCTTGCCACCACCTAAACACTCAGATGGAATGCTTGCATGCCCTCTTGCTATCATTCCAATCTTTTAGAAGCTATATTTGTTTCTTTTGTTTTTTTTTTTTTTTTTTTTTGAGACGGAGTCTCGCTCTGTGGCCCAGGCTGGAGTGTAGTGGCCGGATCTCAGCTCACTATAAGCTCCGCCTCCCGGGTTCACACCATTCTCCTGCCTCAGCCTCCCGAGTAGCTGGGACTACAGGCGCCCGCCACCTCGCCTGGCTAGTTTTTTGTATTTTTTAGTAGAGACGGGGTTTCACCGTGTTAGCCAGGATGGTCTCGATCTCCTGACCTCGTGATCCGCCCGTCTCGGCCTCCCAAAGTGCTGGGATGACAGGCTTGAGCCACCGCACCTGGCCTAGAAGCTATATTTGAATCATAATACCATTGTCCAGGTACTGCTTTTTAGTCACCCCAATTGCAAGCTTGTGCCTATAAAGAAACAAGCAGCTTCATGTGTTAAGGCTTGCAAAGTCAAGTCCAAAAAGTGCCATGCAAGCACCATGCAAGTTAGGATTAGACTACACAGATGCTACAGGAAGCAATTACCACCAGGACGGCATCTGTCTTCCAGAGAACACCATCTACCATCAATAACGTGGACATGGAAAAGGATACAAGGGACACCCAGTCATTTGGGCAGAGTGTTGAACATGTGCTTAAACTGACTTGACCATCATGTGGGTGGGGATGGGAACCAGGGGACCTGTGCCAAAGGAGAGCTAGTATTATTATGTCTTTAATTCTATTATTATGTCCCACGTCGTAGCGGGCTCTCTGCAACGGGTGAAGGGAGCTCAGTGTTACTTCCAGATGACTGTGCCATGTGACCATGGGCCAGTTACTTATGTCTCAGGGCTTGCGTCTCTTCCTCACCAGTCAAATGAGAGATGGACTGGACAATCTCTACCAACCAGACAGCCTCACACTCCTATGAGGCAGACCAAGAAAAAGCCGTTCTATCGGGAGTGTCAAGATCCTCCTACTTCCTGTACACTTTTAACAACATGCCTTCTTCCTTGTCCCCAGCCCCAGGGTGAGTAAAATTCTCAAGGTTAAAAGCTTTTTCCACTTATGCTAAAATGTGGAAGAGAAAACCGATAAAGGGATATGAACGGTTACTTAAGATTTCCCTAAAAGGCTGAAGGAGCTAAATAAAGGGTTCATGATTATTAGCCTGGGACAGCCTATCATCACCGTTACATGGACGAATTGTATTGCATGTCAGAGCACGCACAAGATGCACAATAATTTATCAGTCAGGACCCAGAAAATTGTACAGTACAAGTGCCTCTGCAGCTCGTGCCTCCCTGCCCTGCCACCCTCCCTCGGTTCTGTCAAAGGGACATTGCCAAGAGCGGCCCTTGATTTAAGCCTTGGTTTAAAAAAGCACTTTACAAAAACCAAAAAGGACTTGAAATATTTCTGTGACATTTATAAGTAAACAACCAAAAGAGAAAACAGTATTTTTCTCGCTGTTCTCCTTCCCTCCTGTGGTTTCTCACTATTCTCTAGGTGGTTTCCTAAAAGGGACCACAAAAAAGAAACCTAAGTTCGTGTAGTAAACATGGGATTGACCAGGAAGACAGATGAAACTGACTATGGTGGCCTATTGGCAAAGAAAGGAAAGAAAAGATAAAAGAAAAGGAAAGAAAAAAAGAAGGAAAGAAAGAAAGAGGAAGGAAGGAAGGAAGGAAGGAAGGAAGGAAGGAAGGAAGGAAGGAAGGAAGGAAGGAAGGAGGGAAGGGAGGGAGGGAGGAAAAAAAAAAAAAGCAGGAACAACCAAGCAATGGCCGAGAGCAATGAAGATTGAGCAGCCTGTGAAGTGGTGAGGGAGCATTCTTCCCCACGGGGAGTATTTTATCCCTGACATTATTTAGAATGACCAGGTCATGACAACAACACAAAGTACACCGCTGTTCTGTGAGTTTTATGATTGTTTTTAAATTTCCCATAGACAACCACTCCCCTCTTGCCTGCACAGGGTAGACACCTACCATGGGCCTGTGCTTGGTTCGCCCCGTAGACACTGGTTGGCATCTATGTGCTTATGTTTGATGATTTGAGGAATCATGGGTAATGAAGACGGGCACTTTTGTGGCGGCACAGTCCAACCCTGTGATGTTCTAATGTAAAAACAATTTTAAAAGACTGCAAATTGGAGAGGCCATAGAGTGGTGCTGGAATCTGGCATTCGAACCCATCCACACGCAGGGGCCTGTGCTTCTCTTAGGATGCCTGGAACTCTCCTGGAAGCTGTTCCTATTTTTCTAGCTTGTGTTTCTGGAGCTGTTTCTACCTCTAGAATCTACTCACAAGACCTAGCACTTCACTCATTCCCAAGTATTTACTACTCAGTTGTGTTGTTAATTGTATTATTTCTAGATTTTATCATCATCATTAGTGGAAGAAATTAAAGTCCAAAGAAGGGTATGGGAGTCCAGTGAGCTCCTGGCAGAAGAGAAGTCATGACTCGGCTCTGCGGGGGATCATACTCTTCACACCCTCTCCAGCCCTCTTCTGGGCTCAAGACCACCAGATCACTGCCAGATCCCTCAGCAAGGCCCGTTCACTCAGCTCTCATTCCCCAAAGCGCACGGGAGCCCTCGGGCCTACCTTCTTTCACACGTTCCCACATAGGAGAGCCGGCGAACTCTCCCACGGGACACAGGGAGGCCTTGTGTGCTCTTCCGAAGGCATGGAGAAGCAGAAGGAGCTCCAGGAGCTCCAGGAGCCAGGCGGACTCCCTTGCCATCCTTTCCTCTCCTCGTTAGCCGTGTGAACTTGGGACAGCCACAAAATGCTTGTGAACCTCACTTTACGCAGCTGTGAAATGGGGATGATCTGCCCCAGCTTTTAAGTGAGCAGTGCAGACTGGAGGAGAAAAAGGACATGGAACGTGTGCTCAATGTTCAGTACCTGTGGCTGTGGTGAAGGAGGTATGAGGTGTTTCTTCAGTATTTCCCGGCTGTCTCCCCACAATCAAAGTGGCAGCACGAGCCATGCTGACAGCATATAAAACAAAACCCTAAATCCCTCGGCATCAGGGGCCTAGCACACGTGTGATGGCCGCTGCAGGGCTAGGCTGGGCGGTGAGCTCCTTGCAGGCTGTGAGGAGGTCAGGGTGCAGCGCTGCTGTAGCTAGGTGCATGTGTGTTTGCCACAATTGTCCTTGCACTGCATGAAAGCCCCTGAATCCTGGGCTTCGGCATGACAACATCACATCTCAGGGCTCTGCTGAGAGTCCTCCCAGAGTGTGCTGACAAACAGAATGGGGGCCGGGAGAGGAGGGCCTTGAGCCTGCACACAGCCCTGCTCGGTGAAACCCACAGCTCATGCTGGCGTTTAAATGCTAACTATGGGCTCCCGGGACAGCCCATTTAATTTCTCCTTTTGTTGGCCAGGTCCCAGCCCTTCCTTCTCCTCCAGGCCCCTCCTCAAATATCGCACCAGCTGGGGAGCTGCTCCACCCCTAATTATTACCCTGGGGCTGCCAAGATGCTGGCTCTACCCCCGCAGAGGATGGCGGCAGAGCACAGAACGTGACAACAGCAGCAGCAGGTGGCCCCAGCAGAAAAGGCCTGATCATGGTCCCTGCGATTCCTGCCATCCCTGGCCAGCTAGCGGGCGTAGCGAGCATGCTTTGTGTGGCACAGGGGCTCTGCACTCTTAGGGCACCGCCACTTCTCACCCCATCTCTGTGAAGCAGGGAGGAGGTAGGGGGTTTTCTGTGTAGCAATGCATGCCCAAGACACATTCTTCTAGTCAAGAATGCAGGACTGCTTAGCCTAGAGCAGCAGAATCCCAGTTAAGGTTTCATGTTGGGGTTCCTGGCGGTGGTCTTGCCCTCCACACAGCTCCCCAAGGGAAAGGGCTCCTATGAGCAGAAATACACTGCAGCTCACAGCCCCCTAGCCCATTAGAGAAAGGCAGGACAACCCTTTGGAAGCAAGCAAAGTTTGCCTCCAGCAGTTCCCAGAGCCTTCCTTGCACACTTATTTGTCCACCTGTCTGCCTAAGCTGTGCATTCATCCAACCACCCACTCATTTTTGCTGAGAACCTAATGAGTGCAGGTTCTGTGCCACATGCTGGGGATACAAAGGTAGTGCCATTTGCCCCCCTCCTCAAGCACAGGTACTCAAGGGGCACCATCCGTTTGTTTTTTTTTTTTTTTTTTTTTTTTGAGACGGAGTCTCGCTCTGTCGCCCAGGCTGGAGTGTAGTGGTGCAATCTCAGCTCACTGAAAGCTCCGCCTCCCAGGTTCGCGCCATTCTCCTGCCTCAGCCTCCCCAGTAGCTGGGACTACAGGCGCCGCCACCACGCCCGGCTAATTTTTTGTATTTTTAGTAGAGATGGGATTTCACCATGTTAGCCAGGATGGTCTCGATCTCCTGACCTTGTGATCTGCCCATCTCGGCCTCCCAAAGTGCTGGGATTACAGGCGTGAGCCACCATGCCCAGCCCCATTTGTATTTTATGAGGACTCTGCAATAAGAAGGAGAAAAACTGGTGCTTGTCCTCACACACAGAGGCTCACAGATCAATGGCTTTTGCCCAAAGCTACACAGGAGGTCACCAAGTCATGACTCCAACCTGAACTTCTGATCTAGGGTGTCCTCCATGGCAGTGTGTTCTCCAATGGCAAAAACACACCATTTCCCCAAGCAATGGCTGAGACTAAAGGGGTAACTCTGGCCTTGAGTGTAGCTGCTCCTTCTACGGGGCAATCATGTCATTTCACTCAGTGTTTCTCAAACACCTACTAGTGCCAGGCCCTGTGCTGGGCACCAGCCAAACAGCCTGGGCCCTGCTGGTCCTCTTCCCCCTTTCTGATTTGCTTGCTTGGTTGTTTGGTTCTAGGTTGGTTTAGTCTTTGATACTCCTCCCATGTGGAAAGGTCCTGACTGGTTACATCCCATGGAAGGAAGACAGCTCCCAATCAAGTGGTGTGGCCAACGTCTTTCCACTTCCACCAGTGAGCTCTGGGCAGAACCGGTGGGCTAAAGACTCTCCATGGATTATATCAACCCTGTCAGAACTGTCAAGTTAGGCACTGTCTCTAACTCAATATGTTAAGATATATATACTAAGACAAGGACTTGATTTAATAACAACAGCAATCATCAGCATCCTTAGGGTATGATGTATAAAGAAAAGAGACAGCGGCCTGAAAAACCCACAGGTGGCACTTCAATACTAACTATAAATGAGAAGTTGAAATACCTCAGAAAGGAAACATCTGATCAGCAAGGAAGAGCTTTGTAAATCATAGAATGGTATCAGTGAGTGTGACGCTGGGGACCTCCAGGCTAACTCCTTCACTTGGTGGTCAGAAAGCTAAGACTTAGAGTGCTTACGGTGCCGTGGGAGCCGGAGGCGGGCCAGACCCAGGACACGCATCTCCTGAGCCCCATGCCAGGCCTCTTCTGCTGAGTCATGACCCCGAGCATCGTTTGCTGGGCATCGTTCTCATCAGAACCCCAAGGAAGCCCTGCCTGTACCCTGCAGATCTCAGCCCAGCCTGCCCCACTGAGGCAGCACAGGGAAGACACCAGCCCTTCTTCAGCAGAGTCTCAACCATCCTGTCTCCTTGGCGGCCGCTCAGCGCAGGCACATCTGCTGCCCGGAGAGAAGGGCAGAGTGTGAGAAGTGCACCCTGCACTGGGTTCATGTTCCAACCCTGACTTTCCCTAGCCTGCTGACCTTGAAAGAATCACTAATCCTGTCTCATCTTGTGCCCTGTCTGAACACTGGGGCAATACTCTTATCTCTGAAAGCTTCTGTAAAGATGAAGATGTCGATTGTCACTGGAAGCACCTTATTACTGTTATCTCCCAGTTCCCAGACAACGCCACCAAGCTCTGAGGCTCTCCTGCCACGGATCCCGACGTGAAGCCATCCCGCTCTCCAGTGAACCCAACTTCTCATGCATACACGGCTTTGAGAGTGAGGAAACCAGCTGCAGCCTCATTGCTTGCTTTCCCGACTGTGCTGGTTGGATGCAGCAGGGATCATGTTGACTGGAGATGGTTTATTTGTCACTAATGCTGATGTGTCATCCCTGCAGCAGTGGTTATCACCTACTATTAGTATTCTTTGTCTGCTGAGTGAATGGTTAAGGGGCCTGCGCTAGAGTGGACAGAAGAGGGGAAGACAAACTGTGGAGTCAGGAGCTGCTGTGTGGGTGTGAACCAGCAGGGAGCCCTGACCGCTCTGCCAAGGCCTCAGAGTAGGAAAACCACGCTGGCTGAGTTCCCACCCCGATGCCTGGCCCACAGAAGGCCAGTGTGGCGTGGGCTGTGATACGCTATTGAGACAGGCAGAGGGTTGGTGGCCTTGAATGCCATGGCTGGCATATTGAGTTACAAACAATAACACCCAGTCCCCAGTCATAGGAAAATAAGCAGGGCTTAGGAAGGCCCCAGTGGGAGCCACAAATAACACCAAAGCAGAAAATGGTGGAAACAATTGCCACCACAATAAGAAACCACATAGAACCGAAACGTACGGCCAAATTTCCCACATACTGCAATCAACAGTCCATTACTAAAAAATTCCAGCAAACCGGGGAAAAATGCAGGACCAGAGGAAGGCAAAGAAGAAGAAGCAGAAAAGGAAGAGAAGATAAAAATGAGTGCTGGTAAGTAAAAGTGCGTGTGGGAAGACTGCTAGTCTACGGTCCACTAGTCGCGAGGCGGGAGAGGGTGCAGGGTTCTAGCACCGGAGGCCCAGCCCTGGCTGGCAGTGCTGTGATGTGGGCCAGGTCCCTTGACCACTGTGGCAACCAGGTTCCCTCATCTGTAAAATAAGGACTGGACCCAGTGATCTCTAAGGGCCCCGCCGGCTCTAGAATTCTAAGAAAAAGGAATTCGGAATACCCCTTGAAGGCTGGCATAATAAAGTTCATCATGCACAAGAGAGGAAAAATGGGACTGAACTTATTGATACTGGAGAAAAGCATGAGGTTTGACTTGCAGATCACCTTCAAGCCTAAGAAGGACGGCAAATATCTTTTTTGAATCGCCACTCACGGAAAGGCAAAAGGAAAATGGGCTTGAAGAGGGCTTGTTAAGGCAGCTGGAACACATTCATAAATGTGAATATAATTCTGTTGCTTTCCTTCTAAAATACTTTCAATGGTTCCCATATCTATCACTTAAAATCCTCTCTCTCCCCCGGCTCACAAGCCCTACAGCCACAGCCCCTGGATCCACACCAAACTCCTGCCCTATTGCTCTGCCCAGTTCAGAGCACTCCATGCTGGCCTCTGCGTGCTGCCTGGGATGCCCTCTCTCTAGCTTGTCCCAGGGCAGGCTCCTCAGGGCACTCGGGCCCCAGTGTCACCTCAGGAGACCTCTGCCGACCACTCACCTTGCAGCCTCCCCCCATAACTCCCCATTGAGTCACTCCATTTTATATTCATGGTCCTGACATTTTCCTTTCTTTTTTTTTTTTTTTTTTTTTTTTTTGAGACGGAGTCTCGCTCTGTCCCCCAGACTGGAGTGCAGTGGCCAGATCTCAGCTCACTGCAAGCTCCGCTTCCCGGGTTCACACCATTCTCCTGCCTCAGCCTCCCGAGTAGCTGGGACTACAAGCGCCCGCCACCTCGCCCGGCTAGTTTTTTTGTATTTTTTAGTAGAGACGGGGTTTCACCGGGTTAGCCAGGATGGTCTCGATCTCCTGACCTCGTGATCCACCTGTCTCGGCTTCCCAAAGTGCTGGGATTACAGGCTTGAGCCACCGCGCCCGGCCTTCCTTTCTTTACTTATTGTCTATCTCCCTCATGAGAATGTAGATGCCAGGAGAGGAGAAACCCCGTTTATGTGATTCAGTGCTCAGGGTCTAGAACAGAGCCTGCCACATGAAGAAGCTCGGCGAGCATTTGTGGAATGAATGAGGGGTGACAAGTACGTAATATAAGTAGAAAAAATATGGATGTTTTCCCCAAGGAAGGCTGAAAGGCACTCAAATGAAGGGTTGGGGAAAATCATGGATCCTCCTTCACTAAAGGTCTCTTTAAAGAACAGCGAGATGCTTTCCTGTCAATAATGATCCGGTTCCTTGTCATTTCTCCAGCCACAGACCAGACCAGGAATGTGCTGAGCACCCCAGGCCGGCTGCCCACTTTGTGACACACAGAAGCCAACATCCACGTTCCTTTGGATGGTGAGTCAAGGAGCTTCTCGGCACCGGACTAGCTGACCTCTCCCGGGGCTGCCCCCGCATCCATCTCCTGCCATCGCTAGTAAGTCCCTGGCCTCTTAGACCTGCCCAGGGAGCTGCCATCACACTACTGGCATGTCCCTGGGCGCCTGTGGCTGACACGACTTCTCATCAGCCAGCCAGGCCGGATGGACAGACCTCGAGGGACGTGCCAGGGGGCGTGCTGACGGATGGATTGGCCTTGGAAAGGGAGGCGGTAGGGATTGATCCTCAAACTACATTTTAATCTGATGAAGACACTAAAGTGATCCATTGCTTTATTTTTGTAGGTTGCCAAAAAAAAAAAAAAAAAAGGAATGTGAATTTATTAATTATCATTATTATTTCGGTAATGTGGGGGATGAAAGGCAGGCAGGCAGGATTACGCGGGTTGTGGGAAAACGGAATATTTTCCAGTGCTACATGTGTCCCTCTTTCCTGGATGAACTGGAGATCAAAGAAGCTCCTGCTGGAAATCTACCTGTGTTGCAAGGTGCAACGAGTCAACCTGATGTTGCTATAGGAACAAGATTCCTCCCCAGCGTCATGGCAACAGACTCCAGTGTGTTAGGCGCACGGTCTGCTCACACTGACACAGTGAGCTCAGGAAGAGAGCAGCAAGGGGCGGCGAGTCGTGGGGGAGGCTGTACACAGATCTCTTCCTAAACCAATTAGCTGAAGGCTCAAATAAATGAGGCTCACTCTGAATGGAGATGATGACGGGAGTTGTGCATCTTTGTTGGAATAACTGCAGGACACCGGAGATGTCATCAGACTTTGGGGTCCCATCTGTGGTTTTCTACGTCATATACTATCTGTTGTCATAATAAGAGGTTTCACTGAGGAAGACTCCTTCCAGGGTCAAGTAAAACAACAAATGATAAACAACTAAACTAACAAAACAAAACCCAAAAGAGCTAATTATGGGCCATTCGGAGGTCCATGAGCAATATTCTATTTCCTTCATGAATTTCTAAGTGAGAATGAACTTCCCCACCATCTAGGAGCATCTAAGAGGGGAAGGAAGAAAATTGCAGCACCCGTTCCCCTTAGAGGCTTTTAACAATCAACATCAATGTCTTTGGCCTGGTGGTAGAGCCCAGCATCCAGGTAGACATGTGGATCTGGAAAGAACGGCCTCCAGTCTGTGATTTAATTCCACAAGTTTCAACACTATTGTCCAAGAGTCTGAGATTAAAAAAAGGCATATGTCATTTAGTATGTGTTTCTTGTGTGCCATATATATTTTTTTCTAGGCTCTCTATACCATCAGGCTTAAGAATATCTCCTTATTTCTTGCTCTTGACCTAAGGTGATGGTTCTCAAAGTATGATTCCTGGAGCAGCAGTGGTAGCAGCAGGAACATCACTTGAGAGCTTGTCAGAAATGCAAATTCTCAGGTCCTCACCTGAGACCTGCAGAATCAGAAACTATGGAGGTGGGGTCCAGCACTCTTTTAACAAGCTCCTCAGGTGCTTGTGCTGTAAAGGTTGAAAACCACTGGCCTAAGGAGTCTATGCCCCTTCAACACCTTCTTTCTGCCCACCTGGGCCTCCAGTCAGTCAGTGATGGGACTGCAGAAATCCGACGGCTGAGTCTTTTGGAGACTTCTATTCCAACTTCTGCCCAATGAAGCCTCTTGGTCTCACTCCTCAAAGATGATTTTTGCCCTGGCGAGCTCACCATTTTGCAAGATGAACACTTAACTACACCTTACATGGTTCTAAAACCTGCCTCTCCCTTTCACTCCTACCCCAAATCTAGTTCTGCTTCCCAAAGCTACTCAGAATGAGTCTGATTTTTCATCCTCATGTAGCCCTTTACGTATGTGAAATCAGCTATTCCATTGCCCCTGAGTATTCTTGTTTCCAGGTAAAACATTCCTAGATCCCTCTGCAGTTCCTTATGTAACAGTTTCCAGATGGTTCCCCTGGACCCCCTCACTGAATGTGACCAACATGAGATGAGGACACACCTTGCTCCTCTTGAAACTTGGAGAGCAGATGTGCCTGACTGTACAGAGCATAGGGACTGCCATCTCCCCACCTGGACACGGCAGACCGTCACCAAGGCAACCCAGGTCAGCTTCGGTCACAATCACACCACCAAGCCTGGGGCAATGAAATCCCCCTGGTCCTTTTCATAAATGCAAGAGTTACGTTAGTCCTCTTTCTTTCCTATTTTCTGAGCCTGAGCCCACAACTTAGCATTTCTAATAATAAATTTATCTCATTAGCTTTGGTCCAGAATTTTTATTAAGATACTATTGAATTTATTTTTATACTGCACACAAATGTGATATTATGCATATTTATTTTCCTTTTAAACTTTATTCAAATTCATATGCTGCCCATATGTTTTATATCCTGCTATTAATGTAAAATGAGCATTTCAACTTGTTGGCTTCAAAAACATAAGTTTTATTAGCTCATCATATGAATTATAACGCATTTAAACATTTCCTTTTGATGTTAGTTTCTTTCCTCTTTTTTTGCTGTTATACATGAGCTGAAATGAACATCATTATATATAAATATAAAACTTCATCTAATTATTTTTCAGCCCAAATTCCTAGATGGAAAATTACTGGTAACAGGGTATGAACATTTCAAAGACCTTGATATGGATTGCTAAATTGTTTCCAGAAACGTTATAACTTTTTTCTATTTCTACCATAGTATATGAGGGCCCATTTCACCACACCTATTGCTAATGTATTTTTTTTTAATCTGTGTTACTTTAATAAGTGAAAAATGGCATCTTCTTTTGATTTATGCTTCTATCTTACTAGTGAGGCTGATTTTAAAAATCAAAATGTATTTACCAGTGTGCAGTTTATGTTTTGTGAATAAATCTGTTCACATCCTTTGCCAAATTTTCTAATGAGGACGTGTTTTTAAATTGATTTCTAAGATCTCCTTATACAGCAGCAATATTGAGTCTCTGTCTATCACTTTAATAAACATTTTCCCAGTGTGTGTTTGCCTTCCAAAACTTTCCTTAATTCTTCTGTGTGTGAAAGTTTTCTATTTTTATGAGTTGAATCTCGGTCTCTTCTTTTGTGCCTTCTTCCATTACTTTCATGTTTATAAAGTCTTCCGTAATTCTGAAGGCAGTTAAATATTCATTCTCCCTCAAGCCTTACGGTTTATTATCTTTCATTTAACTATTTGAATCCATCTGTAATTTGCTTTGTCTAAATGTATAAGATAGGCATGTAGCCTGGGCGCGGTGGCTCACGCCTGTAATAATCCCAGCACTTTGGGAGGCCGAGGCAGGAGGATCACCTGAGGTCAGGAGTTCAAGCCCAGCCTGGCCAACATGGTGAAACCCTGTTTCAACTAAAAATACAAAAAAATTAAGGCCGGGCGCGGTGGCTCAAGCCTGTAATCCCAGCACTTTGGGAGGCCGAGACGGGCGGATCACGAGGTCGGGAGATCGAGACCATCCTGGCTAACATGGTGAAACCCCGTCTCTACTAAAAATACAAAAAAATAAAAACTAGCCGGGCGAGGTGGCGGCGCTTGTAGTCCCAGCTACTCGGGAGGCTGAGGCAGGAGAATGGCGTGAACCCAGGAGGCGGAGCTTGCAGTGAGCTGAGATCTGGCCACTGCACTCCAGCCTGGGTGACAGAGCGAGACTCCGTCTCAAAAAAAAAAAAAAAAAAAAAAAAATTAACTGGGTGCGGTGGCACGCACCTGTAATCCCAGCTACTCGAGAGGCTGAGGCAGGAGAATTGCTTGAACCTGGGAGGCGGGGGTTGTGATGAGCCAAGATTGCGCCACTGCACTCCAGCTTGGGCGACAGAGTAAGACTTTGTCTCAAAAAAAAAAAAAAAGGTATGTAAAGTTATTTTCTTTTCAAATACTTACCAATCCAGTCCCTGGCCTCACCCACCTTCCTTAGAACTTCCTGGCTTCCTTTACCACATAGTAGGTTCTCATGAGCCATAGACACACCACATACTAGTTTCATTTTTTAGAGAAACACCTTAAAGTTATTTTTACCATACATGAATTGAGGGTAATTTTAAACTGGTTTTGTAAGGGAAAACAGATTTTGTTTTCTAGTACACAGTATATGCTACTTTGGAGACACATAGGAGGATGCAAATTTTCTTCTGCCTTTGACTAATGCATTACTTTATGGCTCTGGCCTTCTACTTTTAATATGGTGCTGTTGCATACAAGGTTATTTTGGACACATTTATTTTCAAAAATTTTATTTTATGCCCCAACAAATATCATTACTAGAGGCTGTTTCCTGGCTGTTTGTTTCACAGCTCTGTCCATGGATTCCTTTACCTGCACCATTCTGTTAACCGTAGGAATTCCGTTTCTTATCCTTTCCTCACTGTGCTAATGACATGTCTTTCTTGGTAAATTTCACCTGGTTATTTTTCCAGATAAACTCTAGATATTTTTCTAAGCACTCTCCTTCTTTCTACTCACCACCAGAACAACAAGCAATGCCCAAACTATAAAACAAACAAAGAAAATACACCCTGGGCTGTTGATGAGGATTTTTTTTTTAACTCATGAATTAATTTGGAAAGATTTGGCATCTTCAGATATTCAATCTTTCCTATAGAAATATGACATGTTTTCATTTATTCAAGCTGTTCTTCTATATCTTTTAGTTAAATTTAATTTTGTCATACAGTCCCATGTGTTTAGAATATTTTCCCTAAGCACATTTTAAAAGTTTTATCATTATTGTAAATAGGAATTATTTTCCATTTTATCTTCTAGATGGTCATTTTTGGTATATAAAAGCTATTGATTATTACACTATTTATGTCATATCCAGTCACATTTCTTGAGCCCTTTTATTAATGCTAACCATTTTCTAGGACTATAATCACACCGTTTGCAAATATTGATAATTTTCTCTCTTCCTTTCTGTGTCCTGCTTTGTTGCAACCCCTCGACCTTTCACAATGCTGACTGGCAACAATTCGAGTGCACATTCCTTTCTTGTTCTTGATTTTAAAGGAAATGCTTCCAGGACGTCATCACTAAATGTTTGCTGTTAGTTTCAGGTACATATTCTTTATCATATTAGGTATCATTCTATTCCTAGTATTTTAAGAGTTGTATTTAAAATGGATATTGAGCCGGGCGCGGTGGCTCAAGCCTGTAATCCCAGCACTTTGGGAGGCCGAGACGGGCGGATCACGAGGTCAGGAGATCGAGACCATCCTGGCTAACACAGTGAAACCCCGTCTCTACTAAAAAAAAACACAAAAAACTAGCCGGGCGAGGTGGCGGGCGCCTGTAGTCCCAGCTACTCGAGAGGCTGAGGCAGGAGAATGGCGGGAACCCGGAAGGCAGAGCTTGCAGTGAGCTGAGGTCCGGCCACTGCACTCCAACCTGGGCGACAGAGCGAGACTCCGTCTCAAATAAAATAAAATAAAATAAAATAAAATAAAATAAAATAAAATAAAATGGATATTGAGTTTTATTGCATGCTTCATTTTTTAGTTGATTTACCAATGTGACACATTACACTAGTAAATTTCCTAGCATTGACTAGTTCTTGAATTCATTGGCTGTGTCTTACCTAACTGTGAATCCAATGGATTCAATTTTATTTCATTTTTATTTTTTCATCTGTGTACATATGTAAGATTATTCTAAAACTTTTTTGTGACATCTTTGTCAAGATAATGCTAATTTTATTAAATAAATTTTTAACTTTAATGTTCTTCTGTATTTTGAAACAAATGATCTGAACTTGGAAATTTATATTTTTCTAGAAAGTTACAATTAAGATTTTCAAATTTCTTAGCATACCACTATGAATAGCATTCATTCTCTTATGCTATTATGTTTCCTTATTAATTTTTGCTCTTTTTTATTTCTAAATTTCCAGAGGTAAATTAATTTATTAAATTTTGTATTTTATAGCACCAGCTGCTTTATATTATAAATCTATTCTGAAACTGCTTCCTAATTAATTAATTAAACTTTTAGCCTTTTGCAACAATTTGTTTTAGTGTCTCCTGTACAGAATATGGATACATTTTCTGTTTTAACCAAAATCTGTAAGTCTTAAACTTTTAATAATAAGAGTGTTTAACCCACTTACATATTTTAGCAGAGTTAAACGTTCAACCATACTTCTGTCATTTTGTTTTATGCTTCTGGATATCTGTATGTTTACTTTCTCATTTTTTGTTTCATAGACAGGAGTCCCCAGTCCCCACAATGGTGGACCAGTACCGGTCCACGGCCTGTTAGGAACCGGCTGTGCAGCAAGAGGTGAGCTGAGGGCGAGCAAGCATTACTCCCTGAGCTCTGCCTCCTCTCAGCATTAGATTCTCATGAGAGCTCAACCGCTATTGTGAACTGTGCATGTGAGCGATCGAGGTTGCGTGCTCCTTATGAAAATCTAATGACTGATGATCTGAGGTAGAACAGCTTCATCCCAAAACCCTGCCCCTATCCCTTCAGTCAGTGGAAAAATTATCTTCCATGAGACTGGTGTGATATGGTTTGGCTCTGTGTACCCACCCAAATCTCATCTAGAATTGGAATCCCCCCGTGTCAGGGGAGGGGCCCGGTGGGAGGTGACTGAATCATGGGGGCGGACTTCCCCTTATTGTTCTCATGACAGTGAGTGAGTTCTCCCGAGATCTGGTTGTTTGAAAGTGTGTAGCACTTTCCCTTCGTGCATGCACTTTCTCTCCCCTGCTTTGCTGTGGCAAAACATGCTTGCTTCCCCTTTGCCTTCTGCCATGATTGTAAATTTCCTGAGACTTCCAGGCCATGCTTCCTGCACAGCCTGTGGAACTGTTGAGTCAATTAAACCTCTTTTCTTCATAAATTACCGAGTCTCAGGTAGTTCTTTATAACAGTGTGAGAACAGACTAGTACGTGGTCCCTGGTGCCAAAAGGTTTGGGGACCGCTGTCATATACTTTTGTTTTATCCTGATGTTTTTGAAAGTTGGAACTCCTGATTTTTAGCCTTTATACTTATTAAAAACATTTGCAACTTAAACTTCTATAATTTACAAAGTTCAAAACAAAACTTTAACTCATGGTTCCCTTCATTAAGACAAGTGAGTTTTAAAATACATGTAACACCTGCTTCCCTCCAGCACCTAATATTTCCTTGTCATTACCAATTTAGTCTTGTATTATACAGGCAATTTCTTATATTATTTCTCAAAATATTATTTTTATTTTTATTTTTATTTTTATAATTTGTTATTATACTTTAAGTTCTAGGGTATGTGTGCACAGCGTGCAGGTTTGTTACATATGTATGCATGTGCCATGTTGGTGTGCTGCACCCATTAACTCCATACCACTAAAATATTATTTTTAAAAGTAAATTCTAATTTTTATTTTGTAACTATCGTGAACATAGTTATTTTTATTAATAATACTAATAAAGTTGCTTTATTATGCTCTTGCCCATGATGCCTCAGCTCGATTTAACTGGTTTCAATTCACCATTGGTCCATTTTATACTATGTTGGGGTCCCTGATTTTCAACATCTCAGTCACTTGGAACATTAAAAATTAATTGACTCATTGTCTCTGGAGGAGGACATGCGTGCTTTATTTTCTGAGACCTCGCATATTTTCATATGTCTTCATATTTTTCTGCCTGAATCACATCTCATTCAACAATCCAGCTCTTCGGGTCTGTCAACAGATAGACATGTGAAGTGCAGGCCAGAAAAATGCCTCTCAATTCATCCATTCCCACCAGTAGGAATTCCATTTGCTCTTTAGTGCCTCTTGATTTACAATGTGATTGGAAGTTTTAAACTTGTTGGCATATTTATGGCACTTTATTTATATGTTCTTAGGAAGTATATCAAGCATATTTGATCTCTCATCATGTTAAATTAAAAACCAGCATGGATTTTTAAAATATTGTTTTCTATGCACGATTTCTTTGGCATTAGTCTCTCTCCCAACTTTGTGTCTTCAACAAACTCGTTAAGTTTCTATTTTGCAACTTCATGAAGGCCGGCGGTAGACATGTTGACTAGACCTGAGCCCCGTGACAATGAACTGAAGTCCTCCCGCCAAACTGACATCAATCCGTTAATCTGCATTTTTGGGCCAGTGTCGGCCCATCAATTATTAACATATTTCTCCATATTTTTCAAAAGAAGTCATGATAGATGTCCCTCAATGCCTTAATAAAATCAACACTATCTTTGGTATTCTTTTGATCTAAACCTAGTAGACCTACAATAAAAGAAAGTTCAGTTAATTTGCCATCTTCCTAAAATTACCAATTTCTTTTGAAAGCACACACACTATCTTTTAAAGAAGATACCCTGCTGGGTGCGGTGGCTCACGCCTGTAATCCCAGCACTTTGGGAGGCCAAGGCGGGCGGATCACAAGGTCAGGAGATTGAGACCACCCTGGCTAACATGGTGAAACCCCGTCTCTACTAAAAATACAAAAAATTAGCCGGGCGTGGTGGCGGGCGCCTGTAGTCCCAGCTACTCTGGAGGCTGAGGCAGGAGAATGGCGTGAACCCAGGAGGCGGAGCTTGCCATGAGATGAGATCGCACCACTGCACTCCAGCCTGGGCGACAGAGGCTCCATCCTCACCCCACCCCCCCAAAAAAAAAAAAAAAAAAAAAAAAAAAAAAATAACAGAAAACAAGAATATCCCCTAAGAGACTTCCAGAAATTAGCATCAACCTTACTCTCCTAGAGCCTCCGAGCTATAGAAAATCAAAATGTTTTGCTTCTCTGGCCTCTACACACACTCCATAATTTCACAGAGATCACTGTCAGAAGCTTTAAGAAAATATCAGAAGGTTCTTCCACTACTTGGGATCAAGCTGGACAAGAAAGACTGGAATGCTTTGTAAATGCATTGGGTCAATTCCCTTGTGGCGGCGTCTACCGTGCTGCGTCTAGCCTGTAGGCCACTCACAGGCACAGGCTGTTGCTTCCTCATTCTGCTTCTTGCCTTAAATTCACCGCAGAGGCCCATGTGGTATTCTCAGCATTCTCTGCAAGCCCCTGCTTGTTCTACTCTTCTTGAACTACCTTCTTTTCAGAGACTCTCCTGGAATCACAAGATCGTTCTCTTCTCTGTGCTTCTTGAGGTCTCCGTGGCTGACCTCCATGGTTCTGTATAGCAGTCTCTGCTTTCAGGAGGAGGAGCCCGAAATGACTGGCCTCTCTCCTCCATGATTTCCTCACCCCAACTAACTCTTTCTCTTTCTCAGAAGTGAGTCCAGCGTGGCCATCCCTAGAGCTGCTCCCACTTCTTCTTGAGAGCTGGACCTCTCAGCAGCTCATGGCAAGAGTGTATTTAAATGTTCTGCTTTTAGCCGAGTGAAATATCTAGCAGAAGATGAGACTATTGCCTCTGCACTATTTTCTGAATGGTATTAAGAGGTCACTATTCCTATCTTTGTTTATACAGGCAGGCTGTGATACATTTCCACAATATAACTTAAGTTCCTCTCTCTTTATATCCTTACTAAGTCTCTGCACTGGGCCGCCACACCAGGTTTACAGGTGTGGACTTCATAGATGTCCGGTCCACTCACAGCCTCTCCCACTGGCGCTGTACCTTTCAAACAAGGTGTGCACTTTTACTGCCACTGCCACGTCTTAAATTGAAAACCACCTCTCAGAGACGCCTGTAAAAATTGCATTTTCCCTACTGTATTCACATTTTAAATTTATTTCCTTTGTCTTTAAATGCATTCACCTAGAGACTTTCAAAATCATGCCAATAATGGAGAACAAAAAAGAACTAAAAGGAGGGTGAGGGCCTTCACTCTGGCCTCACCTCTCATTTAGGTCTGAAGACTCACATCAGATGCCGTGGACCTTGGGGCTGGTCTGGAGCTGAGATGCTGACTGATAAGTTAGGCTGTCCTTGGAGGAGACCGAGGATCAGTCTACCCTCTCTGCTAACCTGGCACTCAAAGCTCTAAGGGCTGGTTGTCACCAGGCAACAGAGGATGATGGCACTGGCCTCCTGGCCTCCAGGCCCGCCAGTAAGTTTGCATCACACCTGCTACTGTCGCTCAGGGGGTCTGCCTACTATTCGAACATTCCTAACCTTCTCCCTTCCAACCTGTGCTTCACTTACAGTTCCAAGAAGAAGCAGAGACCTTCTTTACTGTCCCCCTGCCCCAAACCTTAATACACACCATTGTCCAGCCCAAGACACTCAAGAAAATTAAGACTCCAGAGGCTAGAAGAGACCTTCCAGGTTATGTTGCTCAACCTCCCACATTACATTGTGGCTATTCTTATACAGAGATCACCTTCAGGGGAAAGAAAGAAAAAAGCTCTAGAAAACAGGAAGCAGGGAAGGTGGGGAGAGGCAGAGGCTGGGGTGGGGTGGGTACTGTGGAAGCACTCCCTCACCGGGAACCCCAGCAAACTGGGGAAGGATTCAGCAAGAACAGAAGAGAAAGAGACATCTGCAAACAGCACCAGATATCCACCTCTCCTCTGACAGCTGAAAGAGGTTTTGTGAGTTCGGGTTGGTAACTTATTTGGAGTGGACTACCTAATTGGTTGAGCCAGGTCAAAATGATGTGGAGTTTATAAAAACAGGAATATAGATATGATACGGAGAGGGGAAGAATGATCATTCTAGTGGTTTCCAAGATCCTCCGCAGTGTATACTGAGATGAGACAAGGTGGGTTTCCAGAGAGAAGCAGGCCCCTAATCAGGAAGCCATCCAAGGTAGCTTGTCTCCTCATGGGGAACCTCCAAGGGCAGAGACAATGCTATGGTCAGCCAGGGAAAGGGCATAGCTGGGGCAGGAGGATGCAGGGCTGGCTCTTGGGAGAGGGAAGTGTTCCTCTGGAGGGCCATACTGTGACCGTGTGGGATCGCAAGAGCTCACTCCTGATGGAAGGAGGCAATTCAGTCCAGCTGCCTGACACCTACTCACCCCAGCCCATTATCACATATGACTAACAGCCTGTTATGGCCACTGGGAGGATTTTGAGGAGGGAACTTCTTTTATGTAGAGATTTCCTTAGGGTGAGAAACCATCTCTCTTATGATCCAGTTCCCACTTGGGTCGGAGGAAGGCTCCCCTGTGTCTGCCTGGCACAGCTGCCCTGATGCCTGCTGGGCCTAGAATCTGGGCTGGGCCATGTGTGCACCTGGGGCCGAGCCGTCCCTCAATGCTCTCTTTCCATGCTCCCTCATTACAGTCTGCAGCCACAGGAGAGAGAGGGCTGCAGGCCTGATGTGAGCCCTCGCAGGAAAAAAAAAAAATTTTTTTTTTTTTTTTTGAGACGGAGTCTCGCTCTGTCGCCCGGGCTGGAGTGCAGTGGCCGGATCTCAGCTCACTGCAAGCTCCGCCTCCCGGGTTCACGCCATTCTCCTGCCTCATCCTCCCGAGTAGCTGGGACTAAAGGCGCCCGCCACCTCGCCCAGCTAGTTTTTTGTATTTTTTTTTAGTAGAGACAGGGTTTCACTGTGTTAGCCAGGATGGTCTCGATCTCCTGACCTCGTCTCGGCCTCCCAAAGTGCTGGGATTACAGGCTTGAGCCACCGCACCCGGCCAAAAATTCTTAACTGTAAAACTCAGCTTTGTCCATAAAAACACTGAGTGCCTACCGTGCCTTCCACACAGAAGGAACGATCAGAACTAGGCTCTGCTTTCAGGAGGATTATGGTCCAGCTGGAGAGGACACACATGCACCCCAGCAGGAGAACAAGTGAAGCCTTGAACTGTGTGGTCTTGAAATAAGCTCAGTACAAATGTTGAGGAATAGCTAGAGTAGCTTGGGTGGGTCTATGGGGGAGGAAGGACTTCCATGAGCCACAAAAACAGGTAGGATTCAGAAGGAGTAAAGGAGAAGGGAAGTATCCCAAGTCGCGGGCCCATGTGAGTGAAGGCCAAGAAGCACTACTCTAAGATGGGATCCTTCAATCTCTGGCACTGCACACAGGCTTGGAAAGCATCTCAGCATGCAGGCACACACATGCTGCATACCTGGGCCCCCTGCTACCACACTGCATATGTACCAGTGGCCTCCGAGCCCTCTCAGAGCAGGGGCTACACCGTATGCCTCTGTATGTCCCCAGCACGTAGCACAGTGTCTGTGGCCAGGTGGACGCACAACGTGCCTGTGCACACACAGAGCCACTACTTTTAGGCACCAGCTGTGTGCTAGGTACTAAACCAGACACCTAATACATATGATGTCTAATGCCAATGAATGGCCTGTGGGTGGAGATTATTACTCTAATTTACAAATGAGGAAATCCAGACTCAAGACAATCAGTTGATCAAGATCAACAGTCAGTCTGAGGCAGAGCTCTATGTCACACTCCATCTGTCTCCAGGATCTCTCCTTTCTTGTGCTATGTTATAGCGAAAGTCTACTGCTCTGAGCAACTCAGTGGTGGCATTTGCTTATCAGGGCTACCCTTTGCCTTTGACCTTGGTTCTCCCCATCTAAGCCAGCTCACCTGGAACTTATATGGATTCATTAGAATTTGGTTCAGCTGCAGAAATAAAATAAAAGATAATAGTGGCTTTTTCTCTTACATGAAAGATGTCTGAAGGGAGACAGTCCTGGGATGGGATGGCAGCCCCATGGTCATCATACCCCAGGCTTTTAGCTTTCTGCTTTGCCATCCTTAATGCCTGGCTTCTATCTTATGGTCTAAAGTGGCTGCTAGAACTCCAGCCATTATAACTGCATCCTGGGAAAGAGGGAGGGAGGAAGAAGGGAGGGAAGGAGAAATGAAGGGGGGAAGGGAGAAAGGAAAAAAGGATCCTTTCCTTACTTTTTTAAAGGAGGCTTCCTTAAATTATAGCATAGAGTAATTTAGTTTATCTCCATCATTGTCCAGAGCTCACCTGGCCACGCAGGACACTGGGAAATCTACTAGTACAGTCTAGGTAGTAATGTGCCCCAAATCAGGTTTAGTTACTAAGGAGGAAGGCTGGGATAGACAGCTAGCAATTTTTCTTATACTAACATTTCATTATTATTTTTGAAGTGTCAAGGTGTGGCTGGTCCCAAGAGCTTAGAAGCAAACTTAATAATTGATATTGGAACTTTTTTTTTTTTTTAAGTACTACCGCAACCTGGAATTCGGCAGGGAACAAGCAAATAAGTGTGTGAAATAATGATCCCAGCCCCCCAACCTTCCTAGTATCCCCAAGAACAATACTCACTGATTCCAAGCTACACATTTAAAACATACACAAAGCTGTTCTGAGGCCAAAGAACAGAATCTGTAGTTTGGTATGCTGCCACCAAGGGACCAGGGAGCTTGCGCATGGTCGTGTGTGGTGAACGGCAGGCCCACACACAAGCTGAGCTAGCTGGAGACGAGTGGATTCGTATATTTTTCCCTCATCCTTCCCAACTTCCCCAAGATAAGTTATGCAAGGAAAAAAAACATTGAATTTAAAATACTTCACTACGAAATATTACACTGAATCTACGACTTTATACTCTTCGAGCACTGCAATTCTTCAAACAGCCAGTAGAGACAGAAAGGTAGAGCTGGATGGACCTTAGAGACTGTCCAGTCCGAGTGCCTCCTTTTCCAGAGAAAGAAACTGCGATGGGGAGAGGTAAAATAACCTGCTCAAGCTCAAGGGAGATACATCTCTTGACTCCCAGGCTCATTCCATTCTAGCCCCTGTGGGGCAGCAGTGGCGTCTGAAGGACCTCTTGGCATTGGCAAACTCCACAGAACTGTGACCAAAGACTTCAGTGACTGCCGGTGAAGTCCAGACAAAAACATGGAACGAGCATTTTTCCCAGCACCCTTGTGATTAAAGAGAGACACAGGGGTTCTTCAGAGCTGTAGGGCAGATCTGATGCCCCAGGGTCCATTCCAAGTGACCCAGCAGGGATGCTGGATGGAGCCATTGGGGCAGGTGTGGCCTGGGCTCCGGAGCAGCTCATGGGCAGTGGGGGTCAGGTGTGGCCTCGTCTCCGGAGCAGCTCATGGGCAGTGGGGGGCAGGTGTGGCCTGGGCTCCGGAGCAGCTCATGGGCAGTGGGGGGCAGGTGTGGCCTGGGCTCCGGAGCAGCTCATGGGCAGTGGGGGGCAGGTGTGGCCTGGGCTCTGGAGCAGCTCATGGGCAGTGGGGCAGGGGTGGCCTGGGCTCCGGAGCAGCTCATGGGCAGTGGAAGCTCTAGCGGGATGCTGCAGGGAACAACCAGAGGAATCTGGGGAGGCGCTTCCTCTTTCTTCACATCACCAGCCTCTTGGTTCTCAATGAGTTAGTTCTGCATTTCGCCTGGGGAGAGTGTGTGTGTGTGTGTGTGTGTATGTGTGTGTGTGTGTGTGTGTGTGTTTTAAGAATACAGACACCTGGACTTTCCTCCCAGAAATTCTAAACCAGGAGGTCTGGATAGGGCCCACGAAATTGTATTTTTACCACGTGTCCCTGGAGATGCTGAGGCAGCCATCTCGCTACTATCTGAGGACAAGGGATCGGGAAGCTGTGCACCGGATGACTCACAGAAGCCCTACCACCATCCCAGTGCTGCTCTCGTCTGGGAAGACGGCTTGGTGGAAGAGCTTGTGATCCATCCTGCCTTGCTATAATTAACAGACCCTGTGATAAGAAGTTCTTCCTGCAGCCTCAGGCTCCCCTACCTCCCACTCCAAGTGTCTTTTCTTTCCTGGTAATGGGAAGCCAGTCTCCATGTCCTAACCCTCCACAAACTGAAAGCCTGTTACTAGGTCACCTGTCAGCCTCTGTCCCAGTTAAATCATCCCCATTCCTCTTACCATTCATCCATGCTCCGATTTTCCAACCCATCAATCATTTCCCTGCTTTTCTCTAAATGCTCTCCAAGTTCTCTCCATTCTCCCTGAGTTGTCTTTGTTCCTAATTCTTCCCTTGAACAGTTTGTGTCTTGTGAGATTTAAAAAAAAAAAAAAAAAAAAAAAAAAAAAAAAAAAAATCCTGCTCCAAAAGGATTCGAAGGCTATTTTGACAAGATTAATTTAAGAAACCTCCCTGCAGCATCACAGCAAACTGGGAAAGAGGGCAGGTTGCATAAGAGAGTCTAAGGAAGGTAGTACAATAAATACTCCATTGTCTCCATGGCAACACACCCCAAAAGTTTTCTGGATGCTCACATAGGCAGAAAGGTGAGTCTACGGGCTGAAAGTCCACCTGCTGGCTCACCAGAAAGCCAGGAAGGACGACTTAGCTTTCCCTCCATTCACAAGGTAGAGATCAGGGCAAGATGGGAGTGCCCGAAGGACCGAGCAAGTGGAGCAAACAGAATCGAACGTGGGAACCAGACAGCAAAGGGGAGGAGTGTGGGAGATGGTGGGTCACCGCTGAGCCCTGCTGACAATGGCATCTGTTTAAACCGTAAGCAGAAATTCACTTCTGAGAAGATTTTTAAGGAAGGCAAAAAGCTTTCTCAAGGGGATGATACGAAAAATCAGCCAGGAGAGGTGGAAGGAGAAAGAAAGGAAGCAAGACCAAGAGTAGAACAAAGAGAGACCAAGTTCAGGGGCTGCAGACCTATTTTCTCCAAAGAGCAGAAGGAAAGGGAGAAGACAGCAGAGGGAAGAGAGGGCAGTGGAAGAGGCACGGAAATTGAGTGAGAATCTGCCTTCCCAGTCTTGGGGTCCAGAAAAACACCGACTGCACCTCCAGTGAGGACAGTGACTGTAGGCTTTGCTGGAAACTTGGGAAAGTGGGCACCAGTTTCTAAATATTTCCCAAGAGGTGATCTCACAGAACAGCCGTGTGGGCGTGCGTACTGTTCTCTCACCCACAAACTGCCCACCGTGCGCGGTTAACCTGGATTGTGCAGTTTCCAGAAAGCCTAGTGCACTTAGAAACTCGTCAATTAGCACTTCTCCTTTCTTTCAAATCCTTTCTTATATGATAATTTTTGTCTTCCCAACAGAATTGGCACTTATTTCTCATAAATTCCTAACACTACCTGCCACTGACTTTAGACAGCACAGTTAATTTCTGGTACTGCCACTTACTAGGTGTGGCCCAGAGGAAGTCTGTAAATCTTAGCCTCAATCTCTTGGTCCAATAAATGGAAAGGGTTGTAATGAGATTTTAAAGAGATGATGTAATTACATGCCAAGAAACATTCACTGAATATGAATGCCTCTATCTCTTTCTGCACTGGATATGCTGAAGATGACAAAGAAAGAGACACACACACACACACACACACACACACACACACACACACACAGAGGACACCACTTCTCTCGGGCCAGCCCAGTGGCAGATGGGCTGGGGTGGACACAGCCTCCTGGAAAATGGCACCTCCTTCTTCCATCCTATGCTGAGGTCAGGCATTTCCTTTGGAAAACCCCTCTGGGGCCTCCGTAGCTGATGAGATAAGGAATCATCAGTGATGTTTCCTCAAATGGTGAACATGTTGGGTAAGAACACTTTAGATGCGACTACGATAAATTACCAGTGGGGAAGGGTCATATGTTTTGTTGTGATTCCTTTTTTTTTTTTTTTTTTTGAGACAGAGTTTCACTCTTGTTGCCCGGCTGGAGTGCAATGGCGCGATCTTGGCTCACTGTAACCTCCACCTCCTGGGTTCAAGTGATTCTCTTGTCTCAGTCTCCCGAGTAGCTGGGATCACAGGCATCCGACACCATGTCCGGCTAATTTTTGTATTTTTAGTAGAGAAGGGGTTTCACCATGTTGGCCAGGCTGGTCTCGAACTGCTGACTTCAGGTGATCCGCCCGCCTCAGCCTCCCAAAGTGTTGGGATTACAGGTGTGAACCACTGCGCCCAGCTGATTTCTTTCTTTTTTTAAAAGGAAAAAAACCCAAACAAATAAAAAACAAGCAGACTAAAGCCCTTCTCCACCCTTTGGTTCAATTCTAAACCCTGGCCCAATAGCTAATTTTGTTGGTGAGCCTCTTTGTTCACTAATTAGCAATTATAAACAGCTAGAGAGAGGATTACTCACCTTGAGAAGAGGGAATTGTGGACTCAAGAGGGATGTCACTTAGGGAGAAAAGAAGAACCTCTCCAGATATAAGATGAACCAAACAAAACATGCCCCAAATTAGATACATCTTTCAGAAGGCCAAGAAAAGAAAACACAGCTCTGTTTGCCTCCACATGGCCAACATGCCACCCCCTGGTTTCTGGGTAGCTCCACGCTCTAGTACCTACTTTCATCGGGAAACAGAGATGCCAGCTGCCTTGGGGCAAGGTGATTCTCTTGTAATTTGAGGCCTGCTTGAAACCGGGGTGTGTAGCTGGGGAACAGCAGATTGTTCTGGATGGAACAGAAAATCCAATCTTGGAAAGAAGGAAAGCCTCACTTCTAATCGTGTCCAGTTTTGGTTCTCATCAATGAGTGACACATAAAGAGCCCAGAGAAGGCTGTGTATATTGCAAGCATAGCTTAAAAACACCCAGGAAAAGCAGTCTTGAGTTTCAAGACCCCATGGAGGATGGAAGGATGGGCAGAGGCCGCATTTTTGAGAAGTGTATAAAAAGGATGCCGCAGCACTCTAGAACGGCCAAGGTTCTGGGACTCTGAGTTTGAAACCGGTCATTATTACATGCTGTGTGACCCTGGGCAAGCAGCACAATCTGTCTGTGCCCCAGCGGCCTCATCTGTGGAATGGGAACGCAGATGGAGGGGAGCTGAGCAATGTATACAGAGCACTTAGTATATTTGGGGAGAGGCACATAAGCTGATCGAGTCCAACCCCTGTCTGGAAGTAGGGAAGAATTTTTATTGCCATTTACAGAGGAGGGCAAGCCCACAGGTCCGGGTCAGACAGCGCTGGTGAAGGGGCTGGCCACACAGAGGTCATCTGCCTCTTCACATCATGTTTCTTCCGCCTCACCGGAGTGCTCACACAAACGGTGTGCCCCTAATGCGCTACCGGTGTGACAGGCTCTGCCCCCACAGCCTTGGGGCCAAGGGCAGGGCCTGGGCCAGCCGCCTGCCCGCCCCCTTTCCCGGGCATACAGTTCAGACGGAAGCATCTTCTATGTGGGTTCCCATGTGAGAACGCTGAGGAGCTCAGCTCCACACCACACTGCCTCTCAGTATAGACTCTGGACAGTCCTGCACTTTTCCAACTTAACTTAACAGACAGTTGGGGCAGGGGCTATTTTTGGCCCCATCACTTTTGGGACGAGAAGGTCAGAGAATTACTTGTGTCACTAAGATGCACAATAAGTGAGGAATGTTTAAAACCATTCAAGGCCACCGCTTATAAGCATTTTCAATTTTCACTCTCGTCCCTAAGCCCCCAGTCTAGGCCACGGAGGTCACTTCTTGATTGTGAAGCAAAGGAAAGACTAAGCTACTGCACCAGGTAATTGGTACATTTGCCTAACGATCTGCAGGGCAGCTTAGGTTCAATTCGATTTGATTCTGTTTAACTAAATGAATTCAATTCAGCCCCATTTATTGAGTGTCCAGCTAAATGCCATGTCTCGCCCTGGTTCCTGGGGGTTGGGGGCCTGGAGGAGTGGGTTGAGGCGAGATGCAAGTCGCTGTGTGCTGCCCTCTGGGAGGTCACAGGAAGGAGTTGAACAGACATGGAGACTTGTAGACGTCTCAGCTCAGCACTGCTGACTTGTTGGGCTGGATCATTCTCTGGGGTGGGACTGCCCCATCTGCTGTAGGCTCTTCAGCAGCACCCTGGCCTCTACCCGCTAGATGCCAGTAGCACCCCTTTCAGTTGTGACAACCAAATCTGTCTCCACACACTGCCAAATGTCCCCGGGTGGTAAAATCGCCCCCATTGCAAGCCATAGCTATAACTGGAAGTTAAATATAATTTTCCATAAAAGAGGTATAAACCAAGTGTCAGGTGGGCCAAGAAACAGGTGACCAGGGCGGACTCAGTAGACAAAGTGACATTTGGGCTGGGCCTAAGAGAGTCAGTAGGGTTTTGACAAGTCTCATTTCTACCTCATAAGGAAAAAATACAGCAGCAGGAGATATGAGGATCTAGTGTCAAGGGACTTGGCATAACCCACAGGTTACAGTGAGCTTCTGAAAATACTGAACCACGGTGGCACCCACCAGCCGAAGTGAGTCCAGGGAGCAGCCTTCCACGGAGGAAATATGGGGAGGTGGGAGGTCCTGGATGGGGGATGGGCACTCAGGGACACAGGACAGTTGAAGTTTCTCAATATTTTAACAACTGATACGGCCATGCAGCCACACGTCCGTGAACGTCAGCCAGCTACTCCCCCTCTGGAGGAGGGCAGATCCCAAAGTTTAATCCACTCTTGGTCTTAAGTGAAGGCTTAATCAGCTCTGACCTGACAATGTTGGAAAACCCTTTTCTATTCAATAGTTCACACTGACAGTGTGTGCAGTAGAAGGTAAGCATGATAAATACCCAGCGGGAGGGGGCACAGAGTTGGTTTTGCTGCAGTAGGTTTAATATGCAACTTTATACAATGTTATAGTTCCTTCTTCAGCCCTCCCTCCCACCCCACGCCCAGACCCATCCTCACACCTGCACTTCCAGGCCGTGGCTTCATCTCACTCAGGTCACTCAGCCTGCCCAAGTGCACACCTGGGTAATGTAAATTTCCTCAGCAAAACAGAATCTAAAGGTGCAGGGAAACGACCCGCTCTGAAATGGTTATTCTGGCTGAGCCTGGAAGGTAGAGAGCAGCCCAGGGAAATGAGAATGAAACCAGAAGTCAAGGCCAGTCTTGCTCTGTCTGGAGAAGGCAAAAGCAGGTGTAAGGCCCAACTGACACGGAGGATTCTCTTGCCGTGCTCAGAAAAGCCAAATTACAAGGCACTCTGTGGTCAGGAGTGTCTGGGCTCTCCCTGGAGGCCAGGAGAAAGGACGGACCCCATTCCTGGGTTCTCCCAATCAGAAGCACGCACTTCTCACAAGCGCAGCTAGGAGAGCGTGCATGCAGAAAGGCATTTTCCCTCTCCTGGGTCTCAAAGATGGAATTCAATTCAGCTGCTGGCGAGGCTCTCCGTCCCCTTCTCCACAGTCTCCCATTCCGCCCGGCATTTCCCTACAGGCTGCAGTCACAGCGGCAGCCCTGGCTAGCTGTGTTCTTGCTCCTCTAAAGAAAGATTTGGCTTAT